>NC_045976.1:40244904-40546354 GCF_010909765.2 Amblyraja radiata
ATGGCTGATCATCCATAATCAGTACTCCGTTGTTGCTTTCTCACCACATCCCTTGATTCCGTTAGCCCAAATAGCTAAATCTAACTCTCTCTTGAATACATCCAGTGAATTGGCCTCCACTGCCTTCTGTGGCAGAGAATCCCACAGATTCACAACTCTCTGGGTGAAAACGTTTTTACTCATCTCAGTCCTAAATGGCCGACCCCTTATCCTTAAACTGTGACCCCTGGTTCTGGACTCCCCCAACATCGGGAACATGTTTCCTACATCTAGCTTGTCCAATCCCTTAAGAATTTTATAAGATTTCTATAAGATCCCCTCTTTTATATGTTACTAATGTATGACTATCTAAGATGGCCAGCACCAGCAGTTCCTAAATTACTCTGGCGCTGTAAGGCAGCAAAACTAGCTCTGTGGTACCATGCTGCCCAAGTACTGTAGATGGATCAGATGAACATAGGTCAACACAGTGGCACAGTGGTAGAGTTGCTGCCTCACAGCGCCAGAGACCAGGGTTCGATCCTGACTGCGGGTGCTGTCTGTACGGAGTTTGTACGTTCTCCCCGTGACCTGCGCGGATTTTCTCCAACCCTCTAAAGACGTGCAGGTTTGTAGGTTAATTGACTTCGGTAAAAATTGTAAATTGTAGCTAGTGTGTGTATAGGATGGCGTTAGTGTGCGGGGATCGCTGGTGGGCGCGGACTCGGTGGGCCGAAGGGCCTGTTTCCGCGCTGTACCTGTACGCTAAACTAAACTAAAGTGGGGCCATAAGCAAGAGGCAATCAGGCTTAAAGATGTGTCCCACTGTACGAGTTCATTCAAGAGTTCTCCCGAGTTTGCCCTGATTCGAACTCGGAGATTTGCGGTAATGGTCACTTGTCGGTACTCGGGGCTCTCGTGGACATTTGAAAATTCTTCACGAGTCTTCCCGAGCTTACCGCATTTCCCGAGTACAATAGGCAATAGACAATAGGTGCAGGAGTAGGCCATTTGGCCCTTCGAACCAGCACCGCCATTCAATGTGATCATGGCTGATCATCCCCAATCAGTACCCCGTTCCTGCCTTCTCCCCATACCCCCTGACTCCGCTATTTTTAAGAGCCCTATCTAGCTCTCTCTTGAGTACCTGCCGTTAGCGTTACGAGCCGCTAAGAGACGTCCATGGGCTCCGACGTACCCGCTACGTACATTCTACGTACTTACCACGAGTTTGATTTTTTGTTAAAACTCGGGAGAGCTCTTGAATGAACTCGTACAGTGGGACAGGGCCTTTAACCTAAAGTGGGGCCATAAGCAAGAGGCAATCAGACTTACAATCAAATGCGCCCGAGATCACAAAGGTTTGAGTCTGTGTCGGCTTATAGCACCATCGTTCAATGAAGCCCTTTTCAAAACCCCTTTTCACACAGAGTTGAACAATTGGGTAGAAGGTCAAGTCAAGGACTGTTGTCACATCCTATGATGCAGACAGGCTTCAATTAGAGCCCATATTAATGCTTCAAGTAGTTCAGGGGTTATGCAAACAGCTATTTTTACAAGTAGATATACGACAAGCCCAACTGTTTGTTTGGAAGCCCTTTAAAAGGCTGTTGGGTCTTACAAGCCAATTCTCCAGGGACGCAAGCTTTATTTTTCTTGATCGGAAAATATTTGGAGCTGGCTCCAGGAGTTTTGACTGCCTCTTGGACTGGCACATTTAGGAATGAGTGAAGAGGCCAGTAAACCTCAGGGACGTATAGGAAGCTGTAAAACAATGAGGCTAAAGACAAACACTAAACGCTGGAGTATGGGCCTGTCCCACTTAAGCGATTTTTTGGGCAACAACCGCAAAATTCTTCAACATGTTGAAAAATCTTCGGCGAAAGTGGCGACAATTTTTGCTGTCGTAGGTCGTCGCCAGGTGTTGTAGGTGAATTCCATTAAAACTAGTCGCCAAAGACGAGCAGGTTTGTTGGTTAATTGGCTTGGTGTAAATGTAAATGTAAAACTGTCCCTAGTGCTTGTAGGGTAGTGTTAATGTGCGGGGATTGCAGGTCGGCACTGGCACAATGGGCCGAAGGGCCTGTTTCCGTGCTGGATCTCTAAACGAAACCACGAAAAGCCGAAGTAATTTTTCACCGTTACTTTTATGCACATCTTTCATTCAACATTATTTATCTCTCTACATCACTGTCTATATCTCTCGTCTGACCAGTCTGAAGAAGGGTCTCGACCCAAAACGTCACCCTTTCCCCTGACCAGTATGAAGAAGGGTCTCGACCTGAAACGTCACCAATTCCCGTTCTCCAGAGATGCTGCCCATCCCACTGAGTTTCTCCAGCATTTTGTTTCTATCCAAACCAAAACACAGGATCTTGAATGAAGGAATGAATGAGTGAATGAATAAGTTTATTAGCCAAGTATTCACATACAAGGAATTTGCCTTGGTGCTCCGCCCGCAAGTGACAACATTGCATGCTGTGACACATAGAACATTAAACATTTCTTGAATGTTGCAAATCCGAAAATAGACAAACACATTCAAGAAATGTTGAATGTTTTATGTGTCATTCCTAACTGTCACTGGATGTCATGCGGGCGGAGCACCAAGGCAAATTCCTTGTATGTGAATACTTGGCCAATAAACTTATTCATTCATTCATTCATTCAAGATCCTGCGTTTTGGCATTGATAGAAACTGGAGTAACTCAGCGGGACAGGCGGCATCTCTGGAGAGACGGGATGGGTGATATTTCGGGTCGAGACCACCTTCTTCAGACTGAGGAGCAGGGGAGAGGGAGACAAGAGACATATGGAAGGGTGAGGTGTGAAAACAAGAAATCGAAGTCAAGTCAAGTCAAGTTTATTCGTCACATACACATACAAGATGTGCAGTGAAATGAAAGTGGCAATGCCTACGGATTGTGCAACAAACTACAGAACGGAATAGAACAGAAGCAGTATTTACATATTAGAAAAAAAAAATTTTTTTTAACTCAGCAATTTAAAAAATACACAACACAACAGTAAATGAGTCCCTGGTGAGATCAGAGTTTACAGTCCCGACGGCCGGTGGGAAGAAACTCCGTCTCATCCTCTCTGTTTTCACAG
Source organism: Amblyraja radiata (assembly GCF_010909765.2). Lineage (NCBI taxonomy): Eukaryota > Metazoa > Chordata > Chondrichthyes > Rajiformes > Rajidae > Amblyraja > Amblyraja radiata. The sequence goes on from NC_045976.1 coordinate 40,247,995, forward strand.
CGTGACAGTGGAGGCGTTTGCCTGACCGTAGCAGCTGGAACAGACCGTTGCTGGGGTGGTAGGGGTCCCCCATAATGTTGCTGGCTCTGGATCTGCACCTCCTGGTGTATAGTTCCTGCGGGGGAGGGAGTGTAGGTCCCATAGTGCATTCGGCTGAACGCTCTACTCTCTGTAGAGCCTTCCTGTCATGGGCAGAGCAGTTCCCAAACCAGATCGAGATGTTTCTGGACAAGATGCTTTCTACAGCCCCAGAGTAGAAGCACTGAAGGATCCTCAGAGAGACTCTGAATTTCCTCAGCTGCCTGAGGTGTTAAAGGGTGCTGCCTTGCCTTACTCACCAGTGCTGCAGCGTGTGTTGTCCATGTCAGATCCCCTGTGATGTGGACTCCAAGGTATTTAAAGCAGCTCAACCTGTCCACAGTAGCCCCATTTATCTCCAGTGGCGTGTACTTCCTCGGATGTTGTGCCCTTCTAAAGCCCACAATCAGCTCCTTAGTTTTATGACATTCAAGAGGAGGCTGTTGGCCTGACACCAGAGGACCAGATCAGCCACCTCCTCCAGGTAGGACTTCTCATCGTTATCGGAGATCAGGCCAACCACCACAGTGTCAGCAGCAAATTTGATGATGGAGTTGGAGCTGAACCTAGCCACACAGTCATGTGTGTACAGGGAGTACAGTAGGGGGCCGAGTACTCAACGCTGGGGGGGATCCTGTGTTCAGGGCGAGGGTGTTCGATGTATGTCTTCCCATCTTCCCATCAGGGGACGGAGATCAAAGAATATGTGGAATACAAAGCATACAAAGTAAAATTTAATCAGGGGGCAGTCCAACTAGTCGGAGAACTAGGTTGGGGGAGGGATGGAGAGGGAGGGAAAGCAAGGGTTACTTGAAGTTAGAAATGTCAGTATTCATGTCACTAGGTTGTAAGCTGCCCACGCGAAATATGAGGTTTAGTTTAGTTTAGTGTGGAGATACAGCGCGGAAACAGACTCTTTGGCCCACCAGACCCGCGCTGACCAGCGATCCCCACACATCCCCACACATAGCACCATCCTACACCCACTTGGGACAATTGTTTTACATTTACACCAAGCCAATTAACTTACAAACCTGCACGTCTTTGGAGTGTGGGAGGAAAGCAAAGATCTCGGAGAAAGCCCAGGCAGGTCACGGGGAGGACGTGCAAACTCCGTACAGACAGCACCCGTAGTCGCGATTGAACCCAGGTCTCCGGCGCTGCATCTGCAGTAAGGCAGCAACTCTACCGCTGCGCCACCGTGACCGATACTGACGGCTTTTTCGCCTGCAAACAGAATATGTACACATAATATTCTGTAAGCAATATAATAAACAAGAAATGTTCAAAAGGGAACTGCAGATCAAAAAATGCTTCTGCAGTTCTGCAGTTCAAAAGGGAACTGCAGAACAAGAAATATTCAGTTTATATACAAATACTAGACTAAGTGGGACCAGTTGGGTCCCAGCATCACACGGGAGGGCTGATCCCCCAACAAATTATTCCACCTCTACACCAATTCCAATATTGGTGGCCAGTGGGGGGGTAGGGGGCTTTCTGAAGGGCTAGTATGGGTGTTGTGGGCTCAAGGGACAGGTTTCCAGAGGACTAGTATGGACATTGTGGGCCGAATTGATTCTTAGGCTGGCGGCTCAGTCACTCGAGTCTGTTGTGCTGGCAGCTCACTCGCTCACGGCTGGTGGGCTGGCAGTTGACTCACGGCTATGCCTTGAAATTTCATTTCAAGCAGGGTGCAAGGCCACCAAATTCAAGTGCAGTTTCTTACCACTTCAAGCAGGGTGCAAGGCCACTAAAGACAGCGAGTCGTGACCTCTCCCTCCTCCATCTTGCAGAGACTGAGCCACCCCCACACTTCTGGATTTTATAGTCCCTCCCCCCTCCCACCAGAAGGGGCGTGGCCTTCATGGCGTGATTGACAGGAGAGAATCTCAACATTTTTAAAACACTAATAACTCTTTTATTTTTCATTGATGGGAAAAATCCTCGGCACATGATGAGCGGAGGGGGACTCTGCGTAAGATGGCCAAAACTGACAGCAGTACGTGGTAGCATTTATTCTAAAATCAATATAAAGCGCAAACAGGAAGAGGTCAAGATTAGACTTTTAATTATATGGAAGGCGAGGCAACTCTAATTAGGCAAGGCAACTTTAATTAGGTAAGGCAATAATTAGTCAAGGGAACTTAATTAAGCAAGGCAACTTTAATTAGGCAAGGCAACTTTAATTAGGCAAGGCAACTTTAATTAAGCAAGGCAACTTTAATTAAGCAAGGCAACTTTAATTAGGCAAGGCAACTTTAATTAGGCAAGGCAACTTTAATTAGGCAAAACAACTCTAGCAATTCCAAACCAAAGGCAACACAGCTCACACAAAGGGTGGTGGGGGTATGGAACATAGAAACATAGACATAGAAACATAGAAAATAGATGCAGGAGTAGGCCATTCGGCCCTTCGAGCCTGCACTGCCATTCAATATGATCATGGCTGATCATCCAACTCAGTATCCTGTACCTGCCCTCTCCATACCCCCTGATCCCTTTAGCCACAAGGGCCACATCTAACTCCCTCTTAAATATAGCCAATGTACTGGCCTCAACTATCTTCTGTGGCAGAGAATTCCAGAGATTCACCACTCTCTGTGTGAAAAATGTTTTCCTCATCTCGGTCCTAAAAGATTTCCCCCTTATCCTTAAACTGTGACCCCTTGTTCTGGACTTCCCCAACATCGGGAACAATCTTCCTGCATCTAGCCTGTCCAACCCCTTAAGAATTTTGTACGTTTCTATAAGATCCCCCCTCAAGCTTCTAAATTCTAGCGAGTACAAACCGAGTCTATCCAGTCTTTCTTCATATGAAAGTCCTTTCATCCCAGGAACAAGCTGCCGGAGGAGGTAGTTGAGGCTGGGACTATCCCAACATGTAAAAAACAGACAGGTACTGTAAGTGGATAGGACAGATTTGGCGGGATATGGGCCAAACGTGGGCAGGTGGGACTAGTGTAGATGGGACATGTTGGCCGGTGTGGGCAAATTGGGCTGAAGGACCTGTATCCATGCTGGATCACTCTATGATTCAAAATATACACATCACACACACACCACATATAGACATATATACCTGCAGTATGTACACACACACACACGCACACACGCGCACACACACGCACACACACACACACACACACACACACACACACACACACACACACACACACACACACACACACTCACACACACACACACACACACACACACACACAGATATATTATATACATACATATACATAAATACATATAAAACAAACAAACACCAATACCGGCCATTAACAAAACCAATGTCCCTAAGTGAAAGACAGATTCTTGATTAGTACGGGTGTCAGGGGTTATGGGGAGAAGGGAGGAGAATGAGGTTAGGAGGGAGAGATAGATCAGCCATGATGAAATGGCAGAGTAGGCCTGATGGGCCGAATGGCCTAATTACATAGATACATAGAAAATAGGTGCAGGAGTAGGCCATTCGGCCCTTCGAGCCTGCACCGCCATTCAATATGATCATGGCTGATCATCCAACTCAGTATCCCGTACCTGCCTTCTCTCCATACCCCCTGATCCCTTTAGCCACATATTCTGCTACCATCACTTATGAACTTATGAACATGATGCAGAAAGTAAAAAAAAGTTCCCATCAAAATTCTTTGGAGAACAAAGTTTTGCCAGCACATCATATTATATAACAACGGACAAGAAAGGAAAACATAAAACATTTTAACTGCGTACGCAAGGGCAATATCGGTTTTCCTTTCATGAAATGCCTTGTGAGTTTGTCACAAAATGGTGTTGCTCTGAGAGGTGAGTGCAGGATGAGGCCTGAGGGCAGGGCTGGAGTAACATGCCTCAGCGTTGCTGGGACCATTCTCAACGTGACACAGGAGTAGTGCGAACACTTAATTCTCACCAGGTACATTTCACATAATGGAAAAGTGGCTGGGCCTTTGCAAGCCATCAGCGGACCTGCCGACAGGTTTGCTGAAATTCATCTCACTTACTTTGTTGAGACTGGCATGGATCCAGAATAATTTTCAGCCATTTACGCACTTAACAGAGACGGGAAGGTCCTGTTAAAAACCTTAACCTTTCTGTTATTTCAATCTTGTTTTGGGCCTACATTTTATACCTTGACAGCTCTTAGGGCGACTGGTGAATAACGTGATGGAGCTCACATGAATTTCAGACTTCAATATTTATTTTGTTAGAGTACTTCTTTTCATTCTTATGAGACCCACATCGAGTCAGGATTTTCTTTGCTCCTGGCTTCTCATGGAAACATAGAAACATAGAAAATAGGTGCAGGAGTAGGCCATTCGGCCCTTCGAGCCTGCACCGCCATTCAATATGATCATGGCTGATCATCCAACTCAATTCTCTCCATACCCCCTGATCCCTTTAGCCACAGGGGCCACATCTAACTCCCTCTTAAATATAGCCAATGAACTGTGGCCTCAACTACTTTCTGTGGCAGAGAATTCCACAGATTCACCACTCTCTGTGTAAAAAATGATTTTCTCATCACGGTTCTAAAAGACTTCTCCCTTATCCTTAAACTGTGTTTGTAGTCAATGCCTACTATGTTCTGTGTGCTAAGCAAAGCAAGAATGTCATTGTCCTATCCGGGACACATGACAATAAACTCACTTGAACTTGAACTTAAACTGTGACCCTTTGTCCTGGACTTCCCCAACATCGGGAACAATCTTCCTGCATCTAGCCTGTCCAACCCCTTAAGAATTTTGTAAGTTGCTATAAGATACCCCCTCAATCTTCTAAATTCCAGCGAGTACAAGCCGAGTCTATCCAGTCTTTCTTCATATGAAAGTCCTGACATCCCAGGAATCAGTCTGGTCAACCTTCTCTGTACTCCCTCTATGGCAAGAATATCTTTGCCATAGAGGGAACACATTTCACATTGCGGCGGCACGGTGGCGCAGCGGTAGAATTGCCACCGCACAGCGCCAGAGACCCGGGTTCTATCCTGACTACGGGCGCTGTCTGTACGGAGTTAGTACGTTTACCCCGTGACCTGCGTGGGCTTTCTCCGGGTGCCCCAGTTTCCTCCCACACTCCAAAGACGCGCAGGATTGGAAGTTATGTGGCTCGGTATGAATTGTAAATTGTCTCTAGTGTGTGTAGGACAGTGATAGTGTGCGGGGATCGCTGGTCGGTGCGGACTCGGTGGGCCGAAGGGCCAGTTTCCATGCTGTATCCACAAACTAAACTAAACTCAACTTACTTGCATGTAGACAAAAATGCTGGAGAAACTCAGCGGGTGAGGCAGCATCTATGTAGAGAAAGAATATGCGATGTTTCGGGTCGAGATCCTTCTTCAGACTGATGTTGGGGGAGGGGGGTGGAGGAAAAAAAAGGAGGAGACTGAGACAGTGGGCTTGTGGGAGAGCTGGGAAGGGGAGGGGAAGGAGGGAGAAAGCAGGGACTACCTGAAATTGGAGAAGTCAATGTTCATACCGCTGGGGTGAAAACTACCCAAGCGAAATATGAGGCGCTGCTCCTACAATTTGCGCTAGGCCTCACTCTGGCCATGGAGGAGGCCCAGGACAGAAAGGTCAGATTCGGAATGGGAGGGGGAGTTGAAGTGCTGAGCCACCGGGAGATCAGGTTGGTTATTGCGAACTGAGCGGAGGTGTTAGGCGAAGCGATCGCCAAGCCTGAGCTTGGTCTCACTGATGTAGATCAGCTGACACCTGGAACAGCGGATGCAATAGATGAGGTTAGAGGAAACATAGAAACATAAACATAGACAATAGGTGCAGGAGTAGCCCAATCGGCCCGTCGAGCCTGCACCGCCATTCAATATGATCATGGCTGATCATCCAACTCAGTATCCTGTACCTGCCTTCTCTCCATACCCCCTGATCCCTTTAGCCATAAGGGCCACATCTAACTCCCTATTAAATATAGCCAATGAACTAGCCTCAACTACATTCTGTGGCAGAGAATTCCAGAGATTCACCACTCTCTGTGTGAAAAATGTTTTCCTCATCTCGGTCCTAAAAGACTTCCCCCTTAACCTTAAACTGTGACCCCTTGTTCTGGACTTCCCCAACATCGGGAACAATCTTCCTGCATCTAGCCTGTCCAACCCCTTAAGAATTTTGTAAGTTTCTATAAGATCCCCCCTCAATCTTCTAAATTCTAGGAGGAGATGCAGGTGAACCTTTGCTGCACCTGGAAACATTCCTTGGATGGAGTCGAGGGGGGAGTTAAAGCGACAAGTGAAGCATTTCCTGCAGTTGCAAGGGAAAGTACCAGGGGTGGGGGTGACAACTCACCTGCATTATGCATTTATTAATTTTATTGTCTGCATGTTTCCCCTTACCTCTTTCATTAAGCCTTGTGGTGTGATGGCAGGGTGGTGGATATGCAGGGAATGGAGCGATTTGCATCATGTACAGGGTGAAGGGATTAGCTCATTTTTTTTTTTTTTTTTTTTTTTTTTTTTTTTATATAAATTTATTCAATTATTAAAAAATAATATTACACTACAATAAAACAAGCCAGAACCCACCACCATAATACAATACAAACATGTAATAAACTACTATACAACTATGATACAATCCTTATTGAGGATACATTCAACACCCTGCGGAGCCCAGCGGTCCCGGAACTCCCTCAGGGTGCCCGTAGACAGGGCATATTCCCTTTCTAATCCCACCCGGGCACGGACGTATCCCCGGAAAAGGGGCAGGCAGCTGGCTCGGGTAGAGCCCTCCACCGTCTGGCGCCGTGACTCGCGGATGGCCAGCTTGGCCAGGCCCAGGAGCAACCCAACCAGGACATCTTCAGCCCTACCCTCTCCCCTACGCACAGGGTGTCCAAAGATGAGGATGGTGGGTGAAAAATGCAGCCAGAAGGCAAGGAGCAACCCCTTTAGATATTCAAACAGTGGCTGCAGCCTCACGCACTCCATGTACACGTGGTACACAGACTGGGATTAGCTCATCTTGGTCTGTAGCTGTGCAGTACTTTTCTATATTCCATGAAGAAATCAGGCAGAAAGCCAAACGTTTCATCAATCCATTCACTTTATGGAGAATCACGAGTAAGAAAGAGAGATTTAGTTGAGTTTTAGTTCAAATACACAGTGTGGAAACAGGCCGACGAGTCCACGCCGACCAGCAATTTATAAAGCAAGTTCTAAACACAAACTTAACTCCAGCTTTTTGTGTCTATCTTCGGTTTAAACCAGCCTCTGCAGTTCGTTCTTGAACAAAAAGTTCATCGAACAGTCTTATCTCGTCCGGCCTGCCGCCGAATGTGGCCACAGGGGGTCTCTCCGCCGCGGGGGTCTCCCTTCAACCTCGGCAGCACCCCGCTGGATCCCCATACACTCTTAACGCCCCCTCCCCCCCACCCCCCCCGCCAGGTTGCTGTCGGCAGCCACCCCTAGTCGCACTTCAAGATCATAACAATGTACGTTTTAGATTTTCTGACATACCTTCATCGTTCAGTCTAACGCTTTGAAACCAGACTTCTCGAATATCAATCTCCGATTACATTATGCGTAGGGTCTGAGGAAGGGTCTCGACCCGAAACGTCACCCATTCCTTCTCTCCGGAGATGCTGCCTGTCCCGCTGAGTTACTCCAGCGTTTTGTGTCTATCTCCGATTACAGTTCATGTTTGCTTAAAATTCCTGTGCTCAGTGGTTTACGAGAGCCAGCAGTCCATTCCCATTTCACGGCCTATCATCTTGGTCAGAGTTTCGGACAGCTACTTCAGTTTCAGCTGATTGGCAATTATTGTTTCCTTGAAGTCTTCATAAGTTCATAGGGGATAGGAGCGGAATTAGGCGCCCATTCCTTCTCTCCAGAGATGCTGCCTCACCTGCTGAGTTACTCCAGCATTTTGTGTCTACCTATAATCAAACACTTGTCCCACCCCGATCATTCCTTCGTCTCCCTGCTCCCAACTGGCCCAAGATACAGAAGCTTTAACGGGCGCACCACCAGACTTAGACACCACCACCACCTTGTACATCAGTCTGTGAAAGTAAGCATGCAGGTACAGCAGGCAGTGAAGAAAGCGAATGGCATGTTGGCCTTTATAAAAAGAGGAATCCAATATAGGAGCAAAGAGATCCTTCTGCAGTTGTACAGGGCCCTAGTGAGACCACACCTGGAGTATTGTGTGCAGTTTTGGTCCCCTAATTTGAGGAAGGACATTCTTACTATTATGGGAGGAGTGTCTGCCACTACTGCCACAGGAGTGTTTCATACACACATCAAACCTTTGTGTGAAAAGTTGACCCTCAGATTCCTATTAAATCCTTCCCCCCTCACCCTTAAAACCTATGTCCTCTAGTCCTCGATTTCCCTACTCTGGGCAAGAGACTCTACCCGATCTATTCCTCTCATGATATTATACACCACTAATGCCAGATAGTTGAGCCAGGGACTATCCCGACGTTTAATAAACAGCTAAAGCTGGACACAAAAAGCTGGAGTAACTCAGTGGGTCAGGCAGCGTCTCTGGAGAGAAGGAATGGGTGACGTTTCAGGTCAAGACCCTTCTTCAGACTTAAGAAACAGCTGGACAGGTACATGGATAGGACAGGTTTAGCTTAGTTTAGTTTGGAGATACAGTGCGGAAACAGGCCCTTCGGCCCATCGGGTCCGCGCCGTCCAGCAATCCCCGCACACTAACACTATCCCACACACCCACTAGGGACAATTGACACTTCCACCAAGCCAATTAACCTACAAACCTGTACATCTTTGGAGTGTGGGAGGAAACAGAAGATCTTGGAGAAAACCCACGCAGGTCACGGGGAGACTCCGTACAGACAGCATCCGTGGTTGGGATCGAACCTGTGTCTCTGGCGCTGTGAGGCAGCAACTCTACCGCTGCGCCACCGTGCCACCCAGGTTTGGAGAGACGCAGGCAGGCGGGGCTAGTGTAGTTGGTCGGTGTGGGCAAGTTGGGCTGAATGGCCTGTTTCCATGCTGTCTGTCTCTGTGTCTCTATGACTCTAGACTCCTTTGCATTCCATATCTTTACATAATTCCCATCAGATTCTTTTATTTGGTTGATGATGAAGTGTTTCCCCTTTATTTACATTTTGCACCACACATAGATGAGAGCAGATTTGGATCTAATGCTCACGCTAATGCATTTTAAAATGTAAATATTGGCCCAATTTTATCTTTTTTATAAACCATTCGACTTTTTTTAAATTTAAAGGACGTGCAAATGCATGTCAATTTATTAATACTCTTTTAATTAATATAAGCACCTTTCAAATAAATGTAAATAGAATGTGGAAGATTGTAACTGTAACAGAATATAATGTATTCAGGAAGAATCACAGCGCTGGAGTATCTGGGTGGCTCGGTGGCGCAGCGGGTATAGTCGCTGCCTCACAGTGCCAGAGACCCGGGTTCGATCCTGACTACGGGAGCTGTCTGTACGGAGTTTGTACGTTCTCCCCGTGACCGGTGTGGGTTTTCTCCGGGCGCTCCGGTTTCCTCCCACACTCCAAAGACGTGCAGGTTTCCAGGTTGATTGGGTGAGGTGAAAATTGTAAATTGTCCCGAGTGCGTGAGTAGGGTAGTGCGAGTGTACGGGGTGGTCGCTGTTCGGCGTGGACTCTGTGGGCCGAAGGGCTTGTTTCCACGCTGTATCTCTGAAGTTTAAAGTTAAGTGAACTCAGCGGATCGGCGGATTATCTGTAGAACGTTTTGGGTCGAGCGCTTATTTAGACCACCTTGTGTCTCCATTTTGGATCCAGCTCTTGTTGTAACCTATAGCGAGCAAGATAGATCACTTGACAAAAAAGACGTAGTACGGTCATGGGCAGATTCATGGGTAATTTTCGGCCCCATTTTCGTAACCGGCTTCCGTCTCCGCACCAAAGATCCCGTAGCGGAGCAAAGATAACTAGTGCGGAGACGGAAGCCGGTTACGGAAACATCCTCGTAAAAATAAGTTATTTGGTAAAAATCTTCTCCTCATTTTCAGAATTTAAATTTATTAACACAAACTGTTCCCCCGCAACGTTGATTACACTGCGGGTCGGGTCGGGTCGGGTCGGGTCGGTTTATTGAAATGGATGAAAAAAAGGCCCACGTCAGCCCATTGCATTTGGAAGGAGTGGTCTATCTTGCTTCACCATAGGATCTTTGGTTGTAACTCAATGGAGAAGGAGGCAGAAAATGTTATTGACTGATCGAAAGATACAGTATGGGAACAGGCCCTTCGGCCCACCGAGTCCACGCCGACCATCGATCACCAGTTCACGCCAATTCTATGCTATCCCACTTTCACATCCACTCCTGACACACTAGGGGACTATTAACATAGGGGCAATTAGCCTACAAACCCACACGTCTTTCGAATGTGGGAAAAACGTAGGTTCACAAGGTTAATTCCCGGGATGGCGAAACTGTCATATGCTGAGGGAATGGAGCGGCTGGGCTTGTACACTCTGGAATTTAGAAGGATGAGAGGGTATCTTATTGAAACATATAAGATAATTAAGGGTTTGGACATGCTAGAGGCAGGAAACATGTTCCCGATGTTGGGGGAGTCCAGAACCAGGGGCCACTGTTTAGGAATAAGGGGTAAGCCATTTAGAACGGAGATGAGGAAACACTTTTTCTCACAGAGAGTGGTGAGTCTGTGGAATTCTCTGCTTCGGAGGGCGGTGGAGGCCGGTTCTCTGGATACTTTCAAGGGAGAGCTAGATAGGGGTCTTAAAGATAGCGGAGTCAGGGGATATGGGGAGAAGGCAGGAACGGGGTACTGATTGGGGATGATCAGCCATGATCACATTGAATGGCAGTGCTGGCTCGAAGGGCCGAATGGCCTACTCCTGCACCTATTGTCTATTGTCTATTGTCTAAACCGGAGCAGCAGGAGAACACCCACGAAGATCACAGGGAGAACGTGCAAACTCCACACAGACAGCACCTGTGGTGAGGATCGAGCCAGGGACTTGTGGCGGTGTGAGGCAGCGGTTCTTACAGCTGCGCCACTGTGCTACCAGACTTGATCAGGAGGACATCAGCGTTGTCCGGCTAGTGGAGCTATAATTGTGGTGTTCTTTGCACTCCAAAAATAAAATTCGAAGTGAACACACCAAGGGATTTCCTACCCAAGCTAATTTAACTATATCAACTTAAAAACAAATTCATTTGTACAGCAGGCCGACACTTAATTGGCAAGATAAACAATGATTACAGTTCGCAAAACAACACAGAAGCCTGGCGATGATATCTTTGCTTCTCAGTTTATTTTAGTTTAGTTTATTGTCACGTGTGCTGAGGTACAGTGAAAGGCTTTTTGTTCGCATGCTAACCAGTCAAAGAAAAGACTGTACATGATTACTGGCCCTGCTGCTGCGTTGTATCTCTAGAATCTAAGAGACTTGAGTATGTAAGAGCTTTTCATTGCTCCTCGATACACGTGACAATAAACTAAACTGGACGACTAAGCTGGCTAATAGTGCAGGGAAGATGCTGCCAGGACTCTGTCTAAACTAGATGCAGAAGCTAGATGCAGGAAAAATGTTCCCAATGTTGGGCGAATCCAGAACCAGGGGCCACAGTCTTAGAATAAAGGGGAGGTCATTTAAGACTGAGGTGAGAAAAAACTTTTTCACCCAGAGAGTTGTGAATTTATGGAATTCCCTGCCACAGAGGGCAGTGGAGGCCAAGTCACTGGATGGATTTAAGAGAGGGTTAGATTTAAGGGAGCTCTAGTGGCTAGTGGAGTCAAGGGATATGGGGAGAAGGCAGGCACGGGTTATTGATTGGGGACGATCAGCCATGATCACAATGAATGGCGGTGCTGGCTCGAGGGGCGGAATGGCCTCCTCCTGCACATATTTTCTATGTTTCGATGACTCGAGGGTCTGAGGTATAGGAAGTGTTCTTTAGTTTGTTAGTTTAGTTTAGTTTATTGGAGGGGGGGGGGCGAAAGGACAAAGGGGGACCCAGCGTGGGGGGGTGGCGAGAAAATAAAGGGGGATCCAGCATGGGGGAGGGCCACCGAGAGGACAAAGAGGGGACCATTGGGGATCTCATCAAACACTTTGTAACTGTCGGCGCCCTTTAGGTGGCTATTCTTTGCATACCTTGTGGATGGTGTGTAAAACAAAGGATTTCAACGTGACTTGTCACATACGACAAGAAATTATCATGCATAAATTATCATTCATTCACTCACATTTAGCGCAAGATAAAGTCTGGTAAAGTTTGATGAAAGATTGTTCAAATGTCCCCCAATGAAGTAGATGGGAGGATCGGGACCGCCCTCTAGCTGATGAGAGGTTCAATGAGGTTCAGTTTCCTGATAACAGCTGGGAAGAAACTGTCCTCAGATCTGGAATGTGGACCAGCACATGCTTGTGGTCGCATCAGTTTAGCTCTACTGCAAATTGTCATGTGTCTTAGAGCATTTCATAGCAATTCAAACTTATTGTTTAAGAAGGAACTGCAGATGCTGGAAAATCGAAGGTAGACAAAAATGCTGGAGAAACTCAGCGGGTGAGGCAGCATCTATGGAGCGAAGGAAATAGGCGATGTTTCGGGGTCGAAATCCTTCAGTTTCGGTTTAGGTTTCGGGGTCGAAATCCTTCAGTTTCGGTTTAGGTTTAGAGTCATGGAGTCTTTGTTTATGTTTAGATTTGTTATTGCTATGTGTGCAGTGGACATGTACAGTGATAAACATAGTCTTGTGCACTATAGAAACAGATAAGATAATACTGTACTACAATACAATCCAGTCAAACTCGAATCCAACAGGTATAGCAAAGGGGAAGATACAGGGTGCAGAATATAGTTCTCAGCATTGTAGCGCACCAGTTCCAGAAAGTCCAATGTCCGCAATGGGGTAGAGGTGAATCGGCCAGCGCCCTAGCTTATGGAAGGGCCGTTCAGAAACCTGATAACAGAGGGGAAGAAGCTGTTCCTGAGTCTGGTGGTGCGCGCTTTCAAGCTTCTGTACCTTCTACCAGTTGGGAGCAGGGAGAAGAAGGGGTGGACAAGTCTTTGATTATAGGTAGACACAAAATGCTGGAGTAACTCGGCAGGCGAGGCAGCATCTCTGGAGAGAAGGAATGGGCGACGTTTCGGGTCGAGACCCAGAAAGCATCTATGGAGTGAAGGAATAGGCGACGTTTCGTGTCGAGACCCTTCCGGGTCTCGACCCGAAACGTCACCCATTCCTTCTTCTGAAGAAGAGTCTCGACCCAAAACGTCACCCATTCCTTCTTCTGAAGAAGAGTCTCGACCCGAAACGTCACCCATTCCTTCTTCTGAAGAAGGGTCTCGACCCGAAACGTCACCCATTCCTTCTCTCCAGAGATACTGCCTCGCCCGCTGAGTTACACCAGCATTTTGTGGTCTACCTCCGATCTGCACCTTCTCCCTGTGACCGGCGTGGGTTTTCTCCGGGTGCTCCGGTTTCCTCCCACGCTCCAAAGATATACAGGTTTGTAGGCCAATTGGCTTGGTATAAATGTGAAATTGGCCCTGGCGGGTGCAGTGCTAGTTGTGTGCGGCGGGATCGCTGGTCGGCGTGGACTGGGCGGGCCGAAGGGCCTGTTTCCATGCTCTAAACTAAACTGAATACTAAAGAAGTCGAGTTGTCCTCCCGTGGCACCCAGCGAATTCCTTCCCCCGACAAAAACCTTGTTTTGATAAAAGTGACAGCGTTTGTTTGCTTTTGCTGTTGCAACCATGACGTTAGCAGACAGTCTCCCCGAGAGACGGAGATGGGGAGACGAGAGAGAAGGACCACAGAGAGAAAGAGAGAGAGAGAGAGAGAGGCCCGCTGCTGCCCTCGGACTCGGGTTCACACAGTCTGAGGTGATTGGAGCTGACAAAATGTTATTAGAAGGATCACCGCGCTCCGTGGTGTTTGCTTAGGTTCGGGCAGTGGGAGTTTTATTAGGGCTGAAGGAAAAGCTGGCTGGCGGAAGTGAGGGGAAGCTGAGAGAGGCAGAAACAGTGAGAGCAGGGGTGGGGGGGGAGTGGGGGAAGGGCTGGGGGCAAACAGATCACCACGCAGGAACTCACCATTGTAAATGCAGCACAGGGCACACGGCAGAATCGAATGAATAAATGCTCTCTCATTCATTTTCACGGCTCAAGTTACGCCTTGCTTTTGGAAGTCATTTTGAATTTAATCAATTTGAATGTCCGGCGTCGCTCACGGTTACGAGTGCGCAGAAAGCCAACGTTACAGGGAGTCAGGGGATACGGGGAGAAGGCAGGAACGGGATACTGATTGTGAATGATCAGCCATGATCACATTGAATGGTAGTGCTGGCCCGAAGGGCCGAATGGCCTACTCCTGCACCTATTGTCTATTGTCTATTGACCTCATTGAAACTTGCTGAATAGTGAAAGGCCTGGATAGAGTGGATGTGGAGAGGATGTTTCCACTTTTGGGAGAGTCTAGGACCAGAGGCCACAGCCTCAGAATAAAAGATGCTGTTTAGGAAGGAGATGAGGAGGAATCTCTTTAGTCAGAGGGTGGTGAATCAGTGGAACTCATTGCCACAGACGGCTGTGGAGGCCACAAGTCAGTGGATATTTTTAAGGCAGAGATAGGAAGATTCTTGAATAGTGCGGGTGTCAGGGGTTACGGGGAGAAGGCAGGAGAATGGGGTTGAGAGGGAAAGATAGATCTGCCATGATTGAATGGGTAGGTAGACTTGATGGGCCGAATAGCCTCATTCTATTCCAATCACTTATGATCTTATGAACTTATCCATGACTCGCAATTGTGAAGGAAATCCCTGGAAGCCTGTCAACTTCACAGAAAGGCTAGCTTTATTTATTAATTATTGCTTTATTCATCATGTTATGCTGCCTCACAGCGCCAGAGATCCAGGTTCGATCCTGACCTCGAGTGCAGTCTGTGTGGAGTTTGCATGTTTAGTTTAGTTTAGAGATACAGTGGGAAAACAGGCCCTTCGGCCCACCGAGTCTGTGCCGACCAGCGATCACCCCACAGACTGTCACTACCCCACACACACTGGGGACAATTTACTATTTTTATCAAAGCCAATTAACCTACAAACCTGCACGTCTTTGGAGTGTGGGAGGAAACCGGAGCGCCCGGAGAAAACCCACGCGGTCATGGGGAGAACGTGAAAACTCCGTACAGACAGCACCCGTAGTCAGGAACTAACTCAGGTCCCTGGCGCAGTAAGGCTGCAACTCTACCGCTGCACCACCGTGCCACCCTGATGAAATGCCTTTCCTTTGGGAAAAGTGAAAGCATTCTCCAAATTCTTGTCCTTTCCTGAAACATTGTGCATTGAAGGAAGTCTGTGTGTGTATTGTTAGCAATGACTGAAAAATGACCCAGAGAGTTTGGAGGCCAGAGGGGAGAGAAGTTTGGATTTTGCAGGAGGTACAGCGTCTGTGTGTTTAAGAGTGGGAGTTCTTTAAAGTTATATCCCGTCTAAATTCTGGTGTGATAGGTGAGGGTTGAAATTCTCAACCAGGCACCAAGTTCCTGCCTTCCCTGAGGATTGTGCAAACAAAAGGACCTGCCCCACTTGGGCGTCATTTGATCGTCACGCAGATGGCGCGCGAAGATTTTATACATCCCAAAATCCTGGGGCGCCGCGCGCAACTGCGCGTCACTGCCTACGTCACCACGTGTGCGTCGTGACGCGTAAATTATGTCGCGTAAATTACGTGCAAATGACGCCCAAGTGGGGCAGGCCCTTTAGATTTTAGTTTAGTTTAGAGATACAGCGCACAAACAGGCCCGCCGGCCCACCGAGTCCGCGCCGACCATTCACACCATCCTACACATACTAGGGACAATTCTTTTACATTGATACCAAGCCAATTTACCTACAAACCTGTACGTCTTTGGAGTGTGGGAGGAAACCGAAGATCTCGGTGAAAACCCACGCGGGTCACGGGGAGAACGTACAAACTCCGTACAGACGAGCACCCGTAGCCAGGATCGAACCCGGGTCTCTGCCCCAAAATGTTTTTTTAAATGTTTAAAACACATATATAAAGGGATTAAAAGATAAAATGTACTAAAAAGGAACTGAAGATGCTGGTTTATACCAAAGATAGACACATATCTTGCGCTATAGTTGGCACTGTGAAGGAAGAAATTATTGATAGAAACAAGGAACTGCAGATGCTGGTTTACATAAAAGGATACAATGTGCAATGATCAATGTAAACAAATGCATTCATTCTTATTTTGGCCAAGGAATCTTTCAAACCTAATTCATATTTTGACCATCAGCATTACATGTCACTTCTCAACTGATTAGATTTTTACCCTTGACAAATCTGCAAGACTTGAAAGACCATAAAGAATTGGCCACAGTCTTCAATGTAGCTGCCAAATGTCTTCGAACATGTGCAATCCGTGATACTCCCCAACTTCCCCAAAAGAGGGAGTGCAGAGAAGGTTCACCAGACTGATTCCTGGGATGTCAGGACTTTCATATGAAGAAAGGCGGGATAGACTCGGCTTGTACTTGGTAGAATTTAGAAGATTGAGGGGGGATCTTATAGAAACTTACAAAATTCTTAAGGGGTTGGACAGGCTAGATGCAGGAAGATTGTTCCCAATGTTGGGGAAGTCCAGGACAAGGGGTCACAGTTTAAGAATAAGGGGGCATTCTTTTAGGACCGAGATGAGAAAATAAATGTTTATACAGAGAGTGGTGAATCTCTGGAACTCTCTGCCACAGAAGGTAGTTGAGGGCAGTTCATTGGCTATATTTAAGAGGGAGTTAGATGTGGCCCTTGTGGCTAAAGGGATCAGGGGGTATGGAGAGAAGGCAGGTACAGGATACTGAGTTGGATGATCAGCCATGATCATATTGAATGGCAGTGCAGGTTCGAAGGGCCGAATGGCCTACTCCTGCACCTATTTCAGATGGGTTTAGAAGTGTTCAGAAGTGTTGTAGAGGGAAATAGGGGGGGAATAGACGGGGTTTAGAGGTGTTCAGAGGGTCCCAGAGGGGTTTAGAGACGTTATAAGCCCCCGTAAGAAATTGTATTTCTCTGAAATTGAAGATAGACATAAAGCTGGAGTAACTCAGCAGGACAGGCAGCGCAGCGACTCTGGAGAGAAGACCCTTCTTCAGACTGAATTGAACTCTCGTCGGTGAGAGTACTTGTGATTGGCTGAAGAAGGGTCTCGACCAGAAACACAACCCCCTCCCCAGAGCCGCTGCCCGTCCCGCTGAGCCACCTTCAACTTCAGAGCCAAACAATAAACACAGAGTGCTGGAGGAACTCAGCGGGCCAGGCGACTGCCTCACCCGCTGGGTTTCTCCAGCATTTTTGTCTACCGCTAAACATCAATGATTCCGGGAATGCTGAGGGGACAGGGTGATAGAGAGGGAGTGGGAGAGCTAGAGAGAGACGAGATGGGGAGCGGGAGAGAGAGGGAGGGAGGGGGAGAGCAAAACACAGGGAGACACAACGTGGGTCGGTAGGTGAATGACTAACCTGCACACCAGGAAGAAGCCCCTTCTCGCGGTCCGGGGCCCTCACTCATGATGGTGAGTTTAAAGAAATTCTCAATGTGTCATCGATCTACATTCCTCAGTAAATGTAATTGTGTTTTAAACAAGTATTATTGACGCCGCGTGAATTTTATTCAAATGAACATGGCGCCATTAATACTCATTCAAAACACAATAACGTTTACTGAGGAATGTGGATGGATGCAGATTAATATAACAACTTGTTAACTACTTCGTGTTAAGAAGTGCTAACAGTACTAGTTAACAAATCGTTTGTGTCTGATGGCCGTGCAGCGGTTGTTATACGTGTTCGTTTAAAAAAAAAATCTGCATGGCGAATTTAAAAAAAAAATCTTTATTTAAAAGAGAATTCGTATCTCCGTATGAAATACGGAACAGTAATGCGGGGCCCCCATTAGGCGCGGGGCCCAATTGGGGGCAATCGGTCAAATCGGCTTAAAGCCGGCCCTGTTGACAAGGCTAAGGTCATAATTCAACATATGTGGCAAGAGGGAGTTTCCACTTGCTCCTCAAAGAGGGGTTTTAATTTCAAACAGTTTAGTTTGTTGACACAGCAGACAAAAATGCTGGAGAAACTCAGCGGGTGAGGCAGCATCTATGGAGCGAAGGGAATAGGTGACGTCGCCTATTCCTTCGCTCCATAGATGCTTTTCGGGTCTCGACCCCAAACCTCAACTATTCCTTCGCTCCATAGATGCTGCCTCACGTACTGAGTTTCTCCAGCATTTTTGTCTACCTCCGCCTAGAAATTAATACATCTAGCTGGTTAGTTAGTTCGTTTAGTTATTGTCACGTGTACCGAGGTACATTGAAAAGCTTTTGTTGCGTGCTAACCAGTCAGCGGAAAGACTACACATGCTTACAATCGAGCCGTCCACAGTGCACAGGATAAAGGGAATAACGTTTAGTGCAAGGCAAAGTCTGATTAAAGATAGTCCGAGGGTCCCCATTGAGGTAGATAGTAGGTAGTCAGGACTGCTCTCTGGTTGTTGGTAGGATGGTTCAGTTGCCTGATAGCAGCTGGGAAGAATCTGGAGGTGAGTGTTTTCACACTTTCCCACAGAGGGGAGAAGAGGGAGTGGCCGGGGTGCGACTGGTCCTTGATGATGCTGCTGGCCTTGCCGAGGCAGCGTGAGGTGTAGATGGAGTCAATGGAAGGTGTCCTGAGGAAGGGTCCTAACCCAAAACATCACCCATCATTTTTCTCCAGAGATGCTGCCTGACCCGCCTAGTTCCTCCAGACTTTGTGTCTATCAATGGAAGGGTGTCTGCATTGGAGACCCTCGGACTAACTTTGATCGAACTCTACTGGCTTTACCTTGCACTAAATGTCATTGCCCTGATCATGTATCTGTACACTGTGGACGGCTCGATTGTAATCATGTATTGTCTTTCCGTTGAATGGTTAGCACGCAACAAAAGCTTTTCACTGTACCTCGGTACACGTGACAATAAACTAAACTAACTAACTAGATATACATACTTTCAGGGTTATGTTTTACATTTAGTTTAGAGATTTGTGTGCTGGTCAGGGCTACGCCCACAATTCCCTGCAATTTCCTGCGTTCGTGGATGGAAGCTGTGATGTTTGGTAGACTGTGTGGGATAGGAGGACCCGTTGCTCCTCCCGTGCAGCAGGTGGCGCTGCACAGGACAAAAGGAGATGTTATGTATATAGTTTATCCTATCTGTAGACAGTGTGTGTGTGTGGGCAGCCATTGTGACTTATCTTGCTGCCAGCATTGAGTAATGTAATGAAGACTTCTGTTGCAACCTTGAAGACTCAAGTGTTTGTGCAGACTAGAAAACGAACACGAAAGAAGCACTTGTATGGCAATAGACAATAGGCGCAGGAGCAGGCCATTCAGACCTTCAAGCCAGCACCGCCATTCAATGTGATCATGGCTGATCATCCACAATCAGTATCCCGTTCCTGCCTTCTCCCCATATCCCCTGACTCCGTTATCTTTAAGAGCCCTTGAAGATATTGTTCGGGTCCAAGTGGAAACAAAAATCAAAGTACTGATATGACGTGTAAATTGGACTTTATCTTTTAAACGCCCACATCCAAGAAACATCCTGGTCACTTTCTTATAAATATATATCATAGCTCGCCGCTGTTGCCAAAGTCAACGCCGGGAGGTCATCGTCAGTTGACTTGGAAACCAGCCTAAAATAGAAAGGTCAAAACTGCTCTAAAAAGGCCTTTATGAATTCCCATTTCGTCCCAGACACGGAGGCGCTTTTTAATATGGGGGATAGGTCCATAGAGAACAAGACCTCCCCCTCTGTGGCTGGGCATGGATACATGACGAGCGCAGCCCGCAGATGTGTTCCTTCATCGCTGTCTCCCTGAAAAATCACGTTGCTGTGTTTTATTAAAACATTTCTCAGGGCGGTATCTTCCTATTTGATTTTCGTCCAAGATTCGTTTTTTTTTTTGGAAAGTAAAGAAAAACATAGCTTACTCCATGCTTACTCAAACATAAAATAGCCTTTGGATGTCTAAATCCTGGCTGGAGTCATAGAGTGGGGGGGGGGGGGGGGGGGCGGTGGGCACGCTGACGCAGCGGTAGAGTTGCTGCCTCACAGCGCCGGTGACCCGGGTTCGATCCTGACGACGGGTGCTGTCGGTACGGAGCTTGTACGTTCTCCCCGTGACCTGTGTGGGTTTTCTCTGGGTGCTCCGGTTCGACTCCCACATTCCAAAGACGTGCGGGTTTGTAGGCTAATTGTAGAACGGAGATGAGGAAACACTTTTTCACACAGTTGTGAGTCTGTGGAATTCTCTGCCCCAGAGGCCGGTGATACTTACACAAGAGAGGTTGATAGGCTCTGGAAGATAGCGGAGTCAGGGGATATGGGGTATTTCCCACTGTACGAGCTAATTCAAGAGCTCTCCCGAGTTTAAAAAAAAAATCAAACTGGTGGTAAGCTCGGAGAATGTACGTAGCGCGTACGTTGGAGCTCGGGACATCTCTTAGCAGCTCATAACGCTAACGGCAGGTACTCGGGTAACGGTGGTAAGCTCGTGAAGATTTTTCAACATGTCCACGAGAAAAATGTCCACGAGAGCCCCAAGTACCTACGAGCGGCCATTACCGTAATTCTCCGAGTTCGAATCAGGGGAAACTCGGGAGAACTCTTGAATTAGCTCGTACAGTGGGACAGCCCCTTTGGCACGCAACAAAAGCCTTTCACTGTACCTTAAACTGCACGTGACAACTGTTTAAGAAAGAACTGCAGATGCTGGAAAAACCGAAGGTAGACAAAAATGCTGGAGAAACCTAGCGGGTGAGGCAGCATCTGTGGAGCGAAGGAATAGGTGACGTTTGGGGTCGAGACCCGGAAAGCATCTATGGAGTGAAGGAATAGGTGACGTTTCGGGTCGAGACCCAGAAAGCATCTATGGAGCGAAGGAATAGGCGACGTTTCGTGTCGAGACCCTTCTGGGTCTCGACCCGAAACGTCGCCTATTCCTTCGCTCCATAGATGCTGCCTCACCCGCTGAGTTTCTCCAGCATTTTTGTCTGCCGTGTCAATAAACTGAACTGTTTGAAATTAAAGCCCCTCTTTGAGGAGCAAGTGGAAACTCCCTCTTGCCACATATGTTGAATTATGACCTTAGCCTTGTCAATAAAGAGGATTGCTCGGGATTAGCCTCCCTGAGCTGTGCTTCCCTTTATCACGCCGGCTTGTACATGACAAGGCCGCTGCAGTGAGTTGATGCAGAGCTTGGACAACTTCCCAGTCTTATTGTTTCCACCCATTCGATGGGAAGCGGCCAAGTCCCAGCCTCCAGTCTTCACACAGTCAAACATTAGATTTATTTGAAGTCAGCGGCAGCCACCCTGTGGGAAGTCTTGCCGGGAAGTAAGCGGGTTGGGATTTGCGAAAATCATTTTTACAAACACAATTTTTTGTTAAAATAAGGGGAAGGATCTAGATTTAGAACTTCAAAATTGGTCCTGGGAGACACCAATTGATAACAATTTAAAAAACAAATTGCTGCTTATATTTCATTAATCTTGCCCGGCGTATGGGATATATAAGCAAGAAAAATATATTTGCACCATAATTAACTTAAAATTCATCACCCTGAGAAAGATGTATCTGAAGAAGGGTCTCGACCCGAAACGTTACTCCGGCTCTTGGTGCCTATCTTCGGTTTAAACCAGCATCTGCAGTTCCTTCTTACCCAGATCTATTTATAATGAATGCCCAGAGAAAGCCGGCAGTAATGGATCACCGACATACTAATAGTTTACTCATCTAAGATGGACATAAAAAACTGTAGTAACTCAGCGGGACAGGCAGCATCTCGGGAGAGAAGGAATGGGTGACGTTTCAGGTCGAGAGCTTTCTTCAGACTCATCTTCAGAGAGTGGTGAATCTCTAGAATTCTCTGCCACAGAATGTAGTTGAGGCCAGTTCAATGGCTATATTTAAGAGGGAGTTAGATGTGGCCCTTGTGGCTAAAGGGATCAGGGGGTATGGAGAGAAGGCAGGTACAGGATACTGAGTTGGATGATCAGCCATGATCATATTGAATGGCGGTGCAGGCTCGAAGGGCAGAATGGCCTACTCCTGCTATTTTCTATGTTTCTATGTTTCTATCTATCCAGGATGATGTATTTTAAGTTAATCATGTTGCAAATATATTTTATTGCGCATATGTCCCATACACCAGGCAAGTTTTAAGGAATATAAGCAGCAATTTGGTTTTAAAATTGGTATTGGTATCAACTCCGAGCTAATAATTATTATATTGTTTACAGTGTGCTATGTTTACAAATTCTGCTGTGCTGCTGCAAGTAAGAATTTCAAGGTTCGATCTGCGACGTATGAGAATAAAACACTCTTGATTCTTGACAATCATCCAATCTACATTTTCTTGGATATTTGTCCTCTTTGATCTCTCATTTTCACACCTTACCCTTCCATATCTCTGTGCCACCCTCTCCCCTGACAGTCTGAGGAAGGGTCTCGACCTGAAACGTCACCCATTCCTTCTCTCCAGAGATGCTGCCTGTCCCGCTGAGTTACTCCAGCTTTTTGTGTCTACCTTCGGTGTAAACCAGCATCTGCTGTTCCTTCCTACACAGCAATTTGGTATTGATCGTTTATGGAAGGGCTGGGTGTCCTTCAGTGACCACTCAGCCCTTCAAGAACCTTTGAGATACGTGTGGGAACCTCCACTACCAACACGGAGACATGAGGAACTACAGATGCTGGTTTACAAAAATATGTGGTTATGGGGGAGAAGGCAGGAGAAGGGGGCTATTCTTCTTCTCCTCACGTTTGAGGCAGCAGAGGTAATGTAACGTCCTCCGAGCACTGCAGGCAGTTTGGCCTTCCGCATTCAGCTGCAGCTGGGTGATGCCATCCGGTTCAACATGTTGCCAAATCAAATTCCTCATATGTTGCAAAACATACTTCCCCGATGTTGGGGAAGTCCAGGACAAGGGGTCACAGTTTAAGGATAAAGGGGAAATCTTTTAGGACAGAGATGAGAAAAAAAATTTTCACACAGAGAGTGGTGAATCTCTGGAACTCTCTGCCACAGAATGTAGTTGAGGCCACAGTTCATTGGCTATATTTAAGAGGGAGTTAGATGTGGCCCTTGTGGCTAAAGGGATCAGGGGGTATGGAGAGAAGGCAGGTACAGGATACTGAGTTGGACGATCAGCCATGATCATATTGAATGGCGCTGCAGGCTCGAAGGGCTGAATGGCCTCTACTCCTGCACCTATTTTCTATGTTTCTATCCTTGACTAATAAAGTATGTTTATGATTATTATTATTATGATTTCCGAGCCGTATCTGTAAACTAAACTAGGCCAAGCTACCATCGCTTTCCCACAACTACGCAATTGTGGCCGTCTGGGGCTTGTGAACACGGCGCGCACAAGCGTGGAGCGGGCCAGACAAAGCCGGGACGAGGAGAAAGAGGGAGAGACAGCTGAAAAACAAAACTGTTCAGCCATGTGTCGAGTCAGCCCAAAGTGAAAATCGCTGAAAACACACATCTCATTGGCGTTGTCGTGGCCTTTTTTTTGTTCGCAGTCGGGAAACAAATCTCTTTGTTTGCTGTAAATAAAGTGGTCATAAAGTACTGAAGCAGACGAGGGAGCCAAGGACACAGCAGTGAAAGGCCGAGAGAGAGGAGTCTGAATTAGTTTGGGTATCACTTGCAGAAATATATCTGGCTGCGTTAAAGGTGTCTTTGTGCCTCTCGTTCCACTTACCTACACAGACACGCAGAGCGCCTACATTGTGTTGCTTGAGTTTTCTTTCTACACTTCTTCTCGAATTACTTCCACCCCCCACCCCCCCACGCACCTTTCAAGGAGCACTTTGCTGCCGAATAGATGGGACAATGAAGCCTTCTTTCGGGATCCCAAAGAGCTGGGAGAAACGCGGAGAGCTCGTCAGGGGTTGTGGGAAGCGTTTTCGCCAGGTCATAATACCTGCAGGATAGCTGACTCGTGACATTTGGACTGCGTGCTTTAATGAAGCGAGTGAACCCTCTCACCTCCATGTCCTCCAGGGAAAGCCATTGCCAGCACAGAGACTCCAGCACTGAAGAGAATGCAGCTCCACGAAATAGACAATAGACAATAGGTGCAGGAGTAGGCCATTTGGCCCTTCGAGCCAGCACCGCCATTCAATGTGATCATGGCTGATCATCCCCAATCAGTACCCCGTTCCTGCCTTCTCCCCATATCCCCTGACTCCGCTATTTTTAAGAGCCCTAGAGCTGTGGCCTGTTGGGGAGATGGCGCCCGTATAGCGGATAAAAACAGACTGGACAAGCTAATCAGGAAGGCCGGCTCAGTGGTCGGGGCTGAGCAACGAACGGTCCAGCAGGTGGCAGAGGCCAGAACTCTGAACAAACTAGGTTCTATAATGACCAACCCCACTCACCCACTCCATGCCCTGAAGGTGATCAAGAGCAGCATCTTCAGTCAGAGGCTGATTGCACCAATGTGCAAAACTGAGAGACATAGGAAGTCCTGTTTACCAGCTGCTATAAGGTTATATAATGTGCATAAATAACTGCACTTTTTTTTTAATTAATTGTATTTTAACTTGTATTTTAACTTGTATTTTAACTTGTTAAGTATGGAAGCCATTTGAGGAAATGTGTGGTGTTATGTCTGTCTTGAAGCTGTCGTGGCACTGTAATTTCCTGTAAAGGATTATTAAAGGTATAATCAATCAATCAATCTATCTAGCTCTCTCTTGAAAGCATCCAGAGAACCTGCCTCCACCGGGGTAAGCCATTTAGAACAGAGACGAGGAAACACTTTTTCACACAGGGAGTTGTGAGTCTGTGGAATTCTCTGCCTCAGAAGGCAATGGAGCCCGGTTCTCTGGATACTTTCAAGAGAGAGCTAGATAGGGCTCCTAAAGATAGCGGAGTACCCCGTTCCTGCCTACTCCCCATGGAGAGTTAAAATGGTTAGCAACCGGGAAATCCTGTAGGCCTTGATGGAGTGAGCATATGTATTCGGCGAAACTTCAACTTTCCTTGTTCTCCAGGGCTGGTACTTGTAATGGATCAGTTTGAGCCGTGAACTTGCCTGGGTTGCAGTGAGAGATCATAAGTTCACAAGTTGGAGTCATAGAGTCATACAGTGTGGAAACAGGTCCTTCGGCCCAACTTGGCCACACTGGCCAACGTCACAAGGACATAGGGTCATAAGTGATAGGAGCAGAATTAGGCCATTCGGCCCATCAGGTCCACTCCGCCGTTCAATCACGGCCGATCTATCTCTCCCTCCTAACCCCATTCCCCGTGTCTTCTCCCCATAACCCCTGACACCTGTAATAATCAAGAATCTATCTATCTCTGCCTTAAAAATATCCATTGATGGCCTCCACAGCCTTCTGTGGCAATTAATTCGACAGATTCACCACCCTCTGACAAAATACATTTCTCCTCATCTCCTTCCGAAAGGAACGTCCTTTAATTCTAAGGCTGTGCCCTCTTGTGGAAACATCCTCTCCACATCCACTCTATCCAGGCCTTTCACTCTTCGTTATAGAGAGTGGTCTTCAATGTACCTTTCGAAGGTGATCCATGCCCTTTGTAAGAACATCGCATTGTGACAACAATTGTTGAACATCTGCTGCTCCTTGTAATTAGTTTTTAAGAGTGCAACATATCAATGGCGGGTCATTGGTTGACTTTTCAAGTCCATGTTCAGCTTCCTGCGTAGAGCTGCAGGTATTGAACGGTGAAAGGAAATCCCTCCATCCTTCCAGGGTTCATGGAATGGTCAGAGGCTCCTTGATGAATGAATTTTCTTTTCAAATCAGTTGTGGCCTTCCCTTCCACAGTCCCACATTATGCAGCTGACCAGTGCCTATGAATAGCACACCTGGCTCCATTCAAGAATCTTCCCATTGCGGCTGGCTGGCTGAGATAACGGATATAGGAGCAAAGAGGTCCTTCTGCAGTTGTACAGAGCCCTAGTGAGACCACACCTGGAGTATTGTGTGCAATTTTGGTCCCCTAATTTGAGGGAGGACATTCCTGCTATTGAGGGAGGGCAGCGTAGGTTTACAAGGTTAATTCCCGGGATGACGGGACTGTCATATGCTGAGACAATGGAGCGGCTGGGCTTGTACACTCTGGAGTTTAGAAGGATGAGAGGGTATCTCATTGAAACATATAAGATTGTTAAGTGCTTGGACACGCTAGAGGCAGGAACCATGTTCCTAATGTTGGGGGAGTCCAGAACCAGGGGCCACAGTTTAAGAATAAGGAGTAAGCCACTTGAAACGGAGACGAGGAAACACTTTTTCTCACAGAGAGTGGTGAGTCTGTGGAATTCCCTGCCTCGGAGGGCGATGGAGGCAGGTTCTCTGGATGCTTTCAAGAGTGCGCTAGATAGGGCTCTTAAAAATAGTGGAGTCAGGGGATATGGGGAGAAGGCAAGAACGGGGTGCTGATTGGGGATGATCAGCCATGATGACGTTGAATGGCGGTGCTGGCTCGAAGGGCCATATGGCCTACTCCTGCACCTATTGTCTATTGTCTATTGCCTGCGTGCCCCGGGACTGGCCGCAGTTCGCAGGTCGCGAAAACCAATTGAAAAAAATCAGCCTGCGGGCTGGATGATTTTGGGTTAGGGGCCGTAGGTTGCCGACCCCTGTCCTAGAGGTCAGGTCTCATTGTGAGTGTGTCCCCCCGATACCACAGCCCCCCCCCGCCTCCCCCGTTTTAAGCGATTTCCGACCCTCCTACGGGGAATTCTTTGGGAGTGGGAGGAAACGCAGTCAGAGGCAGAACATGCAAACTCCACACAGGCGAGCTCAAACCCAGGTCTCTGGCACTGTGAGGAAGCAGCTCCACCCGCTACATCACTGCCGCCAAAGTGTCAGCCTTGTCTCTAGGACGTGAATTCATCGACATATTCCCCTAATAGCCGCATTTTTAAATGAGAGGACAAATGCAAAATGTTATCCTCACCAAATTATTAATTGAAAAATTAAAACCCCAATTTAGCGCAAACTTGACTCGATAAAATATTAGAATAATTTCTTCTGATGCTAAATGAGTAAATTATGGAAATGATTAGAAAATGAACCAAAGGTTATATTTAGCGTGAATTCCCAATCAGCAGTAACAAAATGTTCAAATATAAAAAGGATTTATGACCTTTGAATTTATATGTTTTCATTTATTAAATGAATAAATACCTTAAAAATGTTAAAATTATTTACAATGGACTTCAAATGTAATTTGCTTAAAAGTATTGCCAAATAAGAAATATAGGTAGGAATATAGAACATAGAATAGTACAGCACAGGAACAGGCCCTTCTGCCCACAATATCCATGTCGAACATGATGGCCAGACCAAGCCAGCATATGATCCATATTCTTCCATTCATAGAAACATAGAAACATAGAAAATAGGTGCTGGAGGAGGCCATTCAGCCCTTCAAGCAAGCACCGCCATTCATTGTGATCATGGATGATCGTCCCCAATCAATAACCCGTGCCTGCCTTCTCCCCATATCCCTTGACTCCACTAGCCCCTAGAGCTCTATCTAACTCTCTCTTAAATCCACCCAGTGACTTGGCCTCCACTGCCCTCTGTGGCAGGGAATTCCACAAATTCACAACTCTCTGGGTGAAAACGTTTTTTCTCACCTCAGTCTTAAATGACCTCCCCTTTATTCTAAGAATAAAGACGTTCCAGCAACATCCATGATAAACACACCCTTCCTATAGTATAGTAACCATTTAATATTCCAGATGACATTTTATCTATGTCTTGTGCAGCTAAAACGTGATGTCCCAACTCCCAACCCTATCCAATAAAGGCTCTGGACTCGCCAAACATTGGGAACATTTTTCCTGCATCTAGCTGTAACGATCTATGACGCGTGCTGGCTGTTGCCGAAAAAGTCGTGTAAGCGGGACAGGCCATTAAGTTATAAATTCATATACGTTCTTAAGTCAACTCCGCCATTCAACATGGCTCCAGTTTAAATTCCATTTGGAATATTTTGGAGGACGAAGAACCAAGATGGCTGATTCATCTTTCACCCCAACCCCATCTTCTTGCTTTCTCCCATAAACCCCAATCAAGAATCTCTCTATCTCTGCCTTAATTGACTTGGCCTCCACAGCCGTTGACTTGGCCTTCACAGCCGTCTGTGGCAATGAATTCCACAGATTCACCACCCTCCGACTAAAGAAATTCCTCCTCATCTCCTTTTCAAAGGAACGTCCTTTTATTCTGAGGCTGTGGCCTCTGGTCCGAGACTCTCCCACCAGTGGAAACATCCTCTCCACATCCACTCTATCCAGGCCATGAACGACACACATCCTTTATCTCCAGAGATGCTGCCTGACCCGCTGAGTTACTCCAACCCTTTGCCTCTAACTTTGGTGTAAACCAGCATCTGAGTCCTTTGTTTCAGAGAGCCAAGAGCTGACAAACCTGCATTTAATTTAATTTCATTCAATAATATTTTATTTTACTCTGACAAAAAGGTTGACCTTGCCTTCGAAGGTTCAGCACTCTAAGGAGGTTGAATTGTCTACATTACTGCAGATGTAACGTCACCTGGAAGATTAAATGTCACTTGTCCCACAAAAGTTCATCATAAAAGCAGGACTGGCAGCTGGAAGTTAAACACTCTTGTGATTTTTATTTCCTACACAGTCACCATTTCAAACACTCTGCTGAATTCAAGCACGGCCAGCATTAAAGAAACTGAAAGGCTTTTGACTATCGCAGGGGAGATGGAAAGATATCTTTTATAGTTTATCAAATCAAAGCTCAATAGATAAAGCAGAAGAAATCATTTCAAAAATGCTTTGATGGTTTCGGCACAATATTCATTGCACTGATGGTCTGTATGTGTTTAATCTTGCTTTTAATAGTAATTCCAAGTCACCCAAGACAAATAAAAACCTCCTTTGAAAGTTGTCTTCGGCTGTAGATGATGGCATTTGTCTTTATATTGAATTTGGAACATCAGATTATTTTGCAATGCATTGGTCAGAGTTACAAACCATAACCAGAACTGATTCCAAAGGAGCTCTTAAAATTTACAGAGATTAAATAAAAAACAATTTTTCAAGGTTCTTTGATTTTCTGCACCTCCTTAATCCTTCCTTGTTTTTTTCATATATATGATTTCTTCCTTTTCATAGACAGGTGACAGCCTGTAAATAGGCAATGGGTATCCAGGCTCAAGTCAAGGGCCTGCCCCACTTGGGCGACCTAATCCGAGAGTTCTGGCCAGTTTGCCCTCGACTCGTACTCGCAGCACGGTCGACACGAGGTCGTAGGAGGTCTTCGTAACTCTCCTTCATGCTCGAGAGTGGTCCCCGCGTACTCGAGGCCTCAGCTAGGTCGCGGCGTTATTTTCAATATGTTCAAAAATGCCCGCGAGTAAACAAAGGTCGCCATGGAAAAAATCGACACTTTTTTTACTCGTAGGTTTAGTCGTAGTAGGTCGGCATGTTAGTCGTAGGTAGTCGAGGGTAGTCGTAGATAGTCTTCATCATAGTCGAAGGGAGGTCGAAGGAGATTGAAGGAGGTCGTCTTCACTCTCCACTATTCGGTGTCCAATTTTCCCGAAGTTCGTCGTAGCTAGTCGAAGCTGGTCTTCAACGTAGTCGAAGGAGGTCTTCAACGTCATTTTTACAAACTCTTCTAAACTCGCCAATTCGGTCGCCCAAGTGGGACAGCCTCTTTAGGTTGAGTTTAGTGTCATAGAGTGATCCAGTGTGGAAACAGGCCCTTCAGCCCAACCTGCCCATACCGACCAACATGTCCCATCTACCCTAGTCCCACCTGCCTGCGTTTGGCCCATATCCCTCTAAACCTGTCCTATCCATGTACCTGTCTAAATGCTTCTTATAAGTTGCGATGTACCTTCCTCAACTACCTCCTCCGACAGCTCGCTCCATACACCCACCACCCTTTGTGTAAAAAAACTGCCCCACAGGTTCCTATTAAATCTTTCCCCCCTCAGCTGAAACCTATGCAGTCTTGTTCTCGGTTCCCCTACTCTGGGTAAAAGATCGGCATTCACCCGATCTATTCCTCTCATGATTTTGTACACCTCTATAAGATCACCCCTCATCCCTCCTGCGCGCCAAGGAATAGAGTCCCAGCCTGCTCAACCTGTCGCTGTACTCAGGTCCTCGAGTCCTGATTTTAGGTTTAAAGGCCTGTCCCATTTTGGCATCATTTGCACATCACGCAGATGGCGCCGAAGATTTTGTACAACCCAAGATCCTGGGCCTTGTATTTTCCTTTGCAAAAAGCCACGCCCCAGGATCTATGTTTCTAAGTTTCTAGTTCGAGGTTTAGTCTTGGCTCTCGATTCAGTTTTTTCTTTAATCTCTTTATTTGTTAACAATAGTTGCGGCTTCCTGCCCCGTCGATGCATGTTGCAATCGATGCAAGTGATAACATGCATAGATTATAGATAACATGGGTGCTGCACAGTGGCGCAGCGGTAGAGTTGCTGCCTCACAGCGCTGGAGGCCCCGGTTCAATCCTGACTACGGGTGCCGTCTGTACGGAGTTTGCACGTTCCCCGTGACCGCGTGGGTTTTCTCCGGTTGCTCCGGCTTCCTCCCACCCTCCAGAGACGTGCAGGTTTGTTGGTTCATTAGCATCGGTAAAAAATTGTGAATTGTCCCTCGAGCGCGTGTGTGTGGGATAGTACTAGTGCACGGGGTGATCGGTGTTTGCCGCGGACTCGGTGGGGCCCAAGGGCCCGTATCCACGTTGTATCTCTAAAGTCTGAAGTCGAAGAGGAAATTGAAAGATAAGTGAAAACGTGTGGTGAACATGGGTTAAAATGGTGCTGTGCAGGGAGAAGGGTCTCGACCCGAAACGTCCTTCTCTCCGGAGATGAGGCCTGTCCCACTGAGTTACTCCAGCTTTTCCAGCCGGCCTTGGCTTTAAAATTGTGCTGGTCATTGATCTGCAGAACAAGTGGCGAGAAATCGTCCGCACCAACCAACGGGAAGAGTTTTAACTGATAAAGATATCGTTACATTCTTGACCAACCGACTCCAGACCGACAGCGATGAGGTAATTAGATTTCTTCAATCGCTCCATTCCTGGGGCATTTCCCTGGATGAAAGTAGGTTGGAGGGCAGATCAAACTGTGACAAGATCTCTCTGGAACCCAATCAGAATTAATTACCGTCCAGGAGTCCGAATTCCTATTGTGAGAAAACGCTGACCTGTGGAGAAGGTTAAGACCCTTAGCTTTTTGCAAAGGAAAATTGCTCATTTTCTAACTTCTAAAGCAAAGGTTATTAATCCGAAGATAATTTTCATTGCCCAAGTTGTGCAATTAACCCTGGCTGAAAACGATCGCAAACAGGTGCGAGAATCTTACATGTTGTATCATTTCGGCAGGGTTTGTAGTGACTTTGTGTGATAAGAAATTTAACTGGATAACTTAAGGTATTGTTGAGAACATGTTACTTTCATCGATGGCGACAGTGTTGATGTTTAGGAGGTTGAGTTGAACTCGGGCAAGTCAGGAAACAAAGGTGGTTTTCTGTGGAATATACTGCAGGGGGCTGAGGGGTGATCAAAATTGAGGTGGGCAATATTATGAGAAGTCTATACATGTTTAACAGGAAAGAGGTATTTCCTCGAGGAAAGAGGGTAATAATGACGTGACATTGATTTAAGTTCAGGGGCAGAGGATTAGCGGAGAGTTGAACATTTAGTTTTAACTCAGTGGGTGGTGCCTATTCTTGGTATGGACCTCACTGCCAGAGGCAGAAATCTTTGTTGCATTTTAAAAAAAAGCACTTGCATTGACACTTGAAGAAGCTTGGAAGCTAATCGACCAAGAACAGGGAAGTCTGAAGAAGCACGACCCGAAACGTCATTCATCCTTCTCCTCCAGGGATGCTGCCTGACCAGCTGAGTTACTCCAGCACTTTGTGTCCATCTGAATTTCACCTTGATTAGGAATAATGGCAAGAGTGGCTTAGTTTAGTTTAGTTTAGTTTAGAGATACAGCGCGGAAACAGGCCCTTCGATCCACTGAGTCCGCATCGACCAGCGATTCACACACATTAACACTGTCCTACACACACCAGGGACAATTTTACAAATACACCAGGGGTGGGCAACCTTGTTCGGCATCGGAGGTGGGGGTGGGGGGAGGAGAGCGGTGGGGGGGGGGGTGTTACAGGTTATTTACCTAAAATTGGAGAATTCCTTCCACAGATACATTGAACATGACCCATTGAACACCTCCCTCAATTTGTCTGCTGCTCGACGGAAATTAAGATGTTGGGCACAATAAAACGGTGGGCGGCGCGACTCTCGTCAGCAGTGGCCTCTGCAGTCCGTCTGCGTTTTTATTATTTTATGTCTATGTTTCTATGTAGTTTTTGTTATTTTTTGTTAGGGTATGTGTGTTGGGGGGTGGGAGGGAGGGGGTAACTTTTAAATCTCTCCCTGCACGGGAGACCCGACCTTTTCTTTGTCGGGTCTCCGTTGTTGTTGGGGCTGCAACGAGGAACGGCCTCCAACAGGAAGACCGGGGGCTCTGGTGCCGACTACTCACCTCACCGTCGCGGAGCTGGCCGAGTCCAGAGCGGGTGGAGCTGTGGTGGACGCTGCTGCGGCCCAACCTCCGGAGGTTCGGAGGCTGCAACTGCGGGTCTGGCGGACTGCGGCACCGGGAGCCCGCGGGTCCCTGGAGGGAGACCGCTTTTCAGGGCTCCCGCAACGGCGACTTCTCCCGCCCGAGTTGCGGGGTTGAAGAGCACCTGGAGCGGGGCCTTACATCATCGCCCCGCGCGGCTTGGAATGGCCGCGGGACTCTGCGAGCGCACGCCGGGGGCTCTAACATCAAGAACCTGGTGTGCGACCTTGCATCACCCGGCGTGGCTTTAATGGCCGCGGGACAATTCGCCATCGCCCGCCGGGGGCTTTGACTTTGACTCTGACATCGGGGGGAGAGTGCAGTGGAGAGATAAGTTTTTTTGGCCTTCCATCACAGCAATGTGATGGATGTTTATGTAAATTATGTTGTGTCTTGGGTCTATTTGTTTGTAATGTATGGCTGCAGAAACGTCATTTCGTTTGGACCTCAAGGGGTCCAAATGAAAAATAAATTGTATCGTATCGTATCGTAATAGCGCAGTGGTAGAGTTCTGGGTTCGAGCCTGACTACGGGTGCTGAATGTGGACCACATGGGTTTTGTGGTCCACATCAGGTGCCCCGGTTTCCTCCCACACTCCAAAGACATGCAGGCTGGTAGTCTAGCTGGCAATCCCCACATACTGACAATATCCTACACACACTCGGGACAATTGACAATTCTTCAGTCTGAAGAAGGGTCTCGACCCGAAACGTCGCCCATTCCTTCTCACCCGCTGAGTTACTCCAGCATTTTGGGTCGACCAAGGGACGGTTTACAATTTTACCCCGAGGCCAATTAACCAGCAAACCTGGAGCGTGGGAGGAAACCGGAGCACCCGGAGAAAACCCACGCAGGTCACGGAGAGAACGTACAGACAGCTCCTGTAGACAGGATCAAACTCAGTTCTCTGGTGCTGTGAGGCAGCTACTCTACCGCGCTGTACAGTTATTGATGGATATCCAGTCTGGCGGATGGGAAGATGGAATTTCTTTGACGTTTCCAAACAGTGTACGATGGGTTTTGCAGTCTGGAAAAATTTTTTCACACTGTTTGGAACAAGAGTTTCACAGCTGCAGTGAACACAGATAACCATCAGAAGATTAGAACACCTCCTTTGACCAATTGGGACTTGGCTTCAAAACCGAGCCAGTCCGGCGGACTAAATGGTTTTATGTCTGATGTTTAAAGCTCTTTTTCACGTAAAGACCTGAATCTGATCCTTTCTGAGATTCTCTTATGTCAGGAAGGTTCAAGGAATATTAAGCTATTCTTGTCTGGGCTTCACTTATATTTTTGCAAGAAACAAGAGCGTTTTCACAATGCAATACTTTTCGCACCCTGGGATGGCGGGACTGTCATAAGTCGAAAGAATGGATAGGCTGGGCTTGTATGCACTGGAATTTAGAAGGATGAGAGGCGAACTTATTGAAACCCTTAATGACCTTATACAAGGTCATTAAGGGTTTGGAAACGCTAGAGGCAGGAAACATGTTCCCGATGTTGGGGGGGGGGAGTCCAGAACAAGGAGCCACAGTTTAAGAATAAGGGGTACCCATTTAGAACGGAGACGAGGAAAAACATTTTCACCTAGAGAGTTGTGAATCTGTGGAATTCTTTACCTCTTAAGGCAGTGGAGACCAATTCTCTGGATACTTTCAAGAGAGAGTTAGATAGAACTCTTAAAGATAGCGGAGTCAGGGGATATGGGGAGAAGGCAGGAACAGGGTACTGATTGGGGATGATCAGCCATGATCACATTGAATGGTGGTGCTGGCTCAATGGGCCGAATGGCCTACTCCTGCACCTATTGTCTATTGTCTATTGTCAAATGTTTGCAGATATCTTTGGAAGTGCAGATAGGTACAAAATGCTGGAGTAACTCAGCGGGACAGGCAGCATTGCTGGAGAGAAGGAATGGGTGACGTTTCGGGTCGAGACTCTTCTTCAGACTGAGAGTCAGGGGAGAGGGAGATACATAGATAAGGAAGTGTAAGGTGTGAAGATGAGACAAAGGGGACGGAGATCAAGTAAAATGTAGAGTAGATCATTGTTAGCCAGGAAAAGGTAACACCAAAGCAAACAGAGATAAAATGTAATCGAGGATAGTCAGACTGGTGGGAGAACTGGAAAGGGGGAGGGGAGGGAATGGAGAGAGAGGGAAAGCAAGGGTTACTCGAAGTTAGAGAAGTCAATGTTCATACCGCTGGGGTGTAAACTGCCCAAGGTAAATATGAGGTGCTGTTCCTCCAATTTACGCTGGGCCTCACTCTGACAGTGGAGGAGGCCCAGGACAGAAAGTGCAGGAGTAACTCAGCGGGTCAGGCAGCATCTCTGGAGAACATGGAAAGGTGATGTTTTGGGTCGCGACCCTTCTCAGTCTGAAGAGTCTTCATGTTGTTCGTAGATGCTGCCTGACCTGCTGAGTTTATTGCAGTTTAGGGAGAGTGGAAAAAGGCCCTTCGGCCCACCGAGTCCGCACCGACCAGCGATCCCCGCCCACTAACACTACCCTACACACACCAGGGACAATTCCCAATGATACCAAGCCAATTAAACCTACAAACCTGCACGACTTTGGAGTGTGGGAGGAAACCGGAGCTCCCGGAGAAAACCCACGCAGGTCACGGGGAGAACGTGCAAACTCCGTACAGACAGCATCCGTAGTCAGGATCGAAACTGGGTCTCTGGTGCTGTGAGGCAGCAACTCTACCGCTGTGCCTCCGAGTCGCCCTTTACTCCAGCACTATGTGGGTATTGAGACGTCAGTGTGAGATGACTTTAGATGTCAGCTCAGATATTCACACTGTTGCCCGAGCTAACATGAGGATTAAAAAAATGATTTGCAAATAAAACGATGCAGATTAATGTACCATTTATAGTAAACAAGACTTGTTGCTGTATTTTTGCACTGATTGTGGATTGACGACGTTTCGTCTCGGGACCCTCCTTTGGACCGACTGTAGTGGGGGGGTGGGGGGAGGGAGAGCTGGAAGAGAGCAGTAACAGCTAACAAGTATAATGTGATAATACAGTGATTAAATTACAGCAGTGCTAATCAGATTTGTAGATCACTGATTGAGAGTTCTAATCCCACTCTGACAGATGGGGAACTAGTCTAGGTCTTTATAACTGAGAAATTCTTAAAGCCCTGTCCCACAGTACGAGTTCATTCCAAGAGCTCTCCCCGCGTTTGCCCTGATTCGAACTCGGAGATTTACGGTAATGGCCGCTCGTCGGTACTCGGGGCTCGCGTGGACATTCTTCAACATGTTCACGAGTCTTCCCGTGCTTACCTGCCGTTAGCGAGTCTTCCCGAGTACCTGCCGTTAGCGTTATGAGCCGCTAAGAGACGTCCCCGAGCTCCGACGTACCCGCTACGTTCATTCTCCGAGCTTACCACGAGTTTGATTTTTTTTTAAACTCGGGAGAGCTCTTGGAATGAACTTGTACTGTGGGACAGGGCTATTATGCTTTCCTCCAAATATCTAGGCAGCGTGGTGGCCCAGCGGTAGAGTTGCTGCCTTACAGAGTCAGAGACCCAGGTTCGATCCTGACTACGGGTGCTGTCTGTACGGAGTTTGTATGTTCTCCCCGTGACCTGCGTGGGTTTTCTCCGGGTGCTCCGGTTTCCTCCCACACTCCCAAAGACGTGCGTGTGTGTAGGCTAATTGACTTCGGTAAAATTGCAAATTGTCCCTAGTGTGTGTAGGGTAGTGTTTGTGTGCGGGGATCGCCGGTCGGTGGGCCGAAGGGCCTGTTTCCGTGCCGTATCTCTAAAGTTTAAATTTCTCCTTTCCCTCTGAAGGGTCGAAAGAAAATGTGTTCCAGCAAAACCCTTCTTTCGAGGATTGTGTGTTTCTACTGCCGTGCAATTCAATAGTCAATAGACAATAGACAATAGGTGCAGGAGGAGGCCATTCGGCCCTTCGAGCCAGCACCGCCATTCAATGTGATCATGGCTGATCATCCCCAATCAGTACCCCGTTCCTGCCTTCTCCCCATATCCCCTGACTCCACTATTTTTAAGAGCTCCTCTCTAGCTCTCTCTTGAAAGCATCCAGAGAACCTGCCTCCACCGCCCTCTGAGGCAGAGAATTCCACAGACTCACCACTCTCTGTGAGAAAAAGAGTTTCCTCGTCTCTGTTCGAAATGGCTTACTCCTGATTCTTAAACTGTGTGGCCCCTGGTTCTGGACTCCCCCAACATCGGGAACATGTTTCCTGCCTCTAGCGTGCCCAAGCCCTTAACAATCTTGTATGTTTCAATAAGATTCCCTCTCATCCTAAACTCCAGAGTGTACAAGCCCAGCCGCTCCATTCTCTCAGCGTATGACAGTCCTGCCATCCCGGGAATTAACCTTGTAAACCTACGCTGCACTCCCTCAATAGCAAGAATGTCCTTCCTCAGATTAGGGGAACAAAACTGTACACAATACTCTAGGTATTCGACGGATATCCTTGGTGTAAACGTGTAATAAATGTCCCGCTTCCCCCCCTCCTACGACTTCGAACTCTCATCAGGATTCCAGGCGGCCCACGGAACAGCTGCCATCTCCTCAGATTTAATCGTGGAATGAAAGGCGACACTGTGCCGTCAAATTTGTCCAGGGACCCTCTGCAGTGGGGCCCCCCATTATGACAGAGCTGATTAAAGCTCCTGGGCTGACCCGCTTATGACTAGCAGGGGAGAGCGGTGTAACTGAGAATCGGAGTAAGTGGTGTGTGTCAGTCCCACAGTGTGGATTCCGTAGACTAAACACATCTGTCGCACCCCGTCACTGAGTTCAGGAACTCTCTTGTCTTCAGCGCAAGAGGCTACCCGCCATTTTAGTAGCGCAGCGCTGACTTCATTGGGCTGGTAATCCAGAGGCCTCTGCAAATAATCTGGAGATATGGAGTTTTGAATCCTGCTGTGTGGTATCTGTGGAATTTAAGCCCAGTTCATTAAATAAAGTCAGGGAATCAAGAACCACGGTCTTTAAACTGTAGACTTTAAAGATACAGCGCAGACACAGGCCCTTCGGCCCACCAAGTCCGTGCCGACCCACCAATCATCCTACACAAACAAAGGACAATTTACATAGAAACATAGACATAGAAACATAGACAATAGGTGCAGGAGTAGGCCATTCGGCCCTTCGAGCCTGCACCGCCATTCAATATGATCATGACTGATCATCCAACTCAGTATACTGTACCTGCCTTATCTCCATACCCCCTGATCCCTTTAGCCACATGGGCCACATCTAACTCCCTCTTACATATAGCCAATGAACTGGCCTCAACTACCTTCTGTGGCAGAGAATTCCAGAGATTCACCACTCTCTGTGTGATAAATGTTTTTCTCATCTCAGTCCTAAAAGATTTCCCCCTTATCCTTAAACTGTGACCCCTTGTTCTGGACTTCCCCAACATCGGGAACAATCTTCCTGCATCTAGCCTGTCCAACCCCTTAAGAATTTTGTAAGTTTCTATAAGATCCCCCCTCTCAATCTTCAAAATTCTAGCGAGTACAAGCTGAGTCTATCCAGTCTTTCTTCATATGAAAGTCCTGACATCCCAGGAATCAGTCTGGTGAACCTTCTCTGTATTCCCTCTATGGCAAGAATGTCTTTCCTCGGATTAGGAGACCAAAACTGTACAAAATACCGTTACAATATTACTGAAGCCAATTAACCCACAAACCCAATAACCTACCTGACCTCCCGGTGGCTCAGCACTTCAACTCCCCCTCCCATTCCCAATCCGACCTCTCTGTCCTGGGTCTCCTCCATTGCCAGAGTGAGCAACAGCGGAAATTGGAGGAACAGCACCTCATATTCCGTCTGGGGTCCTTGCGTCCTTATGGCATCAACATTGAATTCTCCCAATTTGGCTAGCCCGTGCTGTCTCCTCCCCTTCCTTCACCCTCTAGCTGTCTCCTCCCATCCGCCCGCCCTCGGGCTCCTCCTCCTCCTCCCCTTTTTCCTTCTTTCTTTCCCCACCCCCCATCAGTCTGAAGAAGGGTTTCGGCCCGAAACGTCGCCTATTTCCTTCGCTCCATAGATGCTGCTGCACCCGCTGAGTTTCCCCAGCAATTTTGTGAACCTGTTTAATTTAGTTTAGTTTAGTTTATTGTCACGTGTACCGAGGTACAGTGAAAAGCTTTTGTTGCGTGCTAAGCAGTCCGATCTTTGGAGCGTGGGAGGAAGCCGGAGCACCCGGAGGAAACCCACGCGGGTCACGGGGAGAACGTGCAAACTCCGTACAGACAGCACCCGTAGTCAGGATTGATCCCGGGTCTCCGGCGCTGTGAGGCAGCAACTCCACCGCCGCTCCACCGTGCCGCCCAGTTTAATTCATTATTATCACGTCTACCGAGGTACAGTGAAAATCTAAGGGGTAACTTTTCCAACACAAAGTGTGGTTGGTTGGTGTATGGAATGAGCTGCTGGAGCAGGTACAGGTAGATGATGAGGTAGTATCGTGGTGTTTATGAAACATTTATACAGGAACGTGGACAGGACAGGTTTAGAGGGATCTGGGCCAAACGCAGGCAGGTGGGACTAGTGTAGATGGGGCATGTTGATCGGTGTGTGGGCAAGTTGGGCCGAAGGGCCTGTTTCCACACTGTATCACTCTATGACTCTATGACACTCTCACCTCAAACCTATGCCCTCTGGTTTTTGGAGGGCAGCCAGTAAAGCCACTACCTCCAACCTCCGCAGTTTTGGGGACAGAGCCTTCTCCAGGGCAGCTCCCAGGCTCTGGAACTCCCTCCCCCAACTGATCCGCAATTCCGTGTCCCTCACCATCTCCCAGTCCCGCCTCAAGACCCATCTCTTCACCTCTGCCTATCTTTAGCCCCACGTCCCCGTCCCTTTTCATCTGTGCATTAATTGCCTCATACTGTGTTTTGTATTGAATTCTGTCTTTACTTTGTGTACTAGTCATGTCTCTACTATTTATTTCATTCCCCTTACATGTTTTTCCTCTACATGCTCAATTTTTGTAAGGTGTCCTTGAGACTCTTGAAAGGCGCCCATAAATAAAATTTATTATTATTACCTCACAGCACATGGACCTGAGT
The DNA here is from genome assembly GCF_010909765.2 of Amblyraja radiata. NCBI lineage: Eukaryota > Metazoa > Chordata > Chondrichthyes > Rajiformes > Rajidae > Amblyraja > Amblyraja radiata. The sequence goes on from NC_045976.1 coordinate 40,287,832, forward strand.
TCGAACCTGACCTCAGCTGCTGTCTGTGTGGGTTGAGTCTGCGCCTTCTTCCCTGTTTCCTCCCGGTGCTCCGGTTTCCTCCCACATCACACTATAAATTGCCCTTTGTGTGTAGGGAGTGGATGAGAAAGTGGGATAACATAGAACTAGCGTGAACGGGCGATCGATGGTCAGCATGGACTCGGTGGGCTGAAGGGCCTGTTTCCAAGCTCCATATTTTAATCAATCAATTAAAACTACGCTGCAATCAATCAATCAATTGCAGCGTAGGTTTACAAGGTTAATTCCCGGGATGGCGGGACTGTCATATGCTGAGAGAATGGAGCGGCTGGGCTTGTACACTCTGGAGTTTAGAAGGATGAGAGGGCATCTCATTGAAACATATAAGATTGTTAAGGACTTGGACACACTAGAGGCAGGAAACATGTTCCCGATGTTGGGGGAGTCCAGAACCAGGGCCCCACAGTTTAAGAATAAGGAGTAAGCCATTTAGAACGGAGATGAGGAAACACTTTTTTCTCACAGAGAGTGGTGAGTCTGTGGAATTCTCTGCCTCAGAGGGCGGTGGAGGCGGGTTGCTTTCAAGAGAGAGCTAGATAGGGCTCTTAAAAATAGCGGAGTCAAGGGATATGGGGAGAAGGCAGGAACGGGGTACTGATTGGGGATGATCAGCCACGATCACATTGAATGGCGGTGCTGGCTCGAAGGGCCGAATGGCCTACTCCTGCACCTATTGTCTATTGTCTATAACTCCCCTAACCTGAGGAAACGATTAGTCTATTCCCCTTATCAATACCTCTTCTCACATCTTATTCACCTGATCTCCCAACAAAAATGGTTTTGGGCTCCCTATTTATTGTCACTTATCCCTCAAAAGGAAAGGATTTATCTTGAAACTTCAATGCATGAAATGAGCATTTCAGATCCATTAATATGAAATCCCTTTATTATCTGTTCTAAAGTTGAATTAATTGGGTTGAAATTAATTGCTTAATCTCATTCGAGAAACATGCATAAACTGGACACTCGTTTTTATCCATTTTTAATTTTCTGATATCAGTCTTTTAATGGAATCTTTCAAGTACTTAATATCACCAGAATGTTTCCTTTGACTGAGATATATTTGCCTGAAGAATAAGCTTGCAGCTGGACAGTTCAGTTTAGTTTAGTTTATTGTCACGTGTACCGAGGTACAGTGAAAAGCTTTTGTTGCGTGCTAACCAGTCGGCAGAAAGACAATACATGATTACAATCGAGCCATTTACAGTGTGGAGATACATGATAAGGGAATAACGTTTAGTGCAAGGTAAAGCCAGTAAAGTCCGATCAAGGATAGTCTGAGGGTCTCCAATGAGGTAGATAGTAGTTCAGGACCGCTCTCTGGTTGTGGTAGGATGGTTCAGTTGCCTGATTACAGCTGGGAAGAAACTGTGCCTGAATCTGGAGGTGTGCGTTTTCACACTTCTGTACCTCTCGCCCGATGGGAGAGTGGAGAGGGTGCAGACCAACAGGCACAATATTTCGAAGACAGACATAAAAAGCTGGAGTAACTCAGCGGGTCAGACAGCATCTCTGGAGAAAAGGAATAGGTGACGTTTCGGGTCGAGACCCTTGCGTTTTGTTATAGACAATAGACAATAGGTGCAGGAGTAGGCCATTTGGCCCTTCGAGCCAGCACCGCCATTCAATGTGATCATGGCTGATCATCCCCAATCAGTACCCCGTTCCTGCCTTCTCCCCATGTCCCCTGACTCCGCTATCTTTAAGAGCCCTATCTAGCTCTCTCTTGAAAGTATCCAGAGAACCTGCCTCCACCGCCCTCTGAGGCAGAGAATTCCACAGACTCACAACTCTCTGCGTGAAGAAGTGTTTCCTCATCTCCGTTCTAAATGGCTTACCCCTTATTCTTAAACTGTGGCCCAATTCTGTTGAATTAAAACTATTAAAATATTCTGTTTTGTTTTATTAAAAGTGAAATGGGGTGAACGGCGAGTTTATTTCCCACCAGCTTGAACTTGGCCTTGGCAGGTTTAGGATGTAACTCTACACTCTATGTGTAAAGAAGCCTGATTGGCAGAGTCGTAGCCAATTCATTCTTTTGGGATTTGGATGAATTTGAAGCCCCATCGGTCGTGTCGCTTCACTAAAGCGATGATTTCATCAGAATCCTGAAAGACCTCTCGGGACATTGGGTCAAGTTGCGCAGGGGCTGCCCTGACAACTAAAGGAAAAGCTGCCTCATCATGTCTGAATTAGGGGCGGCACGGTGGCGCAGCGGTAGAGTTGTTGCCGCACAGCGCCAGAGACCCGGGTTCGATCCTGACTACGGGCGCTTGTCTGTACAGAGTTTGTACCTTCTCCCCGTGACCTGCTCGGGTTTTCACCGAGATCTTCGGTTTCCTCCCACACTCCAAAGACGTACAGGTTTGTAGGTTAATTGGCATGGTATGAATGTAAAAAAAATGTCCTTAGTGTGTGTAGGGTAGGGTAGTGTTAATGTGCAGGGATCGCTGGTCGGTGCGGACATGGTGGGCCGAAGGGCCTGTTTCCGCGCTGCATCTCGAAACTAAACTAAAGTAAAAGAACCACCTTTATTGATTGAATGATTGAGCCACCTTTGCTCAACGTCTCATGGGTCAAAATAGCCCAAGTGAAGATTGTGGAGACCAGAAGGTGGCGAATCTGTGGAATTCATCGCCACAGAAGGCGGTGGAGGACAAGTCCAATGGATATCTTTGAGGCGGAGATTGACAAATTTGTGATTAGTAAAAATGTCTGGGGCTATGGGGAGAAGGCAGGAGAATGGGGTTAGGAGGGAGAGATAGATCAGTCGTGATTGAATGGCGGAGTGGACTCGATGAGCGGATTTGCCTAATTCTGCTCCCAGAAATAATGAATTTATGAACTTCTAAGACTTCTGTCGGGAGAAGTAACCAATGGTTCAATATTTTTTTATTGTCACAAACTGATATACAATGATATTTCTTTTTTGCCTACAGCTCAGTAAAAGTATTACGATACGTATGCCATTTAGAACGGAGACGAGGAAACACTTTTTCTCACAGAGAGTGGTGAGTCTGTGGAATTCTCTGCCTCAGAGGGCGGTGGAGGCCGGTTCTCTGGATGCTTTCAAGAGAGAGCTAGATAGGGCTCTTAAAGATAGCGGAGTCAGGGGATATGGGGAGAAGGCAGGAACGGGGTACTGATTGTGGATGATCAGCCATGATCACATTGAATGGTGGTGCTGGCTCGAAGGGCCGAATGGCCTAATCCTGCACCTATTGTCTATTGTCTATTGTCTAACCTTAGTTAAGTACAGGTGTATAGGTAGAGTACACTGACACAATATACAAGAGTCGACAGGTTTTAATGCCATTTTTCAAGGTGACACAAGAGTGGGTGATATTGTAGATAGTGAAGATGGTTGTCCACTATAGCAGCATCTTGATCTTGATCGATTGGCCAGGTTGGCTGAGGAATGGTTGATGGAATTTAATACAGAGAAATGTGAGGTGTTGCATTTTGGAAAGAGTAAGATGGACAGGACCTACACAGTGAATGGTAGGGCTCTGGGGAGCGTTGTAGAGCAGAGGGATCTAGGAGTACAGGTGCATGGCTGGTTGCTAGAGGCATCACAGGTAAATAGGGTGGTCAAAAAGGCTTTATGGCACATTGGCCTTCATCAGTCAGAATATTAAGTGTAGAAGTTGGAAGGTGACGTTGCAATTGTATAAGATGTTGGTGAGGCCGCATTTAGAGTATTGTGTTCAGTTCTGGGCACCATTTTACAGGAAAGATGTTGTCAAGCTGGAAAGGGGTCAGAGAAGATTTAGGAGGATGTTGCCGGGATGTGAGGCCTGAGCTGTAGGGAGAGATTGAGCAGGTTGGGACTCTTATGCTGAGGGGTAACTTATTTTACACAAAGGGTGGTGGTGAGTGTATAGAATGAGCTGGCGGAGGAGGTAGTTGAGGCAGGGACTGTTGCAATGTTTAAGGAACGTTTAGACAGGTACATGGCTAGGACAGGTTTAGAGGGATGTGGGCCAAACGCAGGTAGGTGGGACTAGTGTAGATGGGACATGTTGGATGGTGTGGGCAAGTTATAATAATAATAATACATTTTATTTTCGGGCGCCTTTCAAATCTCAAGGACACCTTACAAAGATTAACAGAAGAGAAAAAAACATATAGTCGGAGAAAAATAAATAATAAGGACATCATCAATACACAAATTAAAGATAGAAATCGCTCCAAAGACACAAAATCAAAAAAATCAAAAAACACAATGTGAAGAGAGAGCAGCGGCAGCTAAAGCGCCCCAGCGTCCACTCTCCCTTCCGACAGCCATCTTGGACACAGACTAACATAGTAACTACACACAGAAAAATCATCCCCCCCACAGTGGATACCATTTTGGGCTGAAGGGCCTGTTTCCACGCTGTGTGACTGCTTATGGCATCCTCGTTCTCTTCAGTCCTGTTTAAGAAGGAACTGCAGATGCTGGAAAAATCGAAGGTAGACAAAAATGCTGGAGAAACTCAGCGGGTGAGGCAGCGTCTATGGAGTGAAGGAAATAGGTGATGTTTCGGGTCGAGACCCTTCTTCACACTGATTAAATAGAGGTACAAGATGGAGGCACAGGCAAGTCCCGAGAAAGCAAACGTGGCTGTGGTAACGGGGCTGGGTTAAGAGTTGGAGGGAAGGGGGAATCTCAAAGGGGGGGGGGCAGTGAGAGAGGAGGTTGCTAAATGGTCTTCGGAGAGAGGAGAACCTCTTCAAAGTAGACATACCTTGAGGAGATGAAATGTTTCAGAAAGAACTGCAGATGCTGGAAAAATCGAAGGTGGACAAAAATGCTGGAGAAACTCAGCGGGTGAGGCAGCGTCTATGGAGCGAAGGAATAGGTGAGGTTTCGGGTCTGAAGGGTCTCGACCCGAATCGTCACCTATTCCTTCGCTGCATAGATGCTGCCTCTCCTGCTGAGTTTCTCCAGCATTTTTGTCTACCTCCTCTTCAGTCCTTCCAGCTGAGAGAAAAGCTTGTGGAAAAATAACCCTACAGGGAACGCATTCAGTTCACATCGTCCTGACCCCCCACTCAATTTAGAAAAGGGATTAAGGGATACCTTCCTTGTCCAAATGAGTATATGATTGGGGCTATCATATTCAGGGCCCTACCATCAACAACAGCTAAAAGCCCTGCTTAATTACGGCACAAAGGAGTGTCTGTGTCTAATCCTTGTTAAGCAAATCTTTAAGGAAAAGGGAGTCACACAAATGATAATGGGGAAAATGAATTTCTCCGAAAGACTTAGGAGTAATCCGTTCCGTATTAGGAGGGCTTCGCAGGGTTTTGTTTGAAGTGGGCATTTCCTAAAAAAAACTCCGGATCACGTTTCAGGTATAATACGTTTCGCAAATCTTGCCGCCTTCCAGTTTTTTTTGTTCTTTTTTTTGTCGTTCCCCCCGCGTTCTGCATTTATCCAGCCCGATCCCGTGGAGTCTCCTGCGCTCAAAATTACCCAGCTTATATTTCAACTGGAATGGCAGGAAGGCTTGCTAGTGAAGCCCCCTCTCGTCAGCCCTGGAGAGGCTGGTGCAGTGCGAATATGTTGCCGCTAGATGCCACAAGTAAGATGGCAAATTATCACGCCCGACCACATTAAAGAAAAACCCTTGGTTAACCCTCTAATGCCCAGAAGCTACCATAGCGCACTCTTTTGTTTTTTGTAGAAGCTACCATAGCGCACTCTTTTGTTTTTTGTACAAAAATCCAAAAATTCTGGCATGAAATATTTGATATTTTTTCAAAATTAATTAAAATAAAACTGGTACCAAAACCAGAATGGATCATTTTTGGGATATCGGAAGGTATCCCTGAATTAAACGTGTATCAGAAGAATTTACTCAATTACGGGCTAATAATGGGAAAAAAGCTCATACTTAAATTCTGGAAAAATGCGCCCACACCAACAATAAAAATGTGGATATCAAATATGTTTGAAACATTACATCTGGAAGAGATGAGATTCCTCTTAGCAGATAAAGCAAACCAATTCCAAAAGACGTGGTCTACGTTTATGGACCTATTACAAGCATGAGGTGCAATAGTAATTTAAAAAATAAATAAATAAATAAATGGTATCAGGACCTGGCATTGGGAGATAAATCAACAAAAACAGACTTGGTTGGTAGTCTTTCTGCGGAGTTTAATGTTATAATAGAGCGATTGTCCTTACTTTCTTTTTCTTTCTTTTCTAGGGTCTACTTTCTTACTTTACTTCCTTCTCTAACTTCTTTTCTAAGGGGCTTTCTTTTCCCAACACTCTCCTGCACTTCACAACTCTTGCGCACCTTCTTTACTTTCCTTACTTCTATCTTTTTCTTAAAGCTTTAAAAAAAAAAAAAATGAAGCGGTACAAAAAATGTATTAAGATATATGTTGTGTGTTATTGTAATTTACCGTACTTCTAATAAAATTAAAAAATTTTTTAAAAAAAAAAACCCTCTAATGCCCAGATTTAGTTTTAGATTTTGGAGATAGAGCGGGGCAGTGCAGCGGTAGAGTTGCTGCCTCACAGCGCTAGGGACCCGGGTTCTTCTCGCACTCCAAAGACGTGATGGCCCTTCGGCCCATCGAGCCCATGCTGCGTCTCTCAATTGAACGCAACTAATTCAGTCCACCGAGTCCACACCGACCTGTCTAAACCAGTTACGATACGATACAATAGACAATAGGTGCAGGAGTAGGCCATTCGGCCCTTCGAGCCAGCACCGCCATTCAATGTGATCATGGCTGATCATCCCCAATAATAGACAATAGACAATAATAATAATAATGGATGGGATTTATATAGCGCCTTTCTAATACTCAAGGCGCTTTACATCGCATTATTCATTCACTCCTCAGTCACACTCGGTGGTGGTAAGCTACTTCTGTAGCCACAGCTGCCCTGGGGCAGACTGACGGAAGCGTGGCTGCCAATCTGCGCCTACGGCCCCTCCGACCACCACCAATCACTCACACACATTCACACACATTCACACACAGGCAAAGGTGGGTGAAGTGTCTTGCCCAAGGACACAACGACAGTATGCAGTAGGTGCATACTGCATACTGCATACTGTCGTACAATAGGTGCAGGAGTAGGCCATTCGGCCCTTCGAATACTATAGAAGTTTATTCACCCCTGAGGGAGATTGGTCAGCCGACTGTCGCAACACACAACAAGCTTCACATGAAAAACTTGAAATTCAAATTAAATTAAAAGTAAAACAAGTAAAAGCCAAGCGACTGTAGTCTGGCTGTCGTGTGCACGGCACGAGCGAACGAACGAACGAACAAACACACAAACGAACGCAGGCTTATCCCCTGGGCAGCGGAATCTAAATCTAGAGTGCACCCCCCCCCCCTCCCTCCGCCACACCGAGTCCCCTTTTGTTCTCCTACCGACCCTCATGGCGTTTCCCCCCCCCCCCCCCCCCGCATGCCGGGACCCCCGTTGTCATCCCACTTTCTCATCCACTCCGGACACACGATGGGCAATTTACAAAGGTGCTCATCTTAAGGATTTTGGGCAGAAACCGGAGCACCCGGAGGAAACCCACGCGATCCTCCTCCTCCTCTTCTTCTTCTTGCGTATGGCGTGCACAGCCTAAAGTTGTAGGACAACTTGTTCTATTTGATCTTATTTGATTGTGCACGCCGGGTCGATTGCATTCGTCGAAACAGGGCGGACCACGTTGTTGAAATGATCAAACTTACACATAGTGATTAGAACCCATAGTCTTTAATTAGCAACTCTGCGGAGGAAACACAAGGTGATTTCATCTCCATGCGTTCAGCTATTCTAACTAGAGAGAGAGAGAGAGAGAGGGAGAGAGAGAGAGCTCACTGTCAAGCAAGTGGGCGGACCAGTGGTATGAGTGACGTAAGGAATGTACAGCATGCATTATCTGTGTGGTATCATGTATATAGTATCGGCACACTAATCTACACACGTGAAGGTTGCAATCTTCCACCCCAATTTTGGATGATCAGCCATGATCATATTGAATGGCGGTACTGGCTTAAATGACCGAATGGCCTGCTCCTGCACTTATTTTTTATGTTTATATAGTCTTCAATAGTGAGTCAACCAAAAGCTTTTCACTGTACCTCAGTACACGTGGCAATAAACTAAACTGAAACTAATAAAGGACATGAATGCATTCAAGTTAAACTTAATTACAAAATGTAGAGCAAATAGAAAGATCCCAGAGTGCTGAATATAGTTCTCAGCATTATGGAGTATCCATTCCAGGGAAAATGTCCATTTAGGACTGAGATGAGGAAAAACCTTTTCACCCAGAAAGTTGAGAATCTGTGGAATTCTCTGCCACAGAAGGCAGTGGAGGCCAATTCGAGAGAGAGTTAGATTTAGCTCTTAGGGCTAACGGAATCAAGGGATATGGGGAGAAAGCAGGAAAGGGGTACTGATTCTGGATGATCAGTCATGATCATATTGAATGGCAGTGCTGGCTCGAAGGGCCGAATGGCCAGCTCCTGAACCTATTTTCTATGTGTCTACGTCCAATGTCCACACAAGGTCGGTTGGAGAGTCGGAACTGGACCTTAGCTGAGGGAAGGACCGTTTTGAATGCTGATAACAGAGGGGAAGAAATGGCTTCTGAGCCAAAAGCTGCACACGTTCACGCCTTCCGTATCTTCTACCTGACAGGTGTGGGGAGAAGGGGGAATGATGGAGTGGGAAAGGCGTTTAATTTTGTTGAAACAAGGAACTGGAGGTGCAGGTTTACAAACATTGATCACGTTGGCTGCTTTCCCTAGGCAGCACGAAGTGTAGTCAGAGATAATGGTCTGGCCTTTTGTCTATTTTCTATTGTCTAATGGCATGTTGGCCTTCATATCAAGAGTTAAGTATTGGAGAAAAGAGGTCCTTCTGCAGTTGTACAGGCCCCTAGTGAGACTACACCTGGAGTATTGTGTGCAGTTTTGGTCTCCAAATTTGGGGAAGGATATTCCTGCTATTGAGGGAGTGCAGCGTAGGTTCACCAGGTTGATTCCCGGGATGGCAGGACTGTTATATGTTGAAAGATTGGAGCGACTGGGCTTGTATACACTGGAATTTAGAAGGATGAGAGGGATACAGGTTTGTAAGTTAAATGGTTTGGTATGAATTGAAAATGATTCCTAGTTTGTGTAGGATAGTGTTAGTGTGCGGGGATCGCTGGTCGGCGCGGGCTCGGAGGGTCAAAGGGCCTGTTTCCACGTTGTATCTCTAAACTAAAGTAAACTAATCTAGAGATGGAAAGGGTGCAGAGAAGATTTACAAGGATGTTGCTAGGACTCGAGGGCCTGATCTATAGCGGGAGGTTGAGCAGGCTAGGACTCGATTCCTTGGAGCGCAGGAGGATGAGGGGTGATCTTGTACAAAATCATGAGAAGAATTGATCATCAAGAAACAATCATAATCATAAGTTCTGGGAGCAGAATGAGGCCATTCGGCCCATCAAGTCTGCTCCACCATTCAATCATGGCTGATCTATCTTTCCCTCTCAACCCCATTCTCCTGCCTTCTCCCCATAACTCCTGACACCCCTATTAATTTAATTTGCCTCCAAAAATATAATTCAATACTGAAGGGTAAGAAAGTAAAGGTTTGACTTTTTGTTCACCTATAACCGAATGTGGTGGTTTACACCGAAGGGAGACACAAAATGCTGGAGTAACTCAGCGGGTGTGGCAGCATCTCTGGAGAGAAGGAATAGGTGCAGTTTCGGGTCGAGACCCTTCTTCAGACTGAGAGTCGGGGATCCTGGTTCAGTCACTCAGTGGGGTCTTTGAAGCCGGAAGTCTGAGAGACGGGGTCTATGATAAGTTCATAAGTTCTAGGAGGAGAATTATGCCATTTCCGGGACTGCTGCTGTTACTCCTGCTTTGTGTCTAGCTTCCTGTGTAAAGTCATATTTGTTTGGTGGTAAATAATAGTCTACATTGCAATGATATACATTTTTTTTCAGTTTAGCTTTTAGATACATAGATACATAGAAAATAGGTGCAGGAGTAGGCCATTCGGCCCTTCGAGCCTGCACCGCCATTCAATATGATCATGGCTGATCATCCAACTCAGTATCCCGTACCTGCCTTCTCTCCATACCCCCTGATCCCTTTAGCCACAAGGGCCACATCTAACTCCCTCTTAAATATAGCCAATGAACTGGCCTCAACTACCCTCTGTGGCAGAGAGTTCCAGAGATTCACCACTCTCTGTATGAAAAAGTTTCTTCTCATCTCGGTCCTAAAGGATTTCCCCCTTATCCTTAAGCTGTGACCCCTTGTCCTGGACTTCCCCAACATCAGGAACAATCTTCCTGCATCTAGCCTGTCCAACCCCATAAGAATTTTGTACGTTTCTATAAGATCCCCTCTCAATCTCCTAAATTCTAGCGAGTATAAGCCAAGTCTATCCAGTCTTTCTTCATATGAAAGTCCTGACATCCCAGGAATCAGTCTGGTGAACCTTCTCTGCACTCCCTCTATGGCTATAATGTCCTTCCTCAGATTTGGAGACCAAAACTGTACGCAATACTCCAGGTGTGGTCTCACCAAGACCCTGTACAACTGCAGTAGAACCTCCCTGCTCCTATACTCAAATCCTTTTGCTATGATATATACAGCGCGAAAAAAAAACCTTTTGGGCCCACCGTGTCTGCGCCGACCAGCGATCCCTGCACAATAACACTATCCTTCACACACTAGGGAGAATTTATATTTACACCAAACCTGCACATCTTTGGAGTGTGGGAGGAAACCGAAGATCTTGGAAAAAGCCCACGCAGGTCAAGGGGAGAACGTACAAACTCCGTACAGACAGCACCCGTAGTCGGGATCGAAACCCGGATCTCTGGCGCTGTGAGGCAGCAACTCTACCGCTGCGCCACCGTGCCTATGTCCCAAGCATGATTGGCAGCATGCTCAGTAATCACTTTGTCTAAACTTTCTTTGTGTTCACCAGTTTATTTTAGTGCACTTCATCATGGAAACATTATACAGTAAAATGCAATTCATCTTCAATTGCAGTGCATTTAATTCTTTAGTTCAAGGTGTGTGAGTCTGTGGCCTCGACCAGCACTTTTCACGCAGGGCGCCTCAGAGCGACTTAAAAAAGTCTGTGGTTCTTAACTGTGACATGGTGGAGACGAGATTTTCCCAGCGTAGTTTCGTACGCAGAACTCGAGGAAACTTATACAGAATGGAGCTGTGCCCCCCCCTCACATTTTCCATTTGACTGAAGTGCAATTTTATCAGCATTTTAAAAAAAAAACCTATCTAATTATGAAAGATCGTAGTTTTTACGGTTCTCTCTGTCCTGTTTGGTGAATGTGTTCATGTTGAATGCCAGACAGTCCCACTTTCACGACCTAATTCACGACCGTTTTTACTCGTGGACATTTTTCATCAGGCTAGAAAAAACGCCCCGACCTACTTGATGCCACGAGTACCTACGACTAGCATCACGGCCTGCTACGACCTACCTACGACCTCGTGACGACCATGCTGCGAGTATGAGTCAAGGACAAACTCGGCAGAGGTCATGAATTAGGTCGTGAAAGTGGGACAGGGGCTTTACGCCGGTGAGGAATTCTGAATTTTGTAAATTAAAACTGAATTATGATTGCAATTAAATTGATATCACAATTTCTATTTTCACAGTTTTACAAGGTTCAAGGTTCACATTTATTAGTCACGTGTACCAACTAAGGAGTTACCATGCAGCCCCACAAAGAAAAATAACACAACACACAATAGAATTTAACATAAACATCCACCGCAGCATTCTTCACTGTGATGGAACACAATAACGTTCGGTCAATCCTCCTCCTTTGTTCACCCGTGGTCAAGGGCCTTGACCCTCCGCAGTCGCCACTATGGACGGCCCGATGTGCAAGGCCTCTCGTCAGGACGATCGGAACTCCGACATCGGGACAGATCGAACTCACTCCGCGGCTGTGAGTTCCCGAATCGGCCACTTCCTTATTCAACTTGGCTTCAGCTTGAATAAAAGTGGCGCTGCCTGTAAATTCTGAAGAAGGGTCTCGACCCGAAACGTCAGCCATTCCTCCTCTCCTTTGTGTCCAACTTTGGTGTTGTAAAGTTTATTTTTTTCATAAATGTCTGTTTCTAATAGTATTTCTTTTGTGCCAATGTTGAGTTTAGTTTGGCTTAGTTTAGTGACACAGAGCGGAAACAGGCCCTTCGCCCCACCGAGTCCGCGCCGACCTGCTATCCCAGCACATTAACGCGATCCTACACACACAAATGGACAATTTGCAATCTTTACCGAGGCCAATTAACCTACAAACCTGTACGTCTTTGGAGTGTGGGAGGAAACCGAAGCACCCGGCGAAAACCTACGTAATTCTGTTTCTCTCTCCACAGAAGCTGCCCGACACACAGTGTGTTTGCAGACTTTTCTGTTTTTATTTTTCAGGCGATCTATGAACCAAGGAATGATTCAGAACTCTGTGTAAAACCCTGATCAATTCTTAGAATGATTGTGTAGGCAGGAAGAATAATATGAGTCAATAAATAGTGAAAAGATCTCATTTGTATTATGTTGAAAAAAGAGTGAAGACAACTGTGCGGCACTGTGGCGCAGCGGTAGAGTTGCTGCCGCACAGCGCCAGAGGACCCGGGTTCGATCCCAACTCCGGGTGCTGTCTGTACGGAGTTTGTTCGTTCTCCCCGTGACCTGCGTGGGTTTTTTGTTCTGGGGTGCTCCGATTTCCTCCCACATTCCAAAGAGGTGCAGGTTTGTAGATTAATTGACACCTGTAAATTGTTCCAAGAGTGTAGGATAGAACTAGGTGATCGTTGGTTGTCAGGGGCTCAATGGGGCAAAGGACCTGTGTCCACACTTTATCTTGAAACTAAGCTAAATATTTCTTCGCACTAACTAATACTTGAAACCCAACACAACAGAAATGGCAGGTAGACAAAAATGCTGGAGATACTCAGCGGGTGAGGCAGCATCTATGGAGAGAAGGAATAGGGTCGAGACCCGAAACGTCACCTATTCCTTCGCTCCATAGATGCTGCCTCACCCGCTGAGTTTCTCCATCATTTTTGTCTACCTTATGCCTCTGTCCCATTTAGGAAACCTGAACGGAAACCTCTGGAGACTTTGCGCCCCACCCAAGGTTTCCGTGCGGTTCCCGGAGGTTGCAGGTGGTTGCCGGAGGTTGCAGGTAGTGGAAGCAGGTAGGGAGACTGACAAAAATCTCTGGGAACCGCACAGAAACCTTGGGTGGGGCGCAAAGTCTCCAGAGGTTTCCGTTCAGGTTTCCTAAGTGGGACAGGGGCAATAGATTTTTCTAGCATCTGCAGTTCTTTCTTAAATATGTTATTTTTAACCATAGGATTGGGTGGATCACAAGATTACAAAACTGTTCCAGCGTTTTGACCAAAGGAAACAAACTGAAGCTTGTGGGTGAATGTGGAATCAAATCTCCGGGTTTCATCAAGACAAGAACGCTGATCAAACTGCTTTTGTTGCCCACATACTGATGGTTATCGCTTGGTTCAATCAACTCCCTCCTCTCCTCTCCACACAAACCGACCTCCCTTCCATTGACTCCATCTGCACCTCACGCTACCTCGGCAAGGCTAGCAGCATCATCAAGGGCCAGTCTCACCCCCGGTCACTCCCTCTTCTCCCCTCTCCCATCAGGCAAGAGGTACAGAAGTGTGAAAACGTACACCTCCAGTTTCAGGGACAGTTTCTTCCCAGCTGTTATCTGAGCCATCCTATCATCAACTAGAGAGCGACTCTCGAACTATCATTAATTGGACTTTACTGAACTTTATCTTGCACTAAAGATTATTCCTTTATCCTGTATCTGTACACTGTGGACGGCTCGATTGTAATCACGTGTTGTCTTTCTGCTGACTGGATAGCACGCAACAAAAAGCTTTTCACTGTACCTCGATACACATGACAACAAATTAAACTTGACTCAACTAGTTAGACGGGTACATGGATACGACAGGTTTGGAGGGATATGGGCCAAACATGGGCTGGTGGGACGAGTGTAGCAGACAGCACCCGTAGTCAGGATCGAGCCCGTGTCTCTGGCGCTGTGAGGCAGCAACTCTACCGCTGCGCCACCGTGCCACCCTTCAGCTGAATTCTCCCAATTTTGTTAGTCTTTGCTATCTCCTCCCCTTCCTCAGTCCCCCTGCTGTCTCCTCCCATCCCCCAGCCTTCGGGCTCCTCCTCCTTTTTCCTTTCTTGACCCCGCCCCCCCCCACCCCCTATCAGTCTGAAGAAGGGTTTCGGCCCGAAACGTTGCCTATTTCCTTCGCTCCATAGATGCTGCTGCACCCGCTGAGTTTCTCCAGCTTTTTTGTGGACCTATTAGACATGTTCACCGATTCAAACACCCATTCAGTTTTGCATGTTACTTATTACAGTCTCTGAGCTCTAAAACCCCACCGTGGCGCAGCGGTAGAGTTGCTGCCGTACGGCGCCAGAGACCCGGGTTGCGATACTGACCTCGGGTGCTGTCTGTACGGAGTTTGCACGTTCTCCCTGTGATCTGCGTGGGTTTTCTCCGGGTGCTCCGGTTCCCTCTCACACTCCAGAGACGTGCAGGTTTGTAGGTTACTACGGGCTTCTGTGAGTGTTCTGCTCGGTGTGTAGGATAGAACGTGTGTACGGGTGATCGCTGGTCGGCGTGGGCTCGGTGGGCTTAATGGATCCTTTCCACACTGTATTTCAAAAATTAAAACTCCCCATTTTGCATTTGCAAGTTGGCACTATAACACCTCTGTTATCGAAAGCTGGTTTCATTTTCTTATCTTGTGAGGTTACTTCACTCAATTAGTTCAAACGCTGAGGGTAGCTTCAATGTGTTACTACACTGCCCTCAATAATGTTTAAGAAGGAACTGCAGATGCTGGAAAATCGAAGGTAGACAAAAATGCTGGAGAAACTCAGCGGGTGCAGCAGCATCTATGGAGCGAAGGAAATAGGCAACGTTTCGGGCCGAAACCCTTCTTCAGACTGAAGGGTTATCTGCCCTCCATAATGTTTGGGACAAAGACCCATCATTTATTTATTTGCCTCAGTACTCCACAATTTGAGATTTGTAATAGAAAAAAAATAAAAAATCACATGTGGTTAAAGTGCACATTGTTCGATTTGAGTAAAGGCCATTTTTATACATTATGGTTTCACCATGTAGAAATTACAGCAGTGTTTATACATAGTCCCCTACCCCACCCATTTCAGGGCACCATAATGTTTGTGACACATGGCTTCACAGGTGTTTGTACTTGCTCAGGTGTGTTTAATTGCCTCCCTAATGCAGGTATAAGAGAGCTCTCAGCACCTAGTCTTTCCTCCAGCCGTTGAGACTGCGCCGCAGACAACTAATGGCTAATTACTGGCTAAGCCTTAAGGGTCATGGAGAGAACCACCCAACAAAACAGATAGTACAGGAGTGCTGGGAGAGAGGGGTGGCTCAGTCTGGAAGCTTCGGCTGGGTTGGAGGAGGTGTGGCAAGGGACATGGAAGTAGAGGACAAAGAGTTCTGCCCTGCAGTATTGTGGCCATCTGTCCCAATATGGTTACTGAACATCCCAAAAGTTGATCTGGAGATATGGGAGGCAAAAAGGAGGGGAAAAAATTCGGACCTAAAAACAGAATACCATAACCATATATATAATAGATACAGGGAACACCTCTTAATCTTCACAGATGGATCAAAGGACCCAGTAGCTGAAACAACAGGGGCAGCTGTGGTAGTGCAAGGGATGAATGTTGAGATTTGTAAAAGAACAAATAACTATTTGGCAGTATATACAGTGGAACTGTACGCTATTTTGATGGCAGTTCGGTGGATAGAACAGGTGCAACCATGTATTAATATGTAGCGACTCATTGTCTGCAATCCAGAGTATTGGGTCTGGTGCATCCCATAGGCGGCCTGACCTAGTGTATGAAATTCTACTACTATTAAGCCAAGTAACAAGGAAGGGCAGTGACGTGACTTTGTTGTGGGTCCCAGCACACATTGGTGTGCTAGGAAATGAAAAGGTGGATAAATTAGCAAAAGAGGCCGTTAAAATAGAGAACATAGAGGTAAACCTACAATTATCCAAATCTGAAGGAAGACACATTGTGTGGAAGAAAATAAATCAGGAATGGCAACAATACTGGGAACAGGAGACAAAGGGGAGACACCTCTATTCGCTACAAAACAGAGTGGGCATTACAGCAAGAAGAGGGGGGAACAGGAGAGAACAGGTAGTATTAGCAAGATTGAGGATAGGACACACTCACCTGAACAGCACATTAAAAATGTTGGGAAAACACCCTACTGGGCTGTGTGAGGAATGCCATCAGCCGGAAACAGTTCAGCATGCTCTAGTTGCATGTAGGAGATATGAAACTGAAAGAAGAGTTTTGATCAGTGAAATGAAGAAAATTGGAATGACAGATATATCAGAAAAGAACATTCTAGAGTGTGGAGGGAAAGGAAAAGGAGTAAAGGTGTTGTTTAATTTCTTGAGGGCCTCTGGGCTTATAAAAAGGATCTAATGTAAAGACATGAGGACTGTGGAGTGAAGCCAGAAGGTGGCAGCAATGCAACATTGTGGATGCCGGCTGCCGTAAAACTCCAAAGAAGAAGAAGTAGAAGAAGAAGAAGTCTTTCCTCCAGAAGGACGGTGGTTCTACAGAGTCCAGAGGAAAGTGGGAGAAATGAGATGTGCAGGAAAAAACAGAAAAGAGGAGACAGTAATTTCAAGAATCGGATTTGGACACACTGGTCTGAACAGTACACTTTTTATAATAGGCAAGCATAATACAGGCAGATGTGAATACTGTGGGCAAGAAGAGACAATAGAGCATGTCATTATACATTGTGAGAGGTATGAGGAGGAGAGAAGACAAATGAGTGAACGATTCAGAAAAGAAAAAGTACAATTTGATTTAATAGATATTTTACAAAAGAATTCATATAAGTGCTATCAAATCCTATTGCTTTTTCTCAGGGTAACCAATTTGTTCGGAAAGATATAGGTTATTAGTATATAAGTTATAATGTTATTTGATCCACACTCCATACCAGTTGGTGGCGGTAATGCACTAAAAAGTTGTTTGCCATCCGCCAAAAAAAACTACATAGAAGAAGACGAACTCTTTCCTGGGTGTCATGGTACACCAGTCATTGAAAGTAGGCATGCAGGTGCAGCAGGCAGTGAAGAAAGCGAATGGTATGTTAGCATTCATAGCAAAAGGATTTGAGTATAGGAGCAGGGAGGTTCTACTGCAGTTGTACAGGGTCTTGGTGAGACCACACCTGGAGTATTGCGTACAGTTTTGGTCTCCAAATCTGAGGAAGGACATTATTGCCATAGAGGGAGTGCAGAGAAGATTCACCAGACTGATTCCTGGGATGTCAGGACTGTCTTATGAAGAAAGACTGGATAGACTTGGTTTATACTCTCTAGAATTTAGGAGATTGAGAGGGGATCTTATAGAAACTTATAAAATTCTTAAGGGGTTGGACAGGCTAGATGCAGGAAGATTGCTCCCGATGTTGGGGAAGTCCAGGACACGGGGTCACAGCTTAAGGATAAGGGGGAAATCCTTTAAAACCGAGATGAGAAGAACTTTTTTCACACAGAGAGTAGTGAATCTCTGGAACTCTCTGCCACAGAGGGTAGTCGAGGCCAGTTCATTGGCTATATTTAAGAGGGAGTTAGATGTGGCCCTTGTGGCTAAGGGGATCAGAGGGTATGGAGAGAAGGCAGGTATGGGATACTGAGTTGGATGATCAGCCATGATCATATTGAATGGCGGTGCAGGCTCGAAGGGCCGAATGGCCTACTCCTGCACCTAATTTCTATGTTTCTATGTTTCCTCTGGTCTTTCCATCACCTTTGGAAACTTTTATTGCTGTTTATCAACGTGAAGACCAAAGTTGTGCCAATGAAAGTCAAAGAAGCGATAATGAAACTGAGAAACAAGAATAAAACTGCTAGAGACATCAGCCAAACTGTAGGCTTACCAAAATCAACTGTTTGGAACATCATTAAGAAGAAAGAGAGCACAGGTGAGCTTACTAATTTTATAGAACATAGAACTGTACAGCAGCATAAGAACAGGCCCTTCGGCCTGCAATGTCTGTACCGAACATGATGCCATGGAGTCAGGGGATATGGGGAGAAGGCAGGAACGGGCTACTGATTGGGGATGATCAGCCATGTTTACATTGAATGGTGGTGCTGGCTCGAAGGGCTGAATGGCCTACTCCTGCACCTATTGTCTATTGTAGTTGTGACAGGTATAATAACAACATTTAAAAGACACTTGGACATGTCTTAGTCCCCCTTCGGTCATGGCTGACCTGACCATGGGTGTCTCCAGGGTTGGAGTACGCCTGTGCGTGACTTTGTTTAACGTGGGGAGACTGGTGCACAGGCAGCCACCCCACGGTCCTTGACAGATCTGGGTCAGGATCCAGTGGCGTGGAGTCCAAGATGACCGGAGACCCTTTACTGCTGCAGCCTTCATCCGCCTTCCCAGCCGTTGTGACGCTCCACTAAGGTCAGCAATCGTCCTCCGCCTGTTCCACCGTTGAGGTCTTGGTTGGATTGGGTGGATCACAAGATTACAAACTGTTCCAGCGTTTTGACCAAAGTAAACAAACTGAAGCTTGTGGGTGAATGTGGAATCAAATCTCCGGGTTTCATCAAGACAAGAACGCTGATCAAACTGCTTTTGTTGCCCACATACTGATGGTTATCGCTTGGTTCAATCAACTCCCTCCTCTCCTCTCCTCTCCACACAAACCGACCTCCCTTCCATTGACTCCATCTGCACCTCACGCTACCTCGGCAAGGCCAGCAGCATCATCAAGGACCAGTTGCACCCCAGTCACTCTTTCTTCTCCCTTCTCCCATCAGGCAAGAGGTACAGAAGTGTGAAAACGCACACCTCCAGATTCAGGGACAGTTTCTATCCAGCTGTTATCTGAGCCATCCTATCATCAACTAGAGAGCGACTCTCGAACTATCATTAATTGGACTTTATTGAACTTTATCTTGCACTAAAGATTATTCCTTTATCCTGTATCTGTACACTGTGGACGGCTCGATTGTAATCATGTATTGTCTTTCTGCTGACTGGATAGCACGCAACAAAAAGCTTTTCACTGTACCTCGATACACATGACAACAAACTAAACTTGACTCAACTAGTTAGACGGGTACATGGATACGACAGGTTTGGAGGGATATGGACCAAACATGGGCTGGTGGGACTAGTGTAGCTGGGACATGTTGGCCGGTGTGGGCAAGTTGGGCCGAACCTACTCTGGGCAAGAGACTCTGTGCATCTAGTTGGGGTGTCAGGGGCTATGGGGAGAAGGCAGGAGAATGGGGTTAGGAGGGAGAGATAGATCAGCCATGATTGAATGGCGGAGTTGACCTGGTGGGCCGGATGGCCTAATTCTGCTCCTATCACATGACCTTATGACAAATGCCAATCTCCGAAAATGCATGTGCTCTGGGGTCTTGGGCATTAACACACTGGCACTGCCATTAACATTTGGTTTAGTATAGTTTAGGTTGTGTTACATTTACACCAAGCCAATTGACCGACAAACCCGTACGTCTTTGGAGTGTGGGAGGAAACCGGAGCACCCGGAGAAAACCGTTCTCCCTGTGACCTGCGTGGGTTGTCTCCGAGTGCTCTGGTTCCCTTTCACACTCCAAAGGCGTGCAGGTTTGTAGGTTACTTGGCTTCTTTGAGATATCCTTAGTGTGTAGGATAGAACTAGTGTACGGGTGATCATTGGGGGAGGAGGGGGAAACTGCTTTTCAGAGTCCCTACCTGGTTGGAGAGGCAGCTTATCTCCGGGCTGCACCATCGACCAGTCCACGCAGCCTACCAGCGGGTCTGTAGCGGCGTTTCCTGAGGGGACCGGCCAGAACCTCGGCTATGGTGGCAGCAGAGCGCTGGAGCGCTATCGCGGAGCGGGCGATGCCTTGCCCGGGTCGCCGCGCTGGAGCTCCGGTGAGCTGAAACCGCCGAGAAAAACATCGCGGAGCTGCGGGACTGTGGAGCGGCCAGCTGTGGGCGGCGGCGCTGACTTTAACATGGGGAGCCTGGGATCTCTTGCCGAGATCACCAGTGGTGGAGCTCCATCCAGCATGGCCTTGTTGGCTTCGGAAGCCGCGGGCTCCAGTTAGGAAGCGGCCGTTCCAGGTGTCCCAAGCCGCTGAGAGGACTCTCCCGACGCCGGTGCACCATCACCCGGCGAGAACGGCCTGGAACATCGGGCCTCCGTAAAGGCGACTGCAGAGGCCTCAATCGGCCCAACTATGGGTGGACAAGGGATGGGAACTGGACATTGTGCCTGCCCTCATAGTGGGAACCAATGTGGGGGGATGTTTCTTATGTTTAAATCTCTTTATTATTGTTATGTCTGTATTTTATCATGTGCTGCATTGGCAAGAAGCATTTCACTACACCTTTGGTGTATGTGAGCAATAAATAACCTTTGAACCTTTGGTCAGCGCGGGCTCAATGGGCCGAAGGGATCCTTTCCAAACGGCATCTCAAAAATTAAAACTCCCCATTTAGCTTTTGCAACCCATTTCAGGGCACCATAATGTTTGGGACACATGGCTTCGCAGGTGTTTGTAATTGCTCAGGGGTGTTTAAATGCCCCCTTAATGCAGGTATAAGAGAGCTCTCTGCACCTAGTCTTTCCTCTGGTCTTTCCATCACCTTTGGAAACTTTTATTGCTGTTTATCAACGTGAGGACCAAAGTTGTGCCAATGAAAGTCAAAGAAGCCATAATGAAACTGAGAAACAAGAATAAAACTGCTAGAGACATCAGCCAAACTGTAGGCTTACCAAAATCAACTGTTTGGAACATCATTAAGAAGAAAGAGAGCACAGGTGAGCTTACTAATTTTATAGAACTGTACAGCATAAGAACAGGCCCTTCGGCCCACAATATTTGTGCTGAACCTGATGCCAAGACCATCACTTACCTTTTAAACTTTTCCTGAAAAATATCTATTTTCCTTCTGCCTTTCTCAAATCTTAATGTCATTAAACTGGTGAGAGTACAGAGAGGATTTGCGAGGGCAATAATAGACAATAGGTGCAGGAGTAGGCCATTCAGCCCTTCTAGCCAGCACCGTCATTCAATGTGATCATGGCTGATCAAGACCTTGCCAAGACTCAAGGTCCTTGGCTATAGGGAGAGCTATGGGGATATCCTCTTTGCTGCCGTGTGCCGGGGCAGCAGGGCGAAGGCTGCGGACGCCAACAGGATCACCAAACTCATCGGGAAGGCTGGCTCCATCCTGGGAGCGGAGTTGGAGTTGGTTGGATTCACGGGAGGTTGGTCTTGGAGGGGAGGATGCTCCTCAAACTGGGGAGCATCCTGGACAATACAGCTCACACCCCCTCCATGACACACTGGTCAACCTGAGGAGCACCTTCAGCAACAGACTGGTTCCACCAAGATGCAGCACAGAACGCCACAGGAGATCCTTCTTCCCTGTGGCTATCAAACTGTACAACTCCTCGCCCTTCTGTCATGGGGTAGACTGAGACTGACTCCCCTTGGAGGGGAGATAGTTGTGACGGGTATAATAACAACATTTGAAAGACATTTGGGCATGTCTTAGGCCCCCCCCCCCCCCCCTTGGTCATGGCTGACCTGATCTTGGGTGTCTCCAGGGTTGGAGTACGCCTGTGCGTGACTTTGTTTAACGTGGGGAGACTGGTGCACAGACGGCCACCCCGCGGTCCTTGACACGGTCAGGATCCAGTGGCATGGAGTCCAAGACGACCGGAGAGTGGCTTGGTTCGGCAACTTGAGCGCCCAGTAGCGGAAAAGGCTGCAGAAAGTTGTGAACCACTGCTCTCCCCTGCCTCCCGTCACCAATCCAAGCAGCATTATCTTTTTGAAACATGTAAGATTATTAAGGGTTTGGACACGCTAGAGGCAGGAAACGTGTTCCCGATGTTGGGGGGAAGTCCAGAACCAGGGGCCACACAGTTTAAGAATAAGGGGTAGGCCATTTAGAATGGAGATGAGGAAACACTTTTAAACCCAGAGGGTTGTGAATCTGTGGAATTCTCTGCCTCAGAAGCCACATGTATATATATATATATATGTGGATGATCAGCCATGATCACAGTGTATATATATATATATAAGCTGTGAGGTTGGGCCCAAGGGCCTGTCTCCGTGCTGAATGTTTCCTTGGCCCCGTGACACGAGCATTCTACGAGACAGGTTGTGTTCTGGTTTTTGGGAAGGGAAGGGTTAAATCAGACGATGCTCACTTCATCGTGAGTAGAATACTGTATTGCAAGACTGAGTTCTTTACGCCAACCACATCAGGAGAAGGGGCTAATAAGCCTCCATATGCTTGACTCTACACAGCGACGGTGCACAGAGGCACAGCCCGTACGTACTTCCAACTGCCTGAACTCACGCAAGCGTCTCCAGCTTGTGGCACAGCGCTGGAGGTAGCCCAGAAACCACCAACCAACACAGCAGCTGCAGCAGGCTCGGAGGGTTAAATTTAGCCACGGAGAGATTCATCTGCCTACATCAACTGCGTGTCGTAATCATATTAGACTCAATGCTGTAGTTTAGTTTAGTTTGGAGATACGGCGCGGAAACAGGCCCTTCGGCCCATCGAGTCCGCGCCGACCAGCGATCCCCGCAGACCAACTCTACCCTACACACTAGGGACAATTTACATTTGCACCAAGCCAAAGCATGTACGTCTTTGGAGTGTGGGAGGAAACCGAAGATCTCGGAGAAAACTCGCGCGGTCACGGGGAGAACATACAAACTCCGTGCAGGTCGCAGTGAATGGCGGTGCTGGCTCGAAGGGCTGAATGGCCTACTCCTGCACCTATTGTCTATTGTCTATTGACAAGCACCCGTAGTCAGGATCGAACTCGGGTGCCCATCACTGTAAGCACTGTAAGGCAGCAACTCTACCGCTGCGCCACCGTGCCGCCCTGTTCATAGTGGCTAAATAGCTATAACTACACCATACACTTCATATATCCTTTCCTTGCAAGTGATGTCACGGGGAGATAGGTCAGTCACCAAGGCTTGCTGCCTTTATCAGGCAGAGTACTGAGTATAGACAAAGGAAGGGGCAGGGGGATCTTCCTGACAAGATTACGGAGAGTCGGTATGTCAAGGAGGACTCTCTCCAACTTCTACCGGTGCACAGTAGAGAGCATACTGACTGCATCGTGGCTTGGTTCGGCAAGCTGAGCGTCCAGGAGCGGAAAAGGATGCAGATATTTGTGAACCACTGCCCTCCCCCTCCTCCCCTCCCCCCCCACCCCCCCCCCACCACCAATCCAAGCAGCATTATCTTATTGAAACATGTAAGATTATTAAGGGTTTGCACATGCTGGAGGCAGGAAACATGTTCCCGATGTTGGGGGGAGTCCAGAACCAGGGGCCACTCAGTTTAAGAATAAGGGGTAGGCCATTTAGAGCGGAAATGAGGAAACAATTTTTCACCCAGAGGGTTGTGAATCTGTGCAATTCTCTGCCTCAGAGGCCGGTTCTCTGGATGCTTTCAAGAGTTAGATAGGGCTCTTAAAGGTAGCAGAGTCAGGGGATAATGGGGAGAAGGCAGGAACGGGGTACTGATTGTAGATGATCAGCCATGATCACATTGAATGGCGGTGCTGGCTCGAAGGGCCGAATGGCCTACTCCTGCGTCTACTGTCTACTGTCTACTGTCTACTGTCTACTGTCTACTGTCGACTGCTTTCTTCTTACAGAGTTGGCACAGAACTCCACGTAATACTCCAAGTGCGGTCTGGCCAAAATCCTATAAAGCTGCAACGTGACTTCCTGTTCACAAGAGCAAGTGCCTTTGCGGTTTAATGTGAAATAGGACTCGGGATCAGATTTAGTTTCAGTTGTGGTTCTGTTGGAACTACTTTTGGTGCTGAGTCAGAACATTCTGCATTGATGAATCTAAATTATAGTGTCATAGAATTATACAGCGTGGAAACGGGCCTTTCAGCCCATCCTGCCCACAATTGCCAACATGTCCCACCTACACTAGTCCCACCTGCCCCATATCCCTCCAAACCTGTCCTCTTGTAATGAAGGCCTACATGCCATTCGCTTTCTTCAATGCCTTTCTTTCGTATGACATGGTGACCAAAACAAAAGCCTCCATTGTTTGGAAGCACTTTCTTTCAACAGTTTTCATCTAAGGGACTCTCTGCGCCTTCATCTTTATAGGAAACATAGAAACATAGAAAATAGGTGCAGGAGTAGGCCATTCGGCCCTTCGAGCCTGCACCGCCATTCAATATGATCATGGCTGATCATCCAACTCAGTATCCTGTACCTGCCTTCTCTCCATACCCCCTGATCCCTTTAGCCACAAGGGCCACATCTAACTCCCTCTTAAATATAGCCAATGAACTGGCCTCAACTACCTTCTGTGGCAGAGAATTCCAGAGATTCACCACTCTCTGTGTGAAAAATGTTTTTCTCATCTCCCTCCTAAAAGATTTCCCCCTTATCCTTAAACTGTGACCCCTTGTCCTGGACTTCCCCAACATCGGGAACAATCTTCCTGCATCTAGCCTGTCCAACCCCTTAAGAATTTTGTACATTTCTATAAGATCCCCCCCCCTCAATCTTCTAAATTCTAGCGAGTACAAACCGAGTCTATCCAGTCTTTCTTCATATGAAAGTCCTGACATCCCAGGAATCATCCCAGAAAGACCACCCAGTAATTTTGTGAAAAAGAGCTGGTCAGCATTGTCCTTCAACCCTCGATTGACTGGAGCTGATCAGCTGGTGATTGTCACACTGTGGTCAATGGCTCATAGGTGCTCTTCCAAATAGTTTATTTCATGGAGTCCAGATATGGAGACCAGAATTGCAAGGCCTCAATACCGGCTCGGTGGCACAGCGGTAGAGTTCCCGCCTTACAGCGCCAGAGACCCAGCTTCGATCCTGAACGCGGGTGATGTCTACACACACACACACAGTTTGTGCGTTCTCCCCGTAACCTGCGTGGGCTTTCTCCGGGTGCTCCAGTTTCCTCCCCACGCTCCAAATACGTGCGGGCTTGTCGGTGAATTGGCTTCGGTAAAAATTGTAAATCGTTCCGAGTGTGTGTAGGACAGTGTTAGTGTACGGGTTGATCGCTGGTCGGCGCAGACTCGGTGGGCCGAGAGGGCAAGTTATCGCACTGCATATCTGAACTAAAGAGAAGTTTTTATTGAGATTCAGATTGAGATACAGAGATTCAATGTGACAAGTCGACAGACATTGACCAATTTTTAAGGACAGTTCCAGTTCAAACAAAATGCTTCCAAACGATCTGACAGCCTTTCATTTAATACCCTGGGAATTGGTTTGGTTATTATTGCAACATAAACAATGACTCAAGCTACCAAGGATGCTGGCGTCAGTGAAATTAAACACGGTAGTGACGGATTGTTCCGTTTGTTTGGCTGTGGGCTGTTGTGAAGTCCTCAACACTCTTTAGGCTTTAAGGAAATTCCATTGAAAACCCAGAGGTCAAATCTCTCTGAAGCTGCAGAGGTGACTTCCCTTCACACATAAATAACGTGCTGCAGGCTTCTGAGTGTCGTACGGACCCTACTTTGTGGAAATGCGAGGATAACATCCAAAATCGCATTGTGTTCGTGTCACAGAGTCATAGAGTGATTCAGTGTGGAAACAGGCCCTTCTGCCCAACTTGCCCACACTGGCCAACAATGTCCCAGCTACACTTGTCCCACGCCTGCACTTGGTTCATATCCCTCCAAACCTGTCCTTATCCATGTACCTGTCCAACTGTTTCTTAAACGATGGGATAGTCCCAGCCTCAACTACTTCCTCCGGCAGCTCGTTCCATACATCCACCACCCTATGTGTGAAAAAGTTACCCCTCGGATCCCTATCAAATCTTTTCCCCGTCACCTTGAACCTATGTCCTCTGGTCCTCGATTCCCATACTCTGGGTAAAAGACTCTGTGCATCTACCCGATCTATTCCTCTCATGATTGTATACACCCCTGTAAGACCCCCCCCCCCCCCCATCCTCATTCAGTCTGAGTAAGGGTCCTGACCTGAAATGTCACCGAATCGTTCTCTCCTGAGATACTGGCTGACCCGCTGAGTTACTCCAGCACTTTGTGACCATCTTTGGTTCAAACCAGCATCTGCTGTCTGAAGAAGGGTTTCGGCCCGAAACGTCGCCTATTTCCTTCGCTCCATAGATGCTGCTGCACCCGCTGAGCTTCTCCAGCAATTTTGTGTACCTCCAGCATCTGCAGTTCCTGGTTTCCAAAGTTTATATCCCACGATTTAATCTATGAGGAATGCCATATGTGGAGCTGCTGTTTGACAGCACCAGGGACCCGAGTTTGATCCTGACTACTGGAGTCTGTACGTTCCCCCCACAACCTGCGTGGGTTTTCTCCGAGTTCTTCGGTTTCCTCCCACACTCCAAAATCGTACGTGTTTGTATGTTAATTGGTCTGGTAAAGTTGTAAATTGTCCCGCGAGTGTGTGTAGGATAGTGCTGGTGTGTGCAGGGGATCGCTGGTCAGCGCAGACTCAGTGGGCCAATGGGCCCGTCTCTGCACTGTATCTCTAAACTAAACTGAACTAAACCAAATGTACTATGTACTTGAGTTAAAGGTAGACAAAAATGCTGGAGAAACTCAGCGGGTGAGGCAGCATCTATGGAGCGAAGGAATAGGTGACGTTTCGGGTCGAGACCCGGAAGGGAAGGGATAAAGGGAAGCACAGCTCAGGGAGGCTAATCCCGAGCAATCCTCTTTATTGACAAGGCTAAGGTCATAATTCAACATATGTGGCAAGAGGGAGTTTCCACTTGCTCCTCAAAGAGGGGTTTTAATTTCAAACAGTTTAGTTTGTTGACACAGCAGACAAAAATGCTGGAGAAACTCAGCGGGTGAGGCAGCATCTATGGAGCGAAGGAATAGGTGACGTTTCGGGTCGAGACCCGGAAGGGTCTCGACACGAAACGTCGCCTATTCCTTCACTCCATAGATGCTTTCTGGGTCTCGACCCGAAACGTCACCTATTCCTTCGCTCCACAGATGGAGCGAAGGAATAGGTGACGTTTCGGGTCGAGACCCTTCTTCTAGTATCTTTGGTCTGAAGATCTTTGCTTCAGACTGAAGTGGGGAGGGGGGCGGGAAAAAGAAAGGAAGATGCGGAGACAGTAGGCTGTGGGAGAGCTGGGAAGGGGAGGGGGAAGGAATGATGCTGCCTCAGCCGCTGAGTTTCTCCAGCATTTTTGTCTACCTCGATTTTCCCAGCATCTGCAGTTCTTTCTTAAACATGTACTTGGGTTACCACTCTTAAAGAAACTATGAACTTAAAACCCAAGATCCCTCTGTTCACCACCATCTCTTAGTGCACTGCATGTTTTCCAAATATTCCCAACCTTATTTGACTTCCTACAAAATGCATCACCTCACGCTCTGGGATTAAAATCCATCCACCAGCACTCTTGAGTCAAAGGTTTTTAATTGTATGGACCAACAATGCAATGGTG
The DNA here is from genome assembly GCF_010909765.2 of Amblyraja radiata. Classification (NCBI taxonomy): domain Eukaryota; kingdom Metazoa; phylum Chordata; class Chondrichthyes; order Rajiformes; family Rajidae; genus Amblyraja; species Amblyraja radiata. The sequence goes on from NC_045976.1 coordinate 40,315,475, forward strand.
AAATTCCTACTAGCAGCACCATAATAGGTCTGTAAACCTAATAAATGTACATATTATACTATTAACAAAACTTCAATTAATTCACGACCACAATGCCACAAGACAAATAACCTAAGTCCTTATTGCAACTAAAGGCAGTGTGTGGAAGTTCATGGTAGACAAAAAATGGTGGACAAACTCAGCGGGTGAGGCAGCATCCATGGAGCGAAGGAATAGGTGACGTTTCGGGTCTCGACACCAATAGACGCTGCCTCACCCGCAGAGTTTCTCCAGCATTTTTCTCTCCCTTCGATTTTTCCAGCATCTGCAGTTCTTTCTTAAACTGCAGAAGTTCATAGTTGCTGAGGTTGGAGTTGTTTTTGTGTCCAAGAGTCAGAAGGCTGATTGGAAGTACGGGCACAGTGGCGCAGTGGGTACAGTCGCTGCCTCACAGCACTGCAGATCCGGGTTCGATCCCGACTATGGGTGCTGTCTGTACAGAGTTTGTAATTTCTTCCCGTGACCTGCGTGGGTTTTCTCCGGGTGCTCCAGTTTCCTCCCACACTCCAGAGATGTGCAGGTTTGTAGGTTAATTGGCTTTGGTAAAATTGCAAACTGTCCCTAGCGTGCAGGATAGTGCTTGTGTACGGGGATCGCTGGACTCGGTGGGCCGAAGGGCCTGTTTAAATGGTCACAGTTTAAGGATAAAGAGGAAATCTTTCAGGACTGAGATGAGAAAAACATTTTTTGCACAGAGAGTGGTGAATCTGTGGAATTCTCTGCCACAGAATGTAGTTGAGGCCAGTTCATTGGCTATATTTAAGAGGGAGTTCGATGTGGCCCTTGTGGCTAAAGGGATCAGGGGGTATGGAGAGAAGGCAGGTACAGGATACTGAGTTGGATGATCAGCCATGATCATATTGAATGGTGGTGCAGGCTCGAAGGGCCGAATGGCCTACTCCTGCACCTATTTTCTATGTTTCTATGATTTCCACGACAAATCTCTAAAGTTTAAAGGAGCTGTTCTTGAATCTGGTGGTTACAGTTTTCAGACTCCTGCACCTTCTTTCGGATGTTGGGAGTGAGATGAGTGTGTGGCTAGGGTGGTGTGGGTCACGGCCCAGCTTTCCATCTTTAGAATCGGAAGCAAGCGTTCTCTTGCCGACATCTCCACAGCAACAGGATCACACGTTGAATAACTTGACCTGGTCGCAGAAACTCAGGAAACTGCAGATGCTGAAATCTTGAGTCAAACACACAAAGTGTAGAGGGAATTCAGCAGGTCAGGCAGCATCTGTAGAGGGAATGGAGAGATGTGCTTTAGTGTTGGAACTTTTCTTCAGATTTATACAATAACACACTCTGAGAATAATAATTGTATGATAATTGGAATCGTCCAAAATTGGTTTATGAAGAAGCAGTTTTGCTGTGATTGTTTAGGTAGAAACTGCAATTGGGCACTGTTTTGGTCTCCTATCTGAGGAAGGAACCAATTTAATGGGAGCAGAGAAGGTTTATATTGATCGGAACCTGAAGGTCAACTTTTTTACACAAAGGGTGGTGGGTGTATGGAACGTGCTGCCAGAGGAGGTAGTTGAGGCAGGGACTATCGCACAGTTTTGAGTCGTAGAGTGATTCAGCATGGAAACAGGCCCTTCGGCCCAACTTGCCCATGCCAACCAACATGCCCCATCTATAGTGCCACCTGCCTGCTTCTGCCCCATATCACTCTAAACTTGGATAGCATAGATTTAGGGTTTTGGCCTGAAACGTTGCCTATTTCCTAGATGCTGCCTCACCCGCTGAGTTTCTCCAGCATATTTGTCTACCTAGAAACGAAAACTGTCCTGTTCCAAATTCATGCCAGCAGGTGGCACCTTCCACCCACCCTCAGGAACATTGCAACTGCCCACACGTCCACAATGCAAGTATTGGCAGCGGCAGGTACGAAAAATGTCAGCAAACAATTAATCACCCGTTCGACTGCAGTGACAGGCAGCAACATGGAGATGAATGGACAGAATTAAGCAGGAAGAGGGAGCAAATAAGCCGAAAATTTAGATGCAGAAAGGTTTGTGTAACCCAATGTCACGATTGGCAACAGTCTTGTATATGAGTACTGCAAGAATGGAGCGGCTGGGCTTGTATACTCTGGTTTAGTTTAGTTTAGACACCCATTCCTTCTCTCCAGAGCCACCCATTCCTTCTCTCCAGAAATGCTGCCTGCCCCGCTGAGCTACTCCAGCTTTTTGTGTCTACTTTTAAATTTAGTTTTAAGTTTAGTTTTTAGTTTAGTTTTTACTTTAGTTTAGTTTAGCTGAGTTTAGGTTGTTGTCACGTGTACCGAGGTACAGTGAAAATCTTTTTGTTGCGTGATAACTAGTCAGGGGAAAGACAATACATGATTACAATCGGGCCGTCCACAGTGTACAGATACAGGATGAAGGGAATGATGTTTACTGCAAGATAAAGTCCAGTAAAGTCCGATTAAAGATAGTCTGAGGGTCTTCAGTGAGGTAGATAGTAGCTCAGCACCGCTCTCTGGTTGTGGTGGGATGGTTCAGTTGCCTGATAACAGTCGGGAAGAAACTGTCCCTGAATCTGGAGGTGTGCGTTTTCACGCTTCTGTACCTCGTGCCCGATGGGAGAGGGGAGAAGAGGGAGTGATCAGGAATGCTAGGTCCATTGAAAACAAAATAAGGGAGGTGTTACCTCAGTTATAAACTGATGAGACTACATGTGTAGGAAGGAACTGCAGTTGCTGGTTTAAACCGCGGATAGACACAAAAAGCTGGAGTAACTCAGCGGAGCGGGCAGCATCTCTGGAGAGAAGGAATGGGTGCGGCTCTGTCTGGAGTGCTAGGATCTTTTTGAAAGAAACTATATTAATTCAGATTCAGATTCAGATTCAACTTTAATTGTCATTGTCTGTGTACAGTACAGAGACAACGAAATGCATTTAGCATCTCCCTGGAAGAGCGACATAGCATATGCTTTGAATAAATATTTACATTAGCATATATACAGACATAGTGTTTTTCCTGTGGGAGGAGTGTCCGGGGGGTGGGGGGGTGATTGGCAGTCACCGAGGTACGTTGTTGAGTAGAGTGACAGCCGCCGGGAAGAAGCTGTTCCTGGACCTGCTGGTCCGGCAACGGAGAGACCTGTAGCGCCTCCCGGATGGTAGGAGGGTGGGTTGGGCCCATGGTTGGGGTGAGAGCAGTCCTTGGCGATGCTGAGCGCCCTCCGCAGACAACGCTTGCTTTGGACAGACTCAATGGAGGGGAGCGAGGAACCGGTGATGCGTTGGGCAATTTTCACCACCCTCTGCAATGCCATCCGGTCGGAGACAGAGCAGTTGCCATACCATACTGTGATGCAGTTGGTAAGGATGCTCTCGATGGTGCAGCGGTAGAAGTTCACCAGGATCTGAGGAGACAGATGGACCTTCTTCAGTCTCCTCAGGAAGAAGAGACGCTGGTGAGCCTTCTTGACCAGAGTTGAGGTATTGTGGGTCCAAGAGAGGTCATCGGAGATGTTGACTCCCAGGAACCTGAAGCTAGAAACACGTTCCACCTCCGTCCCGTTAATGTGGATGGGGGTGTGCGTGCCGCCCCTGGACTTGCCAAAGTCTACAATGAGCTCCTTGGTCTTCTTGGAGTTAAGGGCCAGGTTGTTGTCAGCGCACCATGCTGCTAAGTGCTGGACCTCCTCCCTGTAGGCTGACTCATCGTTGTTGCTGATGAGGCCAATCACCGTTGCATCATCTGCATACTTGATGATGGTGTTAGTACCATGTACAGGTGTGCAGTCATAGGTGAAGAGGGAGTAGAGGAGGGGGCTCAGCACACAGCCCTGTGGAACGCCAGTGTTCAGGGTGAGGGTTGAAGAGGTGTGCTTGTCTAACCTAACAGACTGTGGTCTGTTGGTTAGAAAGTCCAGTATCCAGTTGCAGAGGGAGGGATTGATGCCCAGATTACCGAGTTTGGTGATCAGTTTAGATGGTATAATGGTGTTGAATGCTGAGCTGTAATCGATGAACAGCATTCTTACGTAAGTGTCTCTGTTGTCGAGGTGGGAGAGGACGGAGTGAAGTGCCGTTGAGATGGCATCCTCCGTACTCCTGTTCTTGTGGTAGGCAAACTGATAGGGATCCAATGTGGGGGGTAGGCAACCTTTGAGGTGTGCCAGGACCAGCCTCTCGAAGCACTTGGTGATGATGGGGGTAAGTGCAACTGGGCGGAAGTCATTGAGGCTTGCCGCAGTGGAGTGTTTTGGCACTGGCACGATGGAGGTGGTTTTAAGGCACGTGGGGACAACTGCTTGGGCAAGTGACAGGTTGAAGATGTCAGTCCAGACGTCAGTCAGCTGCGCAGCACAGGACCTGAGCACGCGCCCGGGGATGCCGTCAGGGCCAGCAGCCTTACGTGCATTAGTCCTACTCAGTGCCACGTACACGTCGTAGGGGGTGAGTGTGAGGGGTTGGTGATCGGCAGGTAGCACAGCCTTGATGGCTGTCTCTAGATTGTCCCTGTCGAAGCGGCCATAGAAGTGATTAAGCTCCTCAAGGAAGGAGGCGTCGCTGGATGTGGGGGTGGTGTTGGTGGGTCTGTAGTCCGTGATGGCCTGGATGCCTTGCCACATGCGTCAGGGGTCGGAGTTGTTGTTGAAGTGCTCCTCAATCCTGAGCTTATGGCAGTGCTTGGCCTTCTTGATGCCCCTCTTCAGGTTAGCCCTGGATGAACTGTAGGCTCGAGCATCGCCTGACCTGAAAGCGGTGTCCCGTGCTTTCAGCAGTAGCCTGACCTCGCTGTTCATCCATGGCTTCTGATTCGGGAATATGGTCACCCTGTTTGAGGGAGGTGACACTATTGATGGTGGAGTTTATAAAGTCCAGAACAGAGGATGTGTAGGAATCAATGTCCGTGTGGGAAGTCAAGGGTGGCCTGGGCTGCAAACGCCTTCCAGTCAGTGTTTCCAAAACACTGCTGAAGTGTGAAGTCCGCTTCCTCTGACCAGACTTTAACTGTCCTCACAGTTGGTTTAACCCGTCTGATGAGTGGGGAGTACTTAGGGAGCAGGAACAATGAGACGTGATCAGACTGACCAAGGTGGGGGAGGGGGATGGCTTTGTAAGCTTCAGCCATGTTGGTGTAGACTTTGTCCAGTGTCTTGTCTACTCTAGTGGGGAAGGAGACATGTTGGTGGAATTTGGGGAGTACAGTCTTCAGGTTGGAGTGATTGAAGTCACCCGCAACAATGAAGGCTGCCTCGGGGTTGTGCGTCTGTTGATTGCTAATGGCAGTATGCAGCTCTTTCATTGCAAGCTTGGCATTAGCATCAGGAGGGATATAGGCTGCAGTCACAACAGTGGAAGTGAACTCTCTGGGCAGATAGAACGGTCTGCATCTAACCAAGAGGAACTCAAGGTTAGCTGAGCAGTGACTCTCGATGATGGTGGAGTCCGTGCACCATGATTTATTTACATAAATGCACAGACCCCCACCTCTGAAGGCTCGCACCTAAAGTAGACTAAAAAATAGTTTCTACCCATGTGCGATAAAAGAGCTAAATTCCAACAGAGAATGCTGGGGAAGCTAAATGTAATTCCAAGAAATGCCGCCAAATTCTTTTAAATTCTTTTAAATTCTGTTAAAATACCTATTTATTATTTACTAATAAGTGTACATATGTGTCAATGGTTGTCGTGTTTGTATTTTTTTTTAACCGGAGGAGATGTAATGGAATTTCGTTGCACAGTATTGTGCAATGACAATAAACGTATTCATTCATTCATTCATTCTCTGGTCTTACCGGAGTCTGATGTCCTGTCCGCTCGGAGTAAATGACGTCCCGTTAGCTGGATGGCGCTGTCAGGAACGTCGGTGTTTTTGAAGCAATTCCAAAAAATGTATTTATTGAAACCTATACCAAAAATGGGCAGATATTTATTATGAAGAACGTGGACAACCTCATCTACTGCATCCGCTGCTCTAGATGTCAGCTGATTTACATCGGGGAGACTAAGCGTAGGTTGGACGATCGTTTCGCCGAACACCTCCGCTCAGTCCGCAATAACCTACCTGAACTCCCGGTGGCTCAGCACTTCAACTCCCCCTCCCATTCCCAATCCGACCTCTCTGTCCTGGGTCTCCTCCATTGCCAGAGTGAGCAACAGCGGAAATTGGAGGAACAGCACCTCATATTCCGTCTGTGGACCTTGCGTCCAGATGACATTAACATTGAATTCTCCCAATTTTGCTAGCCCTTGCTGTCTCCTCCCCTTCCTCAACCCTCTAGCTGTCTCCTCCCACCCTCCCATCCGCCCGCCCTCGGGTTCCTCCTCCTCCGCCCCTTTTCCTTCCTTCTCCCCCCCCCCCCACCCCCCATCAGTCTGAAGAAGGGTTTCGGCCCGAAACGTCGCCTATTTCCTTTGCTCCATAGATGCTGCTGCACCCGCTGAGTTTCTCCAGCATTTTTTGTGTACCGTGGACAATGTAGACTTGTGTTTACTGGTGTTTCGAAAAGTAAGAGGTAACATGATAGAAATATATGTGAGGTCCTAATTGGTGGATGTAGCGAGGTTGTTCTGCCTCGAATTAAAGGGTTACACTTAAAATAATAAATGATCATCCATTTGAGATTAGAGCAGCACGGTGGCGCAGCGGTAGAGTTGCTACCTCACAGCACCAGAGACCCCAGTTCGATCCCGACCACAGGTGCCGTCAGTACGGAGTTTGTGCGTTCTCCCCGTGACCGCAAGGGTTTTTTTTTCTGGGATCTCCAGTTTCCACCCACACTCCAAAGACGTACAGGTTTGCGGGCTAATTGGGTTCGGTAAAATTGTAAATTTTACCCTGGTGTGTTAGATAGTAAGTAAGTAAGTAAACTTTATTTATATAGCACATTTTAAGTCAACTTGCATTGACCCCAAAGTGCGTCACATAATTTAAATAATAAGTTCCATTGCAAACCATAGAAAAAGGTTTAAAAAAAAAATGAATAAAAATGGACACAACATATTACAGAGTTCAACACAAACATCCCCCCACAGCAGAATCAAAACATTTCCACTGTGGGGGAAAGGCACCAGAAAGTTAAGTCCTCTTCCTCTGTGAAACACCCGAGGTCGGGGCCCATCTGTGGCCGTGCAGCCAGTCCGATGATTTTCAGGGCCCTCTTGCCGTAAAGATGAAACATCGGCGTCGGGTGAAACATTCCTCAGCGGCTTGGAAAAGTCTGGATAGTGCTAGTGTACGGGGTGATGGCTGTTCGGCACGGAATCAGAGTGCCAAAGGGCCTGTTTCCACACTGTATCTCTAAAGTCTAAAGATTAGCCAAGATGCCGCTTCGAAGCTTATCGCATTTGCCCACGTTTGTTCCATATCCCCCTGAACCATACTGAACCAAAATGTCTTTTAAATGGTGTTATAGTCATCATCTCCATCATCATCGTCGTTGAAAGCATCAACAGGCACGGTGCCTAACAATGCTATGTACGACAGTGATCGCAACCTGAATGACAGTGCTGTCTCGAAGGGCCGAATGGCCTACACCTGCACCTATTTTTCTATTTCTATGCTTCTCTGTCCTCTAGTCTTCAGCCATGATCACATTGAATGGCGGTGCTGTCTCGAAGAGCTGAATGGCCTACTCCTGCACCTATTGTCAATTGTCTATTCTACTGAAGTGTGGATGGCCATTGGCTCGTTAGGAGCTCATCCGCTCTTTGACAGGTCTTGTTTTTTGGTCCTGCTGGGGGTCCACAGCCCCCTCCTCACCTGGCAAACCAGGTGGGGGAGACAGTGAATTCACCAACGGCCAGGATGTTGCCAGGACTCGAGGGTCCGAGCTACAGGGAGATGTTCAGCAGGCTGGGACTCTATTCCTTGGAGAGTAGGAGGATGAGGGGCGATCTTACATAGAAACATAGAAAATAGGTGCAGGAGGAGGCCCTTCGAGCCAGCACCGCCATTCGTTGTGATCATGGCTGATCGTCCCCAATCAATAACCCGTGCCTGCCTTCTCCCCATATCCCTTGGTTCCACTAACCCCTAGAGCTCTATCTAACGCTCTCTTAAATCCATCCAGTGACTTGGCCTCCACTGCCCTCTGTGGCAGGGAATTCCACAAATTCACAACTCTCTGGGTGAAAAAGTTTTTTCTCACCTCAGTCTTAAATGGCCTCCCCTTTATTCTCAGACTGTGGCCCCTGGCTCTGGACTCGCCCAACATTGGGAACATTTTTCCTGCATCTAGCTTGTCCAGTCCTTTTATAATTTTATATGTTTCTATAAGACCCCCCCCCTCATCCTTCTAAACCAGTGAATACAAGCCTAGTCTTTTCAATCTTTCCTCATATGACAGTCCCGCCATCCCAGGGATCAATATCGTGAACCTGAGCTGCACTGCCTCAATCCCAAGGATGTCCTTCCTCAAATTAGGAGACCAAAACTGTACACAATACTCCAGATGTGGTCTCACCAGAGCCCTATACAACTGCAGAAGAACCTCTTTACTCCTATACTGAAATCCTCTTGTTATGAAGGCCAACATTCCATTAGCTTTCTTCACTGCCTGCTGTACCTGCACGCCAACTTTCAGTGACTAGTGTACAAGGACGCCCAGGTCTCGTTGCTTCTCCCCCTTACCTAACCTAACCCCATTGAGATAATAATCTGCCCCCTTGTTTATGCTGCCAAAGTATACACCTCACATCTAATAGCGGTGTATAACATTATGAGAGGAATAGATCGGGTAGATGCATAGAATATTTTGTGCAGAGTAAGTGAATTGAGGACTAGATGGCAGAGTTACATAGAAACAGAAAAATAGGTGCAGGAGTAGGCCATTCGGTCCTTCGAGACAGCACCGCCATTCAATGGCTGATCATCTAAAATCAGTACCCCGTTCCTGCTTTTTCCCCATATCCTTTGATTCCTTTAGCCCTAAGACCTAAATCTTACTTTCTCCTGAAAACATCCAGTGAATTGGCCTTCTGTGGTAGATAATTCCACAGATTCACAACTCTCTGGGTGAAAAGGTTTTTCCTCATCTCAGACCTAAACAGCCTACCCCTTATTCTTAAACAGTAGCCCCTGGTTCTGGACTCCACCAACATTGGGAACATTTTTCCTGCATCTAGCCAGTCCAATCCTTTAAGAATTTTATAAGATTCTATAAGATCAGCTCTCATCCTTCTAACTTCCAGCGAAATACAAGCCCAGTCGACCCATTCTTTCATCATATGTCAGTCCCGCCATTCCAGGAATTAACCTGGTGAACCTTTGCTGCACTCCCTCAATAGCAAGAATGTCCTTCCTCAAATTAGGAGACCAAAACTGCACACAATACTACAGGTGTGGTCTCACCAGGACCCTGTACAACTACAGTAGGACCTCTTTGCGCCTATACTCGAATCCTCTCACAATGAAGGTCAACATGCCTAAAGCTTTCTTTACTGCCTGCTGTACCTGTATGCTTACTTTCAGTGACTGATGTACAGGACTTGTTGCATCTCCTCTTCTCCTGATCTGACACCTTTCAGATAATAATCAGCCTTTCGATTCTTGTCACCAAAGTGGATAACCTAATTTTTATACACATAATATTGCATCTGCCCACTAACCCAACCTATCCAAGTCACCCTGCAGCCTCATAGCATCCTCCTTACAGCTCACACTGCCACCCAGCTTTGTGTCATCTGCAAACATGGAGATGCCACATTTAATTCCCTTGTCTAAATCGTTGATATATATTGTAAATAACTGTGATCCCAGCATCGAGCCTTGTGGCACCCCACTAGTCACTGCCTGCCATTCTGAAAAGGACCCGTTAATTCCTACTCTTTGTTTCCTGTCTGCCAACTAGTTCTCTATCCATGTCAATACCCTACCCCCAATACCATGTGCTCTAATTTTGCACACTAATCTCTTGTGTGGGACCTTGTCGAAAGCTTTTTGAAAGTTCAGATCCACTGACTCTCCCTTATCCATTCTACTTGTTACATCCTCAAAAGATTCCAGAAGATTAGTCGAGCATGATTTCCCCTTCATAAAGCTATGCTGACTTTGACTAATCCTGTCACTGCTTTCCAAATGCGCTGCTATAACATCTTTAATAATCGACTCGAGCATCTTCCCCGCTACCGATGTCAGGCTAACTGGTCTACAATTCTCTGTTTTCTGTCTCCCCCCTTTCTTAAAAAGTGGGGTTACATTGGCTACCCTCCAGTCATCGGGGACTCATCCAGGTACATGGATAGGACAGGTTGTGGGCCAAATGCGGGCAGGTGGAACTAGTGTAGCTGGGACATGTTGGCCGGTGGGGACAAGTTGGGCCTGGTTCCCACGCTGTATGACTCTATGACTCTATAACAGTCCAGCATTCCTTCAGTACTCAACAAATATTCCAGCTGAGATCTATAAGCTTCAGCTCTTAAGGGCGGGGAACTTCAACAGAGTAGTGCTGACTCAAATGGCAAGCATGTTACCATCTGACACCTACCTGGAAAATGGTGGGTGTAACACAATGGATATCTTTGCGTTGAGAAATGGTGTGGGTAGGAGCTGACGGAGATTTCAAAGAGCACCCTGATGTTAGCGAACAATTAATAAGTGAGAAGTTGGCGTGTTTTTCTTTACACACACACACACAAGCAACTTTCCATTTGTTTCAGCTTTAAAGCTTCCGTCATAGAAACATAGAAACATAGAAAATAAGGTGCAGGCGTAGGCAATTCAGCTCTTCGAGCCAGCACAGCCATTCAAAATCACCATGGCTGATCATCCAAAATCAATACCCCGTTCCTGCTTTCGCCCAATATCCCCTGATACTGTTAGCCCTAAGAGTTATATCTAACTCTTAGTTGAAAACATCCGGTGAATCGGCCTCTACTGACTTCTGTGGCAGAGAATTCCACAGATTCACAACACCCGGGGTGAAAAAAATGTACCTCATCTCAGTCCTAAATAGCCTACCCTTTATTTTAAACTGTGACCCCCCCCCTGGTTCTGGACTCCCCCAACATGGGGAACATTTTCCCTGCATCTAGCCCTGTCCAATCCCTTAAGAATTTTAATAAGGAATTGCAGATGCTGGAAAATCAAAGGTAGACAAAAATGCTGGAGAAACTCAGCGGGTGAGGCAGCATCTATGGAGATGCTGCCCCTCCATAGATGCTGCCTCACCCGCTGAGTTTCTCCAGCATTTTTGTCTACCCTTAAGACTTTTATATGTTTCTATAAGATACCCTCTCATCCTTCTAAACCTTTTTGTCAGGGTATTGAGTGCCTTCTATGGTTGCCGCTGTAGAGACATGGAGCTATATTGCAGGTAAACAGGCCCTTCAGCCCTACTAGCCCATGCAGGCCAAGTTGGCATTCTGGCTGATTAAGAGACACCAGTGTGAAGGACAAATTGAATTGTAAAACAATAAAATGAGGTTGCAAGGGTCAAAGCAGGACATCTAGTTATCTGCGTAGGAAGGAACTGCAGACGCTGGTTTAAATTGAAGATAGACCCAAGATGCTGGAGTAACTCAGCGGGACAGGCAGCATCTCTGGAGACAAGGAATGGGTGACGTTTCGGGTCAAGACCAAGAGTGGCAGCAACAGATGAATTATCAATTGTTTCATCACCAGTAAGTCTAATCTGAGGAAAGACATTCTTACCATAGAGGGAGTACAGAGAAGGTTCACCAGACTGATTCCTGGGATGTCAGGACTTTCATATGAGGAAAGACTGGATAGACTCGGCTTGTACTCGCTAGAATTTAGAAGATTGAGGGGGATCTTATAGAAACTTATAAAATTCTTAAGGGGTTGGACAGGCTAGATGCAGGAAGATTGTTCCCGATGTTGGGGAAGTCCAGAACAAGGGGTCACAGTTTAAGGATAAAGGGGAAATCTTTTAGGACCGAGATGAGAAAAACATTTTTCACACAGAGAGTGGTGAATCTTTGGAATTCTCTGCCACAGAATGTAGTTGAGGCCAGTTCATTGGCTATATTTAAGAGGGAGTTAGATGTGGCCCTTGTGGCTAAAGGGATCAGGGGGTATGGAGAGAAAGCAGGTACAGGATACTGAGTTGGATGATCAGCCATGATCTTATTGAATGGCGGTGCAGGCTCGAAGGGCCGAATGGCCTACTCCTGCACCTCCCCACTGGTATCTTAGCAAACCCACAAATCGTCATATCAAAAGGTAGATTTTTTAAATCCGGTTTCACTCATCCATTTGCTGAAAACTAAATAGAAAGATAAATCAATTTCTGGATTGGTACAGGGGTCGGGGGAGAAGGCAGGAGAATGTGGTTGAGAGGGAGAGATAGATCAGCCACGATTGAATGGCGGAGTGGACTTATGCGGGGATCTGCTCCTCTCACTTATGAACTGCCGAATGTATTTTAGGTGCTTTTGAAGGAACTCCCTCTGTGTGACTTTAGTTTCAGACGATCCTTATCAAGGGTGGGGCGAGGAGTTCGAGTCATGAACATGTCGAACCTAAAAACCAAAAATACCAAAATTCCATCCACTTCAATATCTTTAATCGTTTGATCGAGAGTTTTATTTAAAAAATAAGATTGATGCTAAAATGGGCAAATGGTTTGAAAAGAAAAAAAAACCAGAATGACATTTTAAAACTTTCGGGCACCAGATAGAAATAATGGCAGGGGGGATGTTTTTTCGTAAACGTGCTGAAATCTCTCATCAATTATAAATGAAGTGGTCCCTTAATAACAATATTTACCTCAATACGTTTCACGGTCAAAATCTTTTTTCTAAGTTCAAGTAGTTGCGATGATTTATGAGCTGGGTAATTGCTTGTAATTGTGGGTTATAAATACTTGGCTTGGTCTACATGACATGGTCCTTGCCTTGCCTGTAAGTCTGCTCGTGCATCAGGCACTGAGACGTGTGGGAAGGAACTGCAGGTGCTGGCTTACACCGAAGTTGGACACAAAATGCTGGAGTGCCGCGTGGGGCGGTCCTGGTGTCGCAGCCAGCGGTAGAGTTGCTGCCTTGCGGCGTTTGCAGCGCCGGAGACCCGGGTTCGATCCCGACCACGGGTGCTGCCTGGACTGAGTTTGTACCTTCTCCCCATGAGATCTCCGGTTTCCTCCCACACTACAAGGACGTACAGGTCTGTGGGTTAATTGGCTTTGGTGAATGTAAAAATGCGTGTGTGTGTGTGTGTGCGTGCGTGTGTGTAGGTGGGTGGTCGGTGCGGACTCGGTGGGCCGAAGGGCCTGTTTCTACGCTGTGTGAAGGGTGAAAGGAACGGGTGAAGTTTCGGGTGGAGACCCTTCCTCAGACTCTCTGCCATTCCTCATGGCTGTTCTCCCCCAGTTCCACCTTCCTGGTCTTTCCCCACATCTCCTGATCCCTGTGATAGCCAGCAATCTTGAACTCGATTTTGAGATCATCGCAGAAGAGGCCATTTAGTCCATTGAGTCTGTACTAGCTCTGAAAATGGAGCTCTGAAAATCCTAGTAGAGCCCCTTCCTCAGACTGCGAGTCAGGGGGGGTGGGGGGTGGGGAGGAGAGGCACAGAGATAAGGAAGGGTAAGGTGTAAAGGCGAGACATCAAAGTGGATGAAGTGCAAAGAAAGTGTAGGATGGATCGTTGTTAGATGGGGGAAGATGACAGTGAGGCGGACAGAGATATAAGTTAATCAGGGGAGAGAGTCAGATTGGTCGGAGAACTAGGGTGAGGGGGGGGGGGGACGGAGAGAGAGGGAAAGCAAGGGTTACTTGAAGTTAGAGAAGTCAATATTCATAGCACTGGGTGTGTAAGCTACCCAAGCGAAAAATGAGATGCTGTTCCTCCAATTTGCGCTGGGCCTCTCTCTGACAATGGAGGAGGCCCAGGATAGAAAGGCCAGTGTGGGGGTGGGAGGGGGAGCTGAAGTGTTTGGCAACTGGGAGTCATTTCCCTGTTACGAAAAGAAACCATCCTTTCTTTTCCAACTCGTAAACATCGAGCGCGTGTAAAAGCGTTGGCAGTTTAATTCCTCTCGACCACACATTACGCAATGCTACCTGCCAAGCCCACAGAACATACAGGCTGGGGTTGAAAGCCAATTAAACAAAGAAATACACTTGGAGTGTGTTTATGAGCATCTCTCCGTGAGGCTCTGAAGATGCATTGATGCTTCAGAAGCTTGGATTGTTGTTAAATAAATACATCTAGTCTAGTTCAGTTTAGTTTGGTTTGGTTCAGTTTTCTTTAGATTTTTTTTAGTTAACTTTAGTTAGGTTTAGTTAGGTTTAGTTAGGTTTAGATAGGTTTAGATAAGTTGCGCGGAAACAGGCCCTTTGGCCCACCGAGTCCATGTCGACCAACTATCCCCATATATTAACACCATCCTAGGTAGACAGAAGTGCTGGAGAAACTCAGCGGGTGCGGCAGCATCTAAGGAGCGAAGGACTATTTCCTTCCGCCTATTCCCTTCGCTCCATAGATGCTGCCGCACCCGCTGAGTTTCTCCAGCACTTTTGTCTACCTTTGATTTTCCAGCATCTGCAGTTCCTTCTTGAACATTAACACCATCCTACACTAGGGACGATTTTTTTAATTCATACCAAGCCAGTTAACTCGGTCTGAAGAAGGGTCTCGACCTGAAAGGTCACCCATTCCTTCTCTCCAGAGATGCTGCCTGTCCCGCTGAGTTCCTCCAGCATTTTGTGTCCACCTTTGATTTAAACCAGCATCTCCAGTTCATTCCAACACCAACTCATTTATTATATGTTTCCTTTAATTAATTACAATTGGGTCTGTGTTTGCATATTTGACGGTTTACTATTTGACGGCAAGAGTCCTCTTTGAGTCGTACAGAGCTGAAAAAGGCCCTTCGGCCCACCTGGTCTGTGCTTGACCCATCAAAGCTGGTCCCATTTGCCCATCTATGCCCCACAAACCTTACAACCTTCCCCATCCATGTACATGTCCAAATGTCCTTTGACTGTTGTTATAGTCCCTGCCTCAACCACCTCCTCTGGCAGCTCGTTCCACACACCCACCGACAAAGTTGCCCCTCAGATTCCTATTAAATGAATGAATGAAGGAATAAGTTTATTGGCCAAGTATGTACACATACAATGAATTTGCCTTGGTGCTCCGCCCGCAAGTAAGCAACACGACATACCATTAAGAATAAAACATAAAACATCAAAACATTAATAATAAAACATTATAGTTTAAACATGCGAATTAAATAAAATACCAGTGCAAATGGAGGCTACAGACTTCTGGTTATTGAGTAGAGCTACTACTCGTGGAAAAATGCTGTTTTTTTAATGTCTGGCTGTGGCAGCTTTGACAGTCCGGAGTCGCCTTCCAGGAGGAAGTGATTCAAAGAGTTTGTGGCCAGGGTGAGAGGGGCCAGAGATGATCTTACCCGCTCGCTTCCTGGCCCTTGCAGTGTACAGTTCGTCAATGGGGGGGGAAGGCTGCAGCCAAGTTGGCGATATGTAGAGTACTGCCCTGCCAACTATAAATTCAGAAGGTTCAATAACCTCTCAGCTGATCGGACGATTCACTGCAGCCTCCGGATGTCGTGCTTGGTGGCTGAGTCATAGCAGACCATGATGGTGAAGGTGAGGACAGACTCTACGATGGCCGTGTAGAATTGGGCCATCATTGCCCGTGGCAGATTGTGTTTCCTCAGCTGCCGCAGGAAGTACATCCTCTGTTGTGCCTTTTTGACTGTGGAGTCGATGGTAGCCCCCCGGTGGAGATGATGGTTCCAAGGAACTTAAAAGACTCCACAGATGTGACAAATCGCACCACTCTCACCTTAAACCTCTATCCCCTGGTTCTTGATTCCCCTGCCCAGGGTAAAAGACTGTGTACTTTCACCATCTCTATTCCCTTCATGATTTTATACTCCTCTATACAAGAAATTGTTTTGTAGGGCTGATTCTAAATGATAATAATTGCAAAAAGATGTGTTTTGTGCAAAAGATTCACAGTGTGGAAGGAGTTACATTTCTGTGGAATCAGCACTTGTGGATTGCCTAGGTAATAATGTATAATAATATTAATAATAATGTGATAAATAATTTATATAATTATGATAATTAAGAAATATC
Organism: Amblyraja radiata; assembly: GCF_010909765.2. NCBI lineage: Eukaryota > Metazoa > Chordata > Chondrichthyes > Rajiformes > Rajidae > Amblyraja > Amblyraja radiata. The sequence continues at coordinate 40,331,547 of NC_045976.1, forward strand.
ATTATAAAAATTCTAATAATTATACGGTTAAAAACTACATTTCTCACTCCTTATTTGACACTATTTTATTGATAATGAATCCTTCTAAGTTTCCTTTAATAAATTGCGAATGAGTTTGGGTTAGACATAAGACATTGGAGCAGAATTAGGCCATTCGGCCCATCAAGTCTACTCCGCCATTCAATCACGGCTGATCTATCTCTCCCTCTCAACCCCATTCCCCTGCCTTCTCCCCATAGCCCCATGACACCCGTACTAATTCAGAATCTTAAAAATACATTGTCTCTTGGCCTCCACAGCCGTCAGTCACAATAGATTCCACAGATTCACCATCTACTGGATAAATAAATTCACCCATTTAAAGTAATGGAGTGATACAGTGTGGAAACAGGCCCATTGGCGCACCTTGCCCACACCTTGCCCACACCTTGCCCACACCGGCCAGCATGTCCCATCTACACTAGTCCCATCTACACTAGTCCCATCTACACTAGTCCCACCAGCATGCGTTTTGGCCCATATCCCTCAGAACCTGTCCTATACATGTACCTGTCTAAATGTTTCTGAAATATTGCGACAGTACCCCAGGGATACCGATTCTGGATGATCAGCCATGATCATATTGAATGGCGGTGCTGGCTCGAAGGGCCGAATGGTCTACTCCTGCACCCTATTTTCTATGTTTACCTGCTCGGTACTAAAGGTACATCCTTTTATTATGAGGTTGTGTCCTCTGGTGTTTGCATGCATTCAGCGCACCGAGGCCCTTCAGCGCACCGAGTCCACGCTGACCAGCGATCCCCGCACACAAACACTACCCTACACACACACACACACTAGAGACAAGTTTACATTTATACCAGTCCAAATTAACCTGCAAACCTGTACGTCTTTGGAGTACGGGAGGAAACCGAAGATCTCGGAGAAAATCTACGCAGGTCACGGGGAGAACGTACAAACTCCGTACAGGCAAGCACCTGTAGTCGGGGTCGAACCCTAGTCTCTGGCGCCGTAAGGCAGCAGCTCTAGTGCTGCGCCACCGTGCCGCCCCATGTTGATAGTAAGAAACATGACATGGAAGGTGGACATAAATGCTGGAGAAACTCTGCAGGTGAGTCAGCATCTGTCATAGACGCTGCCTCACCCGCTGAGTTTCTCCAGCATTTTTGTCTACCTTCGATTTTTCCAGCATCTGCAGTTCTTTCTTAAACAAAACATGACAAGGATATCTTGGAGTTCTAGAGTCGTACACCATGGAAACAGGCCCTTCGGCCCAACTTAAGACTTAAGACCACCAATTATGCCACATTTGATGACCAAAACATTTTATCACAATTATCAAAATCTTTTCGAATATACACGCCTTCTACTCTGCCTGACCCGCAGCTCAGCACAAAGCTGGCTTTGGTCTCTGAAGGGCGTAGTGTAGGTTAAAAGTCCACTTCAGTAAGCAGAGGAAATGCAAAAGTTTTGTCCCGTCTACCGAGGCATTGCACTGAGGTTGTGTCAGATAGATCTTCGAGATTAGTTAGCTAAAGATTCGGCAACACGTTTAGATTGAGACTGGGGACTTCCATCGAAGCTTCTCAATATGAACATTATCAGCATTAACACTGATAAGAGAGAATATATTCATTCATAAAATGGCCACCCTGCGCAGAGTGTATAAAGAAAAAAAAAAAAAGCAGATGCTGTATTTAGAGTCAGTCATAGAGTTATATAGCGTGGAAACAACAGGCCCTTCGGCCCAACTTGCCCACACCCACCAACATGTCCCATCTCTTCACCTCTGCCTATCCTTAGCCCCACGTCCCCGTCCCTTTTCATCTGTGCATTAATTGCCTCATACTGTGTTTTGTATTGAATTCTGTCTTTACTTTGTGTACTAGTCATGTCTCTACTATTTATTTCATTCCCCTTACATGTTTTTCCTCTACATGCTCAATTTTTGTAAGGTGTCCTTGAGACTCTTGAAAGGCGCCCATAACTAAAATTTATTATTATTATTATCTACACTAGTCCCACCTGCCTGCATTTGGCCCATATCCCGCTAAACCTGTCCTATCCATGTACCAGTCTGAAGAAGGGTTTCGGCCTGAAACGTTGCCTATTTCCTTCGCTCCATAGATGCTGCTGCACCCGCAGAGTTTCTCCAGCACTTTTGTCTACTATCCATGTACCTGTCTAGCTGTTTCCTAAACGTTGCGATAGTCCCTGCCTCAACTCCCTCATCTGGTAGCTAGTTCCAGACACCCACCACCCTTTGTGTGAAAAGGTTACCCCTCAGATTCCTGTTTCATCTTGCCCCCCTCACCTACAACCTATGTCCTCTGGTTTTCGATTCCCCTACTCTGGGCAAGAGACTCTGTGCATCTACCTGATCTATTCCTATCATGATTTTCTACACCTCTATAAGATCAACCCTCATCCTCCTGCACTCCAAGGAATAAAGTCCTAGCCTGCTCAACCTCTCCCTATAGCTCAGGCCCTCGAGTCCTGGCAACAGCCTCGTAAATCTTCTCTGCACCTTTTCCAACTTGACAACATCCTTCCTATAACATGGTGCCCAGGACTGAGCACAATACTATAAATGTGGCCTCACCAACGTCTTATACAACCGTATCATTACCGCCCAACATAGACATAGAAACATAGAAAATAGGTGCAGGAGTAGGCCATTCGGCCCTTCGAGCCTGCACCGCCATTCAATATGATCATGGCTGATCATCCAACTCAGTATCCCGTACCTGCCTTCTCTCCATACCCCCTGATCCCTTTAGCCACAAGGGCCACATCTAACTCCCTCTTAAATATAGCCAATGAACTGTGGCCTCAACTACCTTCTGTGGCAGAGAATTCCACAGATTCACCACTCTCTGTGTGAAAAATTATTTTCTCTTCTCAGTCCTTCTACACTCAATACTCTCCCTGACTACATCCCAACTTGAAACATGACATAGTTTAGTTGAGGTTATTATTGTCACAAGTAGCAAGGTTCAGTGTAAAGCTTTTTGTTGTGCGCTGTCCATCCAGTGAAAAGGATATATACAACTACAATCAAGCCATCCTTAGTGTACATTAACAGGATAAAGGGTATAATAAGCAATAGACAATAGGTGCACGAGTAGGCCATTCGGCCCTTCGAGCCAGCACCGCCATTCATTGTGATCATGGCTGATCATCCCCAATCAGTACCCCGTCCTTGCCTTCTCCCCATATCCCCTGACTCCACTATCTTTAAGAGCCCTATCTAGCTCTCTCTTGACAGTATCCAGAGAACCGGCCTCCACCGCCCTCTGAGGCTGGGAATTCCACAGACTCACAACTCTCTGTGTGAAGAAGTGTTTCCTCATCTCTGTTCCAAATGGCTTACCCCTTATTCATAAATGTTTAGTTATGTATATATTAGTCAAGGTATATACGATCACCCCTCAACCTATTTAGTTCAGTTTAGTTTATTGTCACGTGTACCGAGGTACAGCGAAAAGCTTTTGCTGTGTGCTACCCAGCCAGCGGAAAGACAACACGTGATTATAATCGAGCCGTTCACAGTGTACATGATCAAAGGGAATAATGTGAATAAAGTTTAGTGCAAGATAAAGCCAGATAAAGTCAGATCAAAGATAGTCCGAGGGTCTCCAATGAGGTAGATGGTAGCTCAGGACTGCTCTCTAGTTTTTGGTAAGTTCATGATAGAGGCAGAATTATGCCATTCAGTCCATTGCATCTACTGCTCCATTCAATCATGGCTGATCTATCTATCTCTCATTCTCCTGCCTTCTCCCCATAACCCCTGACACCCGTACTAATCAAGAATCTATCTATCTCTGCCTTAAAGATATCCATCGGCCTGGCCTCCACCGCCGTCTGTGGCGATGAATTCCACAGATTCACCACCCATCCACCACATTGCAGGTAGGGGCAGATTAGTTGCCTGATAACAGCTGGGGAAAAAACATCATGCACAAGAGAAGCAAGTCACCTTCAGGTAGGTGGGAAAAATATTGTGTGACGTGCATGAGGTCACTCTGAACCACAAGGCACTTTGCTTCACAACAAAGCTATCTTCCCAACGATGCAACCTGATGTGAAACTTTATGAAAAGTGCGAGCATCGTGATGAAGGGGTGGTTTTATATTTGGGTCACTTCTGATCAATATCAAAACTGAGCGATGATAGCTATCAACAGAGGTTAATATAGAAACTGGATAATGGGTATAAAGTTTAGTATGGTTTGGTTTAGTTTAATTCAGTTTAGATTAGTTTAGTTTAGTTTAATTCAGTTTAGATTAGTTTAGTTTAGTTTAATTCAGCATAGTTTAGTTTGGTTTGGAGTTTACAATACAATACTACAATACCATTTATTTGTCATTTGAACCTCACATGAGGTTCAAACAAAATTGGTTTTCTGCAGCCACACAAGAAAAGAACCAAGACACACACCCAACACAATTTACACAAACATCCATCACAGTGAATCTCCTCCTCACTGTGATGGAAGGCAAAGTCTTGTCTCTCCCCTGCTCTCCATTCTTCTCCCGATGTCAAAGTCAAAGCCCCCCAGCGGGCGCTAGCAAGTCCGCGGCCATTCAAAGCCGTGCCGGGCGATGTAAGGCCCTGCCCCGGGTCTTGATGTTGGAGCCCTCGGCGGGCGCTAGCAAGTCCGCGGCAATGTAAAGCCGCGCCGGGCGATGTAAGGCCCCACTCCAGGTCACTCTCAACCCCGCAATTCGGGCGGGAGAAGTCGCCATTGCCGGTGCCCCGCAAAGGAGTCAACAAAAAGCATTATGTTTACATATTCTGTTGTGCTGCTGCAAGTAAGAAATTATCTGTTCTATCTGGGATACGTGACAATAAAACACTCTTGACTCTTGAAGGCCCCATTTAGTCAGTTTAGTTCATTGTCACGTGTACCGAGGTACAGTGAAAGGCTTTTGTTGCGTGTTACCCATTCAGCGGAAAGACAATACATGATTACGATCGAGCCATTTACAGTGTACAGATACATGAAAGGGAATGACGTTTAGTGCAAGGTAAAGCCAGCAAAGGATAGTTTGAGGGTCATCGGCGATTCAGGACTGCTCCCTGGTTGTGGTAGGATCTTATGGGAGAGCAGAAAAATTAGCCTGCGTGGCTCACACAATATGGTAGCGTACGTTCGTTTGTACTCTGGTCTACAGACAGGGCATGGAAACAGGCCCACTGAGTCCACGGTGGCCATTACTCACCCGTTCACACTCATTCTGTGTTGCTCATCCACTTCCCACACAATAGCGGCAATATTACAGAGGGCCGATTAACCTACAAACCTGCACGACTTTGGGATGTGGGAGGAAACCGGAGCATCCGGAGGAAACCCACCCGGTCACGGGGACAACGTGCAACTTATTTTTAAATCCCTGTGTCGTTCAGTTTCATTTCTGTTGTAGTTTAGTCTTGAGATTCAGCGCGGAAACAGGCCCTTCGGCCCATCTGGTCCTTGCCGACCAGCGATCCCTGCACACTAACACTATTTTACACACACTGAGGACAATTTTACATCTATATCAAGCCAATTAACCGACAAACCTGTACGTCTTTGGAGTGTGGGAGGGAACCAACGATCTTGGAGAAAACCCACGCGGGTCACGGGGAGAACGTACAAACTCCGTACAGACAGCGCCCGTAGTCGGAATCGAACCCGGATCACCGGCGCTGATTATAAATTAATGCATTCTGTGTCACTGACCAACAAAATGCTCTTTTAAAACTGGGACTGTTAAATCATGATCATTAAACTAGTATTACTGTCAAATACCAAGTTTTCAATTACCATGTTCGAATGTCACCAATGTCACTAGAATCAAACTTGTGGTAAGCACGGAGAATGAACGTAGCGGGTACGTCGGAGCTCGGGGGCGTCTCTTAGCGGCTCGTAACGCTAACGGCAGGTACTCGGGAAGACTCGCTAACGGCAGGTAAGCACGGGAAGACCCGTGAGGATTTTTCAACATGTTGAAAAAAAAGTCCACGAGAGCCCCGAGTACCGACGAGCGGCCATTCCCGTAAATCTCCGAGTTCGAATCAGGGCAAACTCGGGAGAGCTCTTGGAATGAACTCGTACCGTGGGACAGGGGTTTAAGGAAATGTGGCACAGATTTACAAGTCTCACCATTTACAAGTCTGTTTACCATTTACAGATTTACAAGTATGTTGCCAGGACTCGAGGGCCAGAGCTATAGGGAGAAGTTGGGCAGGCTAGCATCTTATTCCTTGAAGCACAAGAGGCTGAGGGATGATCTTATAGAGGTGTTATAAAGGACACGAGGAACACAGGTTGTGTAATTGCATAGAGTCTTTAACCCAAAACAGTGGAATCAAGAACCTACCCCCGAGGAGGTGAATCGAGGACCAGAGGACATAGGTTCAAGGTGAAGGGGGAAAGATTTAATAGGAATCTGAGGGGTAACTTTTTCACACAAAGGGTGGTGGGTGTATGGAACAAGCTGCCAGAGGAGGTAGTTGAGGCAGGGACTATCTCAACGTTTAAGAAACTGTTAGACAGATACATGGATAGGATAGATTTGGAGGAATATGGACCAAGTGCAGGCAGGTGGGACTAGTGTAACTGGGACATGCTGGTCGGTGTGGGAAAGTTGAGTCAATGGGCCTGATTCCACGCTGCATGACTCTATGACTCTATGACTATGACCGCTCATTTGCGATGAATGGACTTCCCAATCTTCCAGTCTGTCTCATTGCGGCCCTTGCACATTTTTTTATTAATTTGCGCTTTCTGTTCTGCACTCTATTAATTTTCTGTTGCGCCACCTGATGTATTCGTGCATGGAAAATAGGCGCAAAGTGCTGGAGTAACTCAGCGGGTCAGGCAGCATCTCTGGGGGGGGGGAAATAGGTGACGTTCTGGGTTGGAACCCTTCTTCAGACTGAAAGTAGAGGTGAGGGCGTAAACTGGAGGTGGGAAGCGGTCAGCATAATTTGGGGCAACAGCAGATGACCTCAGGGAGGGTGAAGGGTGGCCCATTGTTGGCTGGGGAAGGTGTGCTCATGAGAGGCATACACGGGTGTCAACGGTGGAACTGGTCAGATGACTAGGGTGGGGGAAGGAGGGGGGGTGGGAAGGGGGTGAGCAGAATGTGAATCAAAAGGTCTAGGAGTCCAAAAGGAGGTGGATCATTGGAGGCATTAAATGAAAAGGTCCAGAGAATACTATATTCATTTAATTCATTCATCACCGTTGAAAACATTAGCGACAGACGCAGTGGTGCTGGTTTCCGACGGGAACGGTGACGGACGCTCCACACGTCTCCGTCCTCCAGTTCCTGCGGTCATCCGCCGCTGGAAGTACAGGATGTTGGTGTGTGTGTGTGTGTGGTTTATCATCATTCCTTACAATGCTACGTACGACAGTGATCGCAACTTCTACTGAAGTGTGGATGGCCGTTGGCTCACTAGAAGCTCATCTGCCCTTTGACAGTTCTTGTTTTTGGTCCTGCTGGGGGTCCACAGCCCCCTCCTCACCTGGCAAACCAGGTGGGGGAGACGGTTAAGTCTATCCGACCATGGAGCAGGTAGCACGGGACTACATGGTACCCGTGGCGGGGGGAACTCCCCCCGACCTGACCTAATGTGTCCTACTCCTTTCTAACCTCCACAGGGAGAATGTACAAACTCCGTACAGACAGCACCCATAGTCAGGATTGAACCCGGGTCTCTGGCGCCGTGAGGCAGCAACTCTACCGCTGCGCCACCGTGCCACCCCAATTGATTTGACAAACGCCTGCATTTAGTGGGAAGTTATTAACCAGTACATTGAAACAAAGAGGGATGCAACAGAACCCTACGATATTGCACTCATCAGCACATTATACTATTTTCTTTTGCAAAGCAAGTTCAAACTCCGTAATCAGCAAATTGCATCATTTTTACATAGTGGGCAGATGGAAACACTAGATAGCAGACCAAAGGTTAATATGAAATGGCGGAGGATCTACAGTAAATGATGGCCTCACCAAGAAAATTAGCTAACAGCACGTCACGTATGTTCTGCCATTTACTTTATTTCTGTTTAGTTTAGAGAGTCAGCACAAAAACAGGTCCTTCCGAGCCCACCGAGTCCACGCCCTACCAGCGATCTCCCCGTACACCAAAGGGCCTGTCCCACTTGCCGATTTCTTTTGGCTACTGCCGGCGGCATTGACTGACGTATCAGGGTCGTCGAAAGATTTTGAACATTTCAAAATCCAGCGGCGACCAAAAAAATGTTGCGTCATTCGAGGAAACACCGCACGTCAGTACGTCATCACGCCGCGTCACGCCACATCACGCCGCGACTTTTTCCGTTACCTGATACGTCAGTCAATGATGCCGGCAGTCGCTGAAAAAATCAGCGAGTGGGACAGGCTCTTAACACTATTCTACACACACTAGGGGCAACTTTTTTTCCGTCTTCCATCACAGTGAGGAATGTGGTGGAGTCTCTATGGTGGATGTTTATGTTAAAATGTGTTTTGTGTGTTCTGTTGCTTTTTTTATTTGTACGGCTGACTTGGCAAATGAAATTCCTCGCATCATACCTGGCTATTAAAGTACTATTGTGATTGTGATTGATTATACCAATCCAATTAACCTACAAACCTGTACTCCTTTTGAGCGTGGAAGGAGGCCGGAGCATCCGGAGAAAAACCACGGAGAGAACGTACAAACTCCGTGCAGAGAAGCACGTGTAGTCAGGATGGAACCCGGGTCCCTGGCGCTGTGTGGCAGCAACTCTACCGCTGCGCCACCGTGCCGCCCATTACTGAAAGCTAAGATTCTCAGTTAATGCCAAAGTGTCTTTTCCAGTTATTGACTCTGAACTCTGCAGCCAAATCTCTCAAAGGCATTTCCATTTCCAGAGGACAATCATTGGGAATTTACATTTAAAACTACAATATGTAACAACGTGGAATTCCATTTCCATTAATGAAAATATCAATTAGCAGTGGGCATAGCTTTAAGGTGAGTGGGGCAAGGTTTAAAGGTGACTAGACCAAGTGGGACCCGTCGGGTTCCGTCCCCTCAACATGCGGTTGCGGGGGGGGGGAGGGGGGAGTGGCGCCCTGCGGCATCTCACACACACACACACACACACACACACACACACACACACACACACACACACACACACACACACACACACACACACACACACTAACCACCACCCCCCCCCCCCCCACACACACACACACACTCTAACCACCCCCCTTGATGTTATATTAATATGATTAATTTGCTCCTTTTATCCCATCCCCGCTCTATCCACTCACGCATAGCGCCTAACTCGCAGTCTAGCAAGGGAGAGGGAAGGGGGCAAGTTTTTTTTTTTTTACTCAGAGGGTGGAGGGTGCCAGGGATGGTGGTGGAGGCAGACACAATAGTGACATTCATGGGACTTTTAGATAGGCACACGCATTTACAGGGAATGGACGGATATGGATTATACGTGGACAGATAAGAATTCAGCATGGCACGGTGGTGCAGCGTGGTGCAATCCTGACCACAGGTGTTGTCTGCACAGAGTTTGTACGTTCTCCCTGTGGCCTGCGTGGGTTTTCTCCGGCTGTTCCGATTTCCTCCCACACTCTAAAGACGTACAGGTTTGCAGGTTAAATGCATAAGAAGGAACTGCAGATGCCGGTTTACTCCGAAGATAGACACAAAAAGCTGGAGTAACTCAGCGGGACAGGCAGCATCTCTGGAGAGAAGGAATGGGTGACGTTTCGTGACGAGACCTTTCCCGAAACGTCACCCATTCCTTCTCTCCAGAGATACTGCCTATCCCGCTGAGTTACTCCAGCTTTTGTGTCTATCTTCAGGTTTGCAGGTAAATTGGCTTTGGTAAAAATTGTAGATTGTTCCTTGTGTGTGTAGTATAGTGTTAGTATGCAGGGATCGCTGGCCGGCACGGACTCGATGGGCAGAAGGGCCGGTTTCTGTGCTGTATCTCTAATCTAAACTAATCTAAACTAAATTCCACATGTGCCATTGGGGGCGAACATTATTATATAGTGTGATATTAAATTAAATAAGTCTGAAGTAGGATCTCGTCCCGAAACGTCACCCATTCCTTCTCTCCAGAGATGCTGCCTGTCCCGCTGAGTTACTCCAGCTTTTTGTGTCTATCTTCGGTTTAAACCAGCATCTGCAGTTCCTTCTTACATTTAAAAAAGCTAAAGTTGGTCTTGGCGTCATGTTTGGCACGGACATTGTGGGCCGAAGGGCCTGTTCCTGTGCTGTGCTGTTCTATGTTCTAAGTGTCCCGATATTTGAGAATTAGATTCATCAGGTGACATTATGTGTGCCGAATTACGAGCTTGGAAATAATTGTGGCGTTAGTTTTAAGCGACCCGAATTGCCTGCTTGTGGAAACATAGAGGAATTAATTTCAAGAAATCGTGAAACAGTTCCAGGGAGAGTAGCAAGATATCACCTAGATTTGTCACACAGAGGCCAGCCAATTTGAAAATGAGTCGTTCAGAGAACGTTCAGACAAACAGAACCAAGAATTTGATTTCTATGAACTTTTATGAACAATGATTCTCAAAATCGTGTCATTCTGGAACTGAGAAAAACATTACAGCAGAATCAGCAACTCAAATGAGACGACAAAAAGTTTTCATTTTGTTTTCTGACCCTGACTTGATTTGTAAATTTGTGTCACAAGAAATGTAGCCAAATTATATAACTAAATGTTTTTTTATAATAGCAATTTCTTAAAATATCCAACTCGGAATAACCAGAGTAATGTTAAAAGATCATAAGTGACAGGAGAAGAATTAGACCATTCGGCCCATCAAGTCTACTCTGCCATTCAATCATGGCTGATCTATCTCTCCCTCTCAACCCCATTCCCCTGCCTTCTCCCCGTAACCCCTGACACCATTACTAATCAAGAATCTATCTATCTCTGCCTTAAAAATATCCATTGACTTGGCCTCCACACCCGTCTGTGGCAATGAATTCCACAGATTCACCACCCTCTGACTAAAGAAATTCCTCCTCATCTTCTTCCTAAAAGAAAGTCTGAGGCTGTGACCTCTGGTCCTAGACTCTCCCACTAGTGGAAACATTCTCTCCACATCCACTCGATCCAGGCCTTTCACTATTCGGTATGTTGCAATGAGGACCCCCCCCCTCGTCCTTCTAAACTCCAGCGAGTACAAGCCCAGTGCCGACAGACATTACATTTCTTTCACTACTTTATTTTAGTAACCATCGCTGAAAGAAGTTATTCAGGATATGATTACTGAATATCACACGCACTACTGATCAAAGGAAGAGGAATAGTAAGGGCGGGACTAAATGGCGAAAAATTATAACTTTATCTTCAATTAGTAGCTTTAGATAATGGAGATGGTGCACTTGGTGTTCTCTGCCCCTTAAATCCATTCTATTCACAGAATGTAGGTGGACTTCAGAGGGAGTATACCACATGATTACAGTCATGCTGCATGCAACTTGCCCACACCGACCAACATGTCTCATCTACACTAGTTCCACCTGCTCACGTTTGGTCTATATCCCTCCAAACCTGTCCTATCCATGTACCTGTCCAAATGTTTCTTCAATGTTGTGATACTATCTGCCTCAACTACCTCCTCTGGCAGCTCGTTCCATACACCCACCACACTTTTTCTGTGTGAAAAAATTACCCCTCATGTTCCTATTAAATCCTTCAACCTTCACCTTAAACATATGTCCTCTGGTTCTTGATCCCCCTACTCTTGGCAAGAGACTGCACGTCTACCCGATCTATTCCTCTCGTGATTTTGTTCACCTCTCTAAGATCACCCCTCATCCTCCTGCGCTCCAAGGAATAGCGTCCCAGCCTGCTCAACCTCTCCCTGTAGCTCAGGCCCTCAAGTCCTGGCAACATCCTCATAAATCTTCTCTGCACCCTTTCCAGCTTGTAAACCTTACAGTATGGGACTGTATGGGTGTACAACCATATAGTTTGTTGCTGAATGATTTTAGTTCTTTTAGGTTTGAGAAATACCATGGAAACGGGACCTTGGGCCCACCGAGACCTCGCCGAGCACCCGTTCACACACGTTCTATGTTATCCCACTTTCTCATCCACTCCCTGCACACACTCGGGGCAGTTTATAGAAGTCAATTCTATCAGTCTGAAGAAGGGTCTCGACACCTATTCCTTCGCTCCATAGATGCTGCCTCACCCGCTGAGTTTCTCCAGCATTTTTGTCCACCTTCGCTTTTTCCAGCATCTGCAGTTCCTTCTTAAACATATACCTCTCAGTAGCTCAGATACAAAGGGTCAAAATGGCTACCCTACCTAGAGTGCTGGGTTAAAATGGCTGCCACTTACAATGAAAGTTCAACCAGTTCAACTACACTGCTCACCTGTAGCATCGATTTAAAATAATTCTGAATAAGTATTGATTGACATTAACAAGATTAGCCGAGTATTATTTACATTTATTTTCCCAAGGCATCAGAAGCACCAAAGTGTTGTTCTGTTTCCCAGAAGAATAGGCAGTAAAAATAATTTAACTGCACCACATTTGTCTCGTGCACTGGAAAGATATTTATACTACATGAAGAGTTAATGTCCTTATGTGTGTGTGTGTGTGTGTGTGTGTGTGTGTGTGTGTGTGTGTGTGTGTGTGTGTGTGTGTGTGTGTGTGTGTGTGTGTGTGTGTGTGTGTGTGTGTGTGTGTGTGTGTGTGTGTGTGTGTGTGTGTGTGTGTGTGTGTCGATGCTATTAATGTTCAAGATGTGCATATGTTTTGAACAACTCATAGAAAAAAAACCTCGCGATACGATCAATAACTGAGAAACTACATTGCTTTGGTGTATCTGATAAATGATCATAATCTGACTTCCATTTTTGTGAGAGAATCTTGCTTTAATATTGCACGGCTCTACCATTTGAATTTGCTTCTGTGTTGATGCCGTTGCCTGTTCAGAAATGTTTACTTAGCTCATGTCTCGATACTTCACTACATTCAAAAAAAAATCAAGAATAAGCCTTTCAATTAGGAGATCATTTCAATGAAATTTTTTTTTTAACTTTTTTTTCCAAAATGGAGACATTGTCACCTAAATTTTCCAACGCGTAGACATTCAATGATTGGAAAAAATATTTGTTTGAGGTTCCATAGAGTCATGGAGTGATACAGTGTGGAAACAGGCCTTCAGCCCAACATGCCCACACCGCCCAGCTACACTAGTCCCACCTGCCCGCGTTTGGCCGATATCCCTCCAAATCTGCCCTATCCATGTACCAGTCTAAATGTTTCTTAAACATTGGGATAGTCCCTGCCTCAACTACCTCCTCTGGCAGCTCGTCCCATACATGCACCACCCATTGTGTGGAAAGGTTACCCCCTCAGATTCCTATTAAATCTTCCCCCCCCTTCACCTTAAACCTATGTCATCTGGTCCTCGATTCGCCTACTCTGGGCAAGAGATTGAAATGAAAAAAAAAATTTAAATCACAGGTCCTTGCCACAATGAAAGACGAAGGAGAGGTTTCGGATACTCTCTGCAGGCTGAAAATATTTGCAGTTATTTCAACATTAATAAGAAAAACTCCTGCAACAGTTAACCTTGGTAACAATTGATAACTTCGTTGGTGAAACTTTGGAATCAAAGATATTGTCGGAGAAATTAGTGTGGAGAATTCAACGTGGCTGCAATTTACTATTATTTTACTATAAACAGAACTTGGTCTGAATGTGAAAATAGACTCTGGTTATATGAGTGTCTTCATAACACAATCACTCGGAAACCACACTCAGAAGCGATAAGGTTGAGAGAAAAAAATATCTCTGGAACATGCGGAAGATTCTGCATCAGCACGAAAATAAAGGCGGGTATTTGTCTTATAGAAAATATCTTTTGCCAGTTCTGTTGAGGGAGTCATTAGCCATGAAAATTATCTTTTTATTGGTACTGCATTCTGCATTTTTCCAGACTTTTTGCAGTTTATGCCGGGTTTTTTTTTGCGACAATTAGTATTTTCTTGTGAACTCCTTTCGAGTCAACAATGTTAAAAATTTAGTCGAACGGAAAAACGGTGAAATAAATACAACTTCAAAGTTAAGTTGATTATTTTTTTACTTTAGCACTTGTTGCTTATTTATTTGTCTGTTTGCTTTTTAATATTTGCTGAGCACATTTTACCCTGTGAAACTCCTAGAAACAAAATAAATGTTTGGTATATATAAAGAAACAGACAAATAGGTGGACAATTACAGTGCAAATGTCAACAATAATTCAGGATATACCACAATAAAATGCTCTTGACTCTAGATTCTTAAGTTGGCAACAAGGTCATCAGATGGCTTGGGATAAGTTGAATCGTATGGTTAAGAACATGTTTTTATCTATGTCGTTAAGAACCAGGCAACATATATTTGTTGTTCAAGAAGGAACTGCAGATGCTGGAAGATCGAAGGTACACAAAAATGCTGGAGAAACTCAGCGGGTGCAGCAGCATCTATGGAGCGAAGGAAATAGGCGATGTTTCGGGCCGAAACCCTTCTTCAGGCTGTATAACTCTGAGACTCTGTAACATATATTTGTTATAGGGTCTGAAGAAGGGTTTCGGCCTGAAACGTTGCCTATTTCCTTCGCTCCATAGATGCTGCTGCACCCGCTGAGTTTCTTCAGCAATTTTGTCTACCAACATAGATTTAAGATGAGAGGGGCAAGATTTAATAGGAACCTGAGGGGCAACTTTTTCGCTCAGAGGCTGGTGGGTGTATGGAATGAGCTGCCAGAGGAGGTAGCTGAGGCAGATACTATAACAGTATAGACAAGTCACTTGGCCTGCTACAGAGATATGAAAGGTTCAGGGGGGGGGGGATATGGACCAAATATGGACAAATGGGACTAGCTTAGATGGGGTATTTGGTCAGCATGGATGGGTTTGGGCTGTAGGCTGTATAACTCGGAGACTCTGTAACTTCTACTGAGGTATATATTGAGAGCTAATTCAATTTTAATAAATTGACACCATCTCTCAAAATTTAGAACACTCTCCAGGTACATCTCTATAGAAATCTGTTTTTGCCGACAGGGAACTTATTGTTGAGAATCAAAGTTCCTGGCCTGTCCCACTGTACGAGTTCATTCAAGAGCTCTCCCGAGTTTAAAAAAAAATCAAACTCGTGGTAAGCACGTAGAATGTACGTAGCGGGTACGTCGGAGCTCGGGGACGTCTCTCAGCGGTTCGTAACGCTAACGGCAGGTACTCGGGAAACGCGGTAAGCTCGGGAAGACGCGTGAAGATTTTTCAACCTGTTGAAAAATGTCCACGAGAGCCCCGAGTACCTACTATTACCACTATTACCGTAATTCTCCGAGTTCGAATCAAGGGAAACTCAGGAGAACTCTTGAATTAGCTCATACAGTGGGACAGGCCCTTTAGGAGGGAGAGATAGATCAGCCGTGATTGAATGGTGGTGTAGACTAGACGGAATTCAGCTCCTATCACTTATGATGTTATGACCTTATGAATAATCATTTCTCATTTAGTGTAACTGAACTTTAATTGTACGGTTCACCGTGCCTGCGAACATCTAACATAGATTAAGGCAGATACACGTCCCACTTGGGATGAGTCTTCATGGTGTAACCAGTTAAAACTTAGTCACAGGAGCACAGTCATAGGTCCTGCAGCCCAACGCATCCATGATGAGCAAGATGCTGACATACACTGTTAGTTTAGTTTAGAGATACAGCGTGGAAACAGGCCCTTCGACCCACCAAAGTCCGCACCGACCAGCGATCCCCGCACACTAACGCTACCCTACACACACAAGGGACAATTTTACATTTATACCAAGCCAATTAACATAGAAAACTGTACGTCTTTGGCGTGTGGGAGGAACCCGAAGATCTCGGAGAAAACCCACGCAGGTCACGGGGAGAACGCTCAAATCCCGTACAGACAGCACCTGTAGTCGGGATCGAACCCTGGTCTCTGGCGCCGTGAGGCAGCAACTCTAACGCTGCGCCACCGTGCTGCCCACATATACTAGTCAGGTTTGCCTGCACCTGACCCAAACGTTCACTCCAAAGTGACTATTGGAGTGAATTTGTACGTTCTCCCCGTGACCTGGGTGGGCTTTCTCCGGGCGCTCCGGTTTCCTCCCACACTCCAAAGACGTGTGGTTTTCGGGTTAATTGGTCCCGGTAAATTCTGTAACTGTAAAATCTTCCCTAGTGCATAGGATCGGGCCAAAACTGAAAACTATCTAAAAACTAAACTGAAGCAAACTACAGAACAGGGATGGGCAATGAATTGTGACCTCGTCAACAACTCTCCCGTCCTGACATCTTGGAAATTCAATAAAGACGGGAGGATTGTGGTTTCGGAATGGTATGTTGAATCTGTGCCAATGGACCAAGGAGCCAATATATATCACCGGATGGTGAGGTATACACTCTGCTGGAACCATAGGGATCTTAGGAACAGTGCTATTGTGACTAGACATCAGACAAACCGTCAACGTACTTGTGATAAGACCTCAAGAACTCTGTCTCGGTCTACCATTAGCCGGGGTCACATAGATCATTTACAATTGACGAGGCTTTAAGGAATGATGGCCTCGAATGGACAAGCAGAGTGCTTGTGGTCAGTCCGCCTTGATTACTTTAGTGGGTTGAACAAATTCCAATCTGCGGTATTTTGAAAGGAAAGAATAAATGGTGAATCAACTGAAGAAATCTCTGTTATGTCGTGGTCTTGTAACCCAGCCAAAGACTCACTTAGCAAAGGAAAGTCTGCAGTTGGTTCCATTTACTCCCGCAATAAAATGGCACGTCTTTTACCCTTTGTAAATCCCTGGAAATGCCGACCCCTCTCACACGCTCACTTTGGTTTAGTTTAGTTTAGTTTAGTTTAGTTAAGTGAGTTGAGGAGTTGAGTTTAGTTTAGCTTAAAGGTGGACTAAAAATGCTGGAGAAAATCAGCGGATGAGGCAGCATCTATGGAGAGAAGGAATAGGCGACGTTTCGGGTCAAGACCCTTCTTCAGACTTTAGTGTAGTTTAGTGTAGTTTAGTTTAGTGTAGTTTAGTTTAGTTTAGTTTAGTTTAGAGATACAAGCCCATCGGCCCACCGCGTCCGCACCGACCAGCGATCCCTGCACATTAACACTGTCCTACACACTAGGGACAACTTACAATTATACCAAGCCGATTAACCTACAAACTTGTAGCTTTGGAGTGTGGGAGGAAACTGGAGATCCCAGAGAAAACCCACGCAGGTCACGGGGAGAATGTACAAACTCCGTACAGACAGCTCCCATGGACAGGACTGTGAGGCAACGACTCTACCACTGTGCCACCGTGCCGCTCTGCGCCCCATTTGTTTGTTAGTATAAAGCTTTCCACTGATTGAGTTTAATGTCATAAAAAGGAACTGCAGATGCTGCTTTATACCAAAGAGTTGAGTTGAGTTTGTTGTCACGTGTATCGAGGTACAGTGAAAAGCTTTTGTTGCGTGCTATTCAGTCAGCGGAAAGACCTTATATGATTATAATTGAGCCGTCCACAGTGTACAGATACATGATAAAGGGAATAACGTTTAGTTGAAGTCCAGTAAAGTCTGATCAAGGATAGTCCAAGGGTCTCCAATGAGGTAGATAGTAGTTCAGGACCGCTCTCTGGTTGTGGTAGGATGGTTCAGTTGCCTGATAACAGCTGGGAAGAAACTGTCCTCGAATCTGGAGGTGTGCGTTCGTTTTCACACTTCTGTACCTCTTGCCCGGTGGGAGAGGGAGTGGCTGGTGGTGAGACTGGTCCTTGTAGATAAATAACCTTTTAATCCCCGCCATCTAGGCTGACTCAAGAAATATGATTGAAAAAAAACAAAGTTGAAGCCAGGAAAGTATTGAAGGTTAAAAATATCTTTGAAATGTCAAAGTTGTTATTGGACCACAACAGTGTGGGTGTGATTTGTCTTGATTAATTGATTCAATGAAAGATATAGCGTGAATCATGTCCCACAGAGTCCACGCCAACCATCGACCCTTCCGTTCACACTAGTTCCATGTTATCCCACATTCTCATCCTCTCCCTACACACTAGGGGACAATTAACCTACAAATCCGCACATCTCTGATATGTGGGAGGAAACCCACTCACATTCACATAGGGTAACATGCAAACTCCCCACAGACAGCACCCGAGATCAGGATCAAAATCTTGATCATCTGTCTGTACACTGTGAACGGCTTAATTATAATCATGTCTGAAGATTGGCGGTGATTTATAATTTATATTTCACCACCTTATATTTTAACTTCTAATTCCAGGTAATTTCTTACTGTCCAATTCACTCTTAACTGAGTCATGATAAACAAAGTGAGGATTTACTTCAATGCCATTTTTAATTTTGTAAAATAACAAACAAACCTTTGACTTTTCAATTGCACCAAGAAAACTTCACAAAATGGTTAAATCCAATATTTAAACAGCTTCTGGTATTAAAAAAATGAATGCAGAGAGACACAAAATGCTGGAATAACTCGGTGGGTCAGATAGCATCTCTGGAGAAAAGGAATGGGTCGAGACCCTTCTTCAGAATTCAGAATTGGTTTAAATCTTCGGTTGAAATCAGCATCTGCAGTTCCTTTCACCTAAAAATAAAATGTGCTACTGATAAAAACAAAAAAAGACTTGTTTATATCTATGTTTAAGAAGGAACTGCAGATGCTGGTAAAATCGAAGGTAGACAAAAATGCTGGAGTAACTCAGCGGGTCAGGCAGCATCTGTGGAGAACATGGATAGGTGATGTTTCACAGTGCTGGAGTAACTCAGCAGGTCAGGCAGCATCTGTGGAGAACATGGATGGGTGATGTTTCACAGAGTGCTGGAGTAACTCAGCAGTTCAGGCAGCATCTGTGGAGAACATGGATAGGTGATGTTTCACAGTGCTGGAGTAACTCAGCGGGTCAGGCAGCATCTGTGGAGAACATGGATAGGTGACGTTTCACAGAGTGCTGGAGTAACTCAGCGGGTCAGGCAGCATCTGTGGAGAACATGGATAGGTGACGTTTCACAGAGTGCTGGAGTAACTCAGCAGGTCAGGCAGCATCTGTGGAGAACATGGATAGGTGACGTTTCACAGAGTGCTGGAGTAACTCAGCGGGTCAGGCAGCATCTGTGGAGAACATGGATAGGTGACGTTTCACAGAGTGCTGGAGTAACTCAGCGGGTCAGGCAGCATCTGTGGAGAACATGGATAGGTGACGTTTCACAGAGTGCTGGAGTAACTCAGCGGGTCAGGCAGCATCTGTGGAGAACGTGGATAGGTGACGTTTCACATAGTGCTGGAGTAACTCAGCAGGTCAGGCAGCATCTCTGTAGAACAGGAAGGGGTGATGTTTCGGGTCGAGATCCTTCTTCAGAATGCAGAATTGGTTTAAATCTTTGGTTTAAACCAACATCTGCAGTTCCTTTATACTAAAAATAAAATGTGCCACTGTTAAACAAAAAGACCTGTTTATATTTCTAGTTACATTCTTTGTACATTTCTACGATTTCTTTGATGGTGTGAAATATTAAGGTTTGATTAGATCCATTCTGAAGCTGCACTGTGACAGGAAATATATATTTAGAGAGCAAAGAAGAAATTAAATTTTGCAAGATCACAAAGTGAATGGATTCTGTTGTCCAATGACCTGTTTCTGCTTGTATCTTTATGTTAAATATCTGAAGATCTGTTTTTCTGACTTGTATTGTTTTGTTTTTACCAAGTTCTTCTCGGGCATTGAATTTGCTTTATAAATCGTACAAACTTGGTAAAATGCCATTACTGTCTGTTAACTAAACACTAGTAGCTTGAATGAACTCAACGAAATAATTCACAGATGCTGGAGTGGGCAGTTTCAATAGACAATAGGTGCAGGACCCTTCAAGCCAGCACCGCCATTCAATGTGATCATGGCTGATCATTCCCAATCAGTACCCCGTTCCTGCCTTCTCTCCACATCCCCTGACTACGCTATCTTTAAGAGCCCTATCTAGCTCTCTCTTGAAAGTATCCAGAGAACCGGCCTCCACCGCTCTCTGAGGCAGAGAATTCCACAGACTCACAACTCATTGTGTGAAAAAGTGTTTCCTCATCTCCGTTCTAAATGGCTTACCCCTTATTTTTAAACTGTGGCAGAGGTTAAGTAGACTAGATGATACTAAACTAAATTAACCCAAACTAAACATAACCTTGCAAAAATAGTTTGAAATGAAACAGTATCATTAACGTGTGCTGGCGAAACTTGTTCAAGTTGGCTACTGTTATTATAAAATTAACCAGAGATGGATCTCATTGACTGTGGAAAAATATTACATTCGATAACTAATCATTGGAAGAAAAGTACGAATTAATTTAAATTTTTTTGCACATAATTTTAAAAAAATCTTTTCCGTTCTACCAATATAGAATCTTTCAAAATAGCTCTCAATTAAATACGAGTTTCCCTCTCACAGATTGTGAATCATAGTGTGATGTTTTGGGGTGGAATTTGATCATTTGTGCTCAGTTTAAAGTACTAGCTGGCTAAAAACCCAAATGTGTTTCTCTTTGTATCATCTCGTGTTGGCAGAGTTTCCAATGTTTGTTTTAAGTGCTGGTTTTTGGTGCATTGATTTTGATAAGAAACTGCAAATATATCACAGGAAGATATTCATAAATCTCTTACTTTAAGAGAGTTCGTTTTTTGAAATATATGATTACAATACTACACACATCTCCGGTCGTGTACAGTTAGATAACATTGAATTAGATTGTTGGAAATAACAGCCCGATTATCAAAAGCTCGGAAAATTCATTTCAACGCACATCTGTCTCAATACACACACACACACACACACACACACACAGACACACACACACACATACACACAGACATATATATACATATATATATATATATTTGAAATGACAAACGTGCAGGAAACAGCTGCCATCATTTTACGCTTATCAGAGAATTAACTTAATCAACATCCTAATCTATGAAGATGAAGGTAATTGACATCAAATTTTCTTGCTCAAAAGGAATAGATAGAATGCTGTTAGCGTTCAAGCATGTATCTTTTTGTTTCCTACTCAAAACAATGTTGTAACGTTATTCTAGGTGTTGGGAGGAACTGCAGATGCTGGTTTAAACCGAAGACAAGTGCTGGAGTAACAGCGGCTCAGGCAGCATCTCAGGAGAGAAGGAATAGATGGCTAGGAGTCTAGACCTGAAACGTCACCCATTCCTCCTCTCCAGAGATGCTGCCTGTCCCGCTGAGTTACTCCAGCATTTTGTGTCTACCTTCGATTTAAACCAGCATCTGCAGTTCTTTTCCACATATGTTGCCTGACCTGCTGTGTTACTCCAGCATTTTGTGTCTACCTTCGATTTAAACCAGTTCTTTTCCTACTCTTGCTGCCTGACCTGCTGAGTTACTCCAGCATTTTGCGCCTGTCCAACAGGTTTAGATTCGATGACAAGTGGTGTAATTACACACTCTGAAATCGGCATCTTTTCAAAAACACTTTACAAGGAGCCCGCTCACACTCTGTTTAATCTATTACCCAATGCAATATTTTGTTATCGTCAATAAGATAGTTTAACCCCGGGGAAATGCACCAGCCACTGTAGACTGAAATCTGTGTGCAACCCTCAGTCAGAATTGTCTCTGTTTGAAACAACATAGTAGATGCAAAGTGTACTTAGATTGCAGTTTAAGGTCCTTGAAATCTCGGTTGTATTTTAGTGCAGCCGATTGCATCTTTTTTACAAGTTATTGCCAAGCAATTCGGACTTTATTCTGTGAATGCTCCGAATGGAGATTTTTACGGTATTTTTCTTATTAAAAAAAAAAGCTGTAATGTTAAATATAGTTTTATCTGTAAGACTTTGTGAATACAAAACACATAGCATATTCCTGTCCCAACAATGGCCTAATGTGTGCCTGACATTTCCTTAAAGAAGGGTCTCGTCTCGACCCGAAACGTCAGCCCATTCCTTCCCTCCAGAGATGCTGCCTCACCCGCTGAGTTACCCCAGCATTTTGTGTCTACCTTCGATTTCAACCAGCATCTGCAGTTCTTTCTTACACATCTGCAGTTCCTCCCCACACATCTTACATATTTACACGTTTTTTAAAAATCACTGATTTAATGATGTGCCACAATCAAATCTTTATGTTTCTACACGTTTAAGAGCAGATTTAAAAAATTGTCTTCTCATCTCATTTCTTAGTTCAGTTTGCTTATTTAAAAAAATCTTTTGATTCGTTTTAAAATGTAAAAAAAAATTATTTTCCTCTCTGCATTTTTTGAAAAAGAGACACAGCAGTTAATCATATTGCACCCATTTCCTGTTTCAAACTGACTGCATTTCTTTCAAGTGGGCAACCGAATGAATATTGGTGTTTTAACTGAAGATGGGGCCAAGAACTGCAATTCAGTTACATGTTTTTTTTAACGAAGAGTGTGATTTTATGCATGATCGTTTTAGTTACAAAGCATTTTTTTTAAATTAATCCTAACATTGGCTTGGTCATCAATATAAATTGCTGAGCTAACATCTAATGTTATCTTACTCTAAGGTCTCCATTCCCTCTGTGTTAATTTGCAAAAGGAACTCAAAGTGCTGGAGTAACTCAGCGGGTCAGGCAGCATCTATGGGGAACATGGAAAGGTGAGGTTTCTCACAGAGTGCTGGAGTAACTCAGTGGGTCAGGCAGCATCTGTGGAGAACATGGATAGGTGACGTTTCACAGAGTGATGGAGTAACTCAGCGGGTCAGGCAGCATCTCTGGAGAACATGGATAGGTGACATTTCACAGAGTGCTGGAGTAACTCAGCGGGTCAGGCAGCATCTCTGGGGAACATGAAGACCCTTCATGTCTGAGGAAGGGTTCCAACCCGAAAAATCACTTATTCCTTTTCTCCAAAGATGCAGCCTGACCCACTGAGTTACTCCAGCATTTTGTGTCTTATTGTGTATTAACCAGCATCTGCAGTTCTTTGGTACATAAAAAAGCTGGAGAAACTCAGCGGGTGCAGCAGCATCTATGGAGCGAAGGAAATAGGCAACGTTTCGGGCCGAACCCCTTCTTCAGACTGCAGTTCTTTGTTCCAATGTGTTACTTTGCAAACTTTCCACAGGTCTGTCTAAACGATGACCTGTGTTATCAGGAAAGTGAATCATCCATCCTCAACCAGAGATCAGTGGGCCGAAGGGTCTGTTTCCACACTGTATCTCTAAGCTAAACTAAGATACCATCGGCATTTAAAAAAAAAAAACATTAGCTCAGCATTGTAATCAGAAAACATGCGACTGATGGAGATTGTAAAGTTTGTGAACTTTCGAAGGGAAGGAAATGTTTACGAGAGGCAATAAGAAATCGATGAGTTGTCACTGTTCTCCCAACCAGGGCCCATGGCAAAGATGGGGAGGTGAGAATTCATCAACACATAACCAGTGCATGTTACACAAATCCCGTTTCTGCAATATCCCTCAGACAGACAGACAGAGTCCCAAATGTCAACTGGATGCCAACTACCACATGTGTAGGAAGGAACTGCAGATGCCGGTTTACACCAAAGACAGACACAAAATGCTGGAGTAACTCAGCGGGACAGGCAGCATCTCTGGAGAGAAGGAGTGGGCGACGTTTCAGGTCGAGACCCTTCCTTAGACTGAGAGTCAGGGGGAAGACCACACAGATCAAATGAATGAAAGATATGCAAATAAAAGCACCGATAACAAAGGAAACAAGCCATTGTTAGCCGTTTTCTAGGTGTATATTTTTCATTCATTTGTATTTGTCTCTCTGCATCACCGTCTGTATCTCTCCTTTCCATCTCCCCTGACTGTCAGTCTGAAGAAGGGTCTCGACCCAGAACGTTACCCATTCCTTCTCTCCGGAGATGCTGCCTGCCCCGCTGAGTCACTCCAGCATCTTGTGTCAAACGCCACAATTCAGCAACACTGAAAAATGAAAGTTCACATCTTACCGTGTTGTCTTTGCTTCCACTGCGTTTACACGCGCGCACATACATGTACACACTCACACATGGAGTTTACACCATTACTTAGTTTAGTGCTAACCCGGTATAACGGTGGTAAGCTGTTCGTACAACAAACCCTTGGACTAATCTGGAGTAAATAGATTTATTCTGGGCAACATTATCTGCCAAAACCATCAATTCTCACATCCTCGCTTTTGCAGCTAGATCTGATATGTTGGTAAGGCCTACATTTTTGAAAGGCCTGTCGATTTCTTAGAATAGAGGTAGTCACCTAGAACATCAGAAAGAGTTAAATATATATTTTTTAATTTTTTTTGTGCTGTTTTCTTTTCCTTTGCTGGTGTCAGTTTCACTCGTGGGGGAGGCAGTACCGAACTTAATGCTGGCTCTTGGTTCAGAAAGAAATACATGACAGACTCGCGTTCTTAGAAAAGTGAAGACATTAGAACATGTTTTGGATGAATAATTTGTCTATTCATAGCAAGTAGACACCAAATTTGAATGAGCACTGAATTTAAGTGGCTTTCATTCATAACATCAATTTGCCCGGGGTATTGAGGGAGGGTTAAAGGATTAAATGACACGGTGGCACGGCTGGTGGAGCTGCTGCGTCACAGCGCCAGAGACCCCCCCCCCGGTTCGATCCTGACCTCGGGGGCTTCTGTGTGGAGTTTGCACGTTCTCCCCGAGACCGCCTGTGTTTTCTCCGGCTGTTCCGGTTTCCTCCCGCATCCCAAAGGCTTGCGGTTTCGTAGGCTGTTTGGCCCTGTGTAAAGTTGCTCTATTGTGTAGGGAGTGGATACAAATATGTCTTAACATAGAACTAGTGTGAATAGGTCAAAGTGTCAATAACAAATGAATGAATGAATAAGTTTATTGGCCAAGTATTCACATACAAGGAATTTGCTTTGGTGCTCCGCCCGCAGGTGACAACATGACATACAATACCAGTTAGGAATAACATATTAACACAAAACATAACATAAATATATATATAAAACTAACACACATTAAAACAAATATACACACAAATATACACACACACATATACATATAAAGTATATGTATATATTTTTTAATGTGTGTTTGTTTTTTATAAATATGATATGTTATTATGTCCAAATCTGAGGAAGGACATTATTGCCATAGAGGGAGTGCAGAGAAGGTTCACCAGACTGATTCCTGGGATGTCAGGACTGTCTTATGAAGAAAGACTGGATAGACTTGGTTTATACTCTCTAGAATTTAGGAGATTGAGAGGGGATCTTATAGAAACTTACAAAATTCTTAAGGGGTTGGACAGGCTAGATGCAGGAAGATTGCTCCCGATGTTGGGGAAGTCCAGGACAAGGGGTCACAGCTTAAGGATAAGGGGGAAATCCTTTAAAACCGAGATGAGAAGAACTTTTTTCACACAGAGAGTGGTGAATCTCTGGAACTCCCTGCCACAGAGGGTAGTCGAGGCCAGTTCATTGGCTATATTTAAGAGGGAGTTAGATGTGGCCCTTGTGGCTAAGGGGATCAGAGGGTATGGAGAGAAGGCAGGTACGGGATGCTGAGTTGGATGATCAGCCATGATCATATTGAATGGCGGTGCAGGCTCGAAGGGCCGAATGGCCTACTCCTGCACCTAATTTCTATGTTTCTATGTTTCTATGTACTGTATTAATATGTTATGTGCAGACTTACTGCGTATATAAAATGTGTAGGAAGGAACTGCAGACGCTGGTTTAAACCAAAGAAAGACACAAAATACTGGAGTAATTCAGTGGGTCAGGCAGCATCTCTGGAGAGAAGGAATGGGTGATGTTTCTGAAGAAGGGTCTCGACCGAAACGTCACCCATTCCTTCTCTCCAGAGGTGCTGCCTGTCCCGCTGAGTTACTCCAGTTTTTTGTGTCTGTCTACTGTGTGAACATATATGTATATACCTGCCACAGAAGGGTAGTTGAGGCCAGCTCATTGGCTATATTTAAGAGGGAGTTAGATGTGGCCCTTGTGGCTAAAGGGATCAGGGGGTATGGAGAGGGCAGGTACAGGATACTGAGTTGGATGATCAGCCATGATCATATTGAATGGCGGTGCAGGCTCGAAGGGCCGAATGGCCTACTCCTGCACCTAATTTCTATGTTTCTATGTTTCTATACATATACATATATACACAAACATACTGTATATCTATATATTAGTATACAAAATATGAGAGGAATAGATCGGGTAGATGCACAGAGCCTCTTGCCTAATGGATTATGATATGCACACACACATATATATATGTACACCCATAAACATTATATCTATCTATCTATCTATCTATATATATCTATATATATATATATATATAATGGTTATATTATCGATGGTCGGCGTGGACTAGTGGGGTAAAGGTCAGTTTCCACGCTGTATCTTTCAATCAATCTTTGTTGCCTATTTTCTTAGAAAATGATGACTGGTGGATTACTAACTAAAGTTAATCAGTTGACAGAGGGAGAGATGTCTAAGTGACTGTCTAACCACCATTGCGGCGTTTTTTGCTCAAGGTATAAACGAGGGGGCATGGAGGGAGGGAAATTCCCAGGTTTTTGATATCAAAGGACCAGCTATAAGTGTAAAGAGGAATGAGTGTGTCGACTTGAGTGAGACTTTTCTAAGAATCTGGGGCTTTCACTGTTTCCAACCCAACACATCTTTTCTGAAGATAGACGCAAAATGGTGGAGTAACTCAGCGGGTCAGGCAGCATCTCTGGAGAAATCAACGGGAGACGTTTCAGGTCAAGATCCTTCTTCAGACTGAGAGTTGGGAGAGAGGTAAACTTAGAAGTAAGTTTAGTTTGGTTTAGCGTTACAGCCAGGAAACAGGCCCTTCGGCCCTTCGAGTCCATGCGGACCGGCGATCGCTCGTGTACTGGCAACATCCTACCCACAAGGGACAGTTTACCGGAGTCAAATGCCTGACAAAACCTGCGCATCTTTGGGATGTGAGAGGAGCTGGAGCACCCGGAGAAAACCCACGCAGGTCACCGGGAGAACGTGCAAACTCCGTACCAACAGCACCGTGGTCAGGATCAAACCCAGGTCTCTGGCGCTGTGAGGCCTGGATATGGCTCTTAGGGCTAAAGGAATCAAGGGATATGGGGAGAAAGCAGGAATGGGGTACTGATTGGGGATGATCAGCCATGATCACATTGAATGGCGGTGCTGGCTCGAAGAGCTGAATGGCCTACTCCTGCACCTATTGTCTATGTTTCTATATTTCTACCATGGCGCCACTCTGCCGACCACTATATTCTGTAATTTTCTCTGTACACTAATTGTTACACTTGTGCACGCGTTGAATAACCTTGCACTAAACGTTATTCCCTTATCATGTATCTATACACTGTGAATGGCTCGATTGTAATCATGTATAGTCTTTCCGCTGACTGGATAGCGCGCAACAAAAGCTTTTCACTGTACCTCGACACACGTGACAATAAACTAAACTGATAAACTGATAATGTTTCAGGTTGAGACCCTTCTTTGGACATTTATTTGCTGATAGACTGAGTGTTAAGTTTGCTACCTTTGACCTCTCAATTCTTGGTGGCTTTTTAGTTTTAGTTTTTAGTTTTGGATATACAGCGCGGAAACAGGCCCTTTTCGGCCCACCGGGTCCGCGCCGACCCACCAGCGATCCCCGCACACTAACACTATCCTACACCCACTAGGGACAATTTTTACATTTACCAAGCCAATTAACCTACAAACTTGTACGCCTTTGGAGTGTGGGAGGAAACCGAAGATGTCGACTAGGAAAAGGGGAGATGCAGCGAGACCTGGGTGTCATGGTACACCAGTCATTGAAAGTAGGCATGCAGGTGCAGCAGGCAGTGAAGAAAGCGAATGTTATGTTAGCTTTCATAGCAAAAGGATTTGAGTATAGGAGCAGGGAGGTTCTACTGCAGTTGTACAGGGTCTTGGTGAGACCACACCTGGAGTATTGCGTACAGTTTTGGTCTCCAAATCTGAGGAAGGACATTATTGCCCTAGAGGGAGTGCAGAGAAGGTTCACCAGACTGATTCCTGGGATGTCAGGACTGTCTTATGAAGAAAGACTGGATAGACTTGGTTTATACTCTCTAGAATTTAGGAGATTGAGAGGGGATCTTATAGAAACTTATAAAATTCTTAAGGGGTTGGACAGGCTAGATGCAGGAAGATTGCTCCCGATGTTGGGGAAGTCCAGGACAAGGGGTCACAGCTTAAGGGTAAGGGGGAAATCCTTTAAAACCGAGATGAGAAGAACTTTTTTCACACAGAGAGTGGTGAATCTCTGGAACTCTCTGCCACAGAGGGTAGTCGAGGCCAGTTCATTGGCTATATTTAAGAGGGAGTTAGATGTGGCCCTTGTGGCTAAGGGGATCAGAGGGTATGGAGAGAAGGCAGGTACGGGATACTGAGTTGGATGATCAGCCATGATCATATTGAATGGCAGTGCAGGCTCGAAGGGCCGAATGGCCTACTCCTGCACCTAATTTCTATGTTTCTATGTCAGAGAAAACCCACGCAGGTCACGGGGAGAACGTACAAACTCCGTACAGACGGCACCCGTAGTCGGGATCGAACCCGGGTCTCCGGCGCTGCATTCGCTGTAAGGCGGCAACTCTACCGGAGCGCCACCGTGACCGCCCTCTAATGGGTGTTCCCGCATGTCTCTAATGCTTGTAATATTTCCCTCACTCTTTTGACACTCGTTTGGTTAAGTCATCTATCGGTACAAAAACGGCCCAGAACCAAACTAGGGCAATGAGAGGTGTTGACCATAAACCCCATAGAACTTCACCTGAAACTTCAAGATGGCGGGAGAGGGGAGAGGATCGGTGCTGGTGAGCAGAGTGGGGGTCACCTCCCATGCCCGTGGAAAATGCTCTGGGGGCTCTGAGCACTGTCGCAAGCATTTTACCGGGATGCATCACAGCACGGTTTGGGAACAGCTCCATCCAAGACCGCAAGAGATTGCAGCAAATTGTGGACGCAGCCCCGACCATCACACACAAACCAACCTCCCTTCCATTGACTCCATCTACACCTCACGCTGCCTCGGCAAGGCCAGCAGCATAATTAAGGACCAGTCGCACCCCGGCCACTCCCTCTTCTCTCCTCTTCCATCGGTAGTCCTCTGATGGTGGACAAAAGTGCTGGAGAAACTCAGCGGGTGCAGCAGCATCTATGGAGCAAAGGAAATAGGCAACGTTTCGGCCGAAACCCATCTTCAGACTGATGTAGGGTGGGGAGAAGAAAGAAAAAAGGAAGAGGAGGAGCCCGAGGGCTGAGGGAGAGCTGAGAAGGGGAGGAGACAGCAAGGGCTACTGGAAATTGGAGAATTCAATGTTTATGCCGCTAGGGTGCAGACTGCCCAGGTGGAATATGAGGTGCTGCTCCTCCAATTTCCGGTGGTGCTCACTCTGGCCATGGAGGAGGCCCAGGACAGAGAGGTCGGATTCGGAATGGGAGGGGGAGTTGAAGTGCTGGGCCGCCGGGAGATCAGGTTGGTTAATGCGGACCGAGCGAAGGGGTTCAGCGAAACGATCGCCAAGTTTCCTCCTCCCTCTGACGACAGTTTTACAACAATTCGGTTTTCCAGCATCTGCAGTTCCTTCTCGCACACAATTCCTCTCATGATTTTGTACGTTAATCATAGAAGATAGGATGTAGAACAGCCCAGCACAGGAAAAGGCCCTTCGGCCCACAATGGCTGTACTGGATATGATGCCAAGGCCAACTCTTATCTGCCTGCACACAATCCATTGCATGCATCTCCACGTGCTGTGCCACAAGCCTCACTATGAGGTCATGATCTTTTCTCCTTGCCCCTCCACCTCCCCCACCCCTGGCAGTGCGTCCCGGGCACCCACCACCCTGCGTGTGGAAGATCGCACCCCGCACATCTGTAAACTTTGCCCCTCTCTCCTCAAAGCCATGCCCTCTAATACAGGACATGGAGCCTGAAAATGAATGAATGAATGAATGAATAAGTTTATCGGCCAAGTATTCACATACAAAGAATTTGCCTTGGTGCTCCGCCCACAAGTAACAACAACGACATCCAGTGACAGTTAGCAACGACACATAAAGCATTAGAAACATAGAAAATAGGTGCAGGAGTAGGCCATTCGGCCCTTCGAGCCTGCACCGCCATTCAATACGATCATGGCTGATCATCCAACTCAGTATCCTGTACCTGCCTTCTCTCCATACCCCCTGATCCCTTTAGCCACAAGGGCCACATCCAACTCCCTCTTAAATACAGCCAATGAACTGGCTTCAACTACGGGACGACAGATGGCACAATGGGCTAAGTGTTCGGCTGGCAACCGGAAGGTAGCCGGTTCGAATCCCGCTTGGAGTGCATACTGTCGTTGTGTCCTTGGGCAAGACACTTCACCCACCTTTGCCTGTGTGTGTGTGTGTGTGAATGTGTGTGAGTGACTGGTGGTGGTCGGAGGGGCCGTAGGCGCAGATTGGCAGCCACGCTTCCGTCAGTCTGCCCCAGGGCAGCTGTGGCTACAGAAGTAGCTTACCACCACCGAGTGTGACTGAGGAGTGAATGAATAATGCGATGTAAAGCGCCTTGAGTATTAGAAAGGCGCTATATAAATCCCATCCATTATTATTATTATTACCTTCTGTGGCAGAGAATTCCACAGATTCACCACACTGTGTGAAAAATGTTTTTCTCATCTCGGTCCTAAACTGTGGCCCCTTGTTCTGGACTTCCCCAACTTCCCCAACATCGGGAACAATCTTCCTGCATCTAGCCTGTCCAACCCCTTAAGAATTTTGTAAGTTTCTATAAGATCTTTAAGATTAAACATTAATAATATAACATTATTGATTAAACATGTGTTTGTTATTGATTAAAAAATAACACGTGGAAAGAACATACTGTAGATGGCACTGTGGGTTGCAAATCGAAATACCCTGGAAATAAAGACTCATTGTAGCAAGGCTATCAGGTGAGAAAGGATAAGATGTGCGGGAGGGGGGGGGGGGGGTGGAAATTTGGCTGGAACAAGATGGCCATTTGCGGGCCCAGGCAGCGGGTAGTCCTGCCCCTTTTCTGGGTCTACCTCCATGCCCGCGTGTCCCTGGAGAGGGAACAAGCAGTGTCCACGGGGACTGGAGGTGCTGGTCAATGCGGGGAGCTCGAGTGTATTGTTGATAAAGTTGGCGAAATGTCAGTTTAATGACTCTTTCTTTGTGAACTGCCAATATAGGCAGCCTTTGATTGTGTTAATATGTTTTTGATTTTTGAATAAAAGTATCTGTGGAAAAAAAAAGGTGGTTGTGGCAAAGGCGGATTCGATTGCGGTGTTTAAGAGGCTTTTGGTTATGCAGGCAATGGAGGGATATGGATTGCGTGCAGCTAGACAAAGGTTGCTCTTGGCATCATGTCGGGCACAGACCTTGTGGGCCGAAGGGCCTGTTCCTGTGCTGCTCGCTAGAATTTAGAAGATTGAGGGGGGATCTTATAGAAACGTACAAAATTCTTAAGGGGTTGGACAGGCTAGATGCAGGAAGATTGTTCCCGATGTTGGGGAAGTCCAGGACAAGGGGTCACAGTTTAAGGATAGAGGGGAAATCCTTTAGGACCGAGATGAGAAAAACATTTTTCGCACAGAGAGTGGTGAATCTCTGGAACTCTCTGCCACAGAAGATAGTTGAGGCCACAGTTCATTGGCTATATTTAAGAGGGAGGTAGATGTGGCCCTTGTGGCTAAAGGGATCAGGGGGTACGGAGAGAAGGCAGGTACAGGATACTGAGTTGAATGATCAGCCATGATCATATTGAATAGCTCGAAGGGCCGAATGGCCTAGTCCTGCACCTATTTTCTATGTTTCTATGTTTTCTATGTACTGTTCTACGTTCCAAAATGCTAAGCCGTTTCCTTCTATAATCCAGAGTTGACCCAAACACAAAGGGCCGCACGGTGGCCCAGCGGCCACAGCGCCAGAGACCCACCTTCGATCCTGACTGCCGGTGCTTGTCTGTGAAGAGTTTGCACGTTCTCACCGTGACCCGCGTGGGTTTTCTCCGGGCGCTCCGGTTTCCTCCCACACTCCGAAGATGCACAGGTTTGTAGGTTCATTGGCTTCAGTCAAAATTGTAACTTTGTCACTAGTGTGTGTAGGAAGGCGGGGATCGTAGGTGCGTTGCGCAATCGATGGGCCGAAGGGCCTGTCTCCGTGCTGTATCTCTAAACTAAACTAAACTATGGCGGAGAGAATGTACACAGAAAAGCTGGAGAAACTCAGCGGGTGCAGCAGCATCTATGGAGCGAAGGAAATGGGCCGAAACCCTTCTTCAGACTGAGAGAAGTTCCCTTGTCCTGTAAATATACACAGTGCATTATCATTGCTGTCGAAACATACAACGACTGTTGAATATTCTAACTTTTATTTTGGTAAAATCAAAGTCAGAAAATCAGTACGTTTAAAATGGCACTGTCCTGTCCTGTCCTGTCCTCCACGCTGAGTTGCACAGCCGAGACAAAGCAAAATCACGTTTGTTTTACTTGCTGCACTGCGGAAAAATGGCAAGAACAGCAGCAATAATGCGTGCAGAACCTCAGCAAGTCGGGTTGGTGCACTTGAGAGTTCTGCTCATTCTCAGAATGGTTTACCCAGGAAGTGAAAGTGGTTAGGGTAATGTGAGAACATTTTGTGGCTCAGAGTGTCTTGTAGGTTTATTTCCCTTCGTTTTCTTTCTCTCTTTCTCTCTCTCTCTCTCTCTCTTTCTCTCTCCCTCTCTCCCTCTCTCCCTCTCTCCCTCTCTCCCTCTCTCCCTCTCTCCATGTTTAAGAAGGAACTGCAGATGCTGGAAAATCGAAGGTAGACAAAAGTGCTGGAGAAACTCAGCGGGTGCAGCAGCATCTATGGAGCGAAGGAAATAGGCAACGTTTCGGGACGAAACCCGGAAGGGTTTCGGCCTGAAACGTTGCCTATTTCCAGAAGGGTTTCGGCCCGAAACGTTGCCTATTTCCTTTGGGTTTCGGGACGAAACGTTGCCTATTTCCAGAAGGGTTTCGGCCCGAAACATTGCCTATTTCCTTTGGGTTTCGGGACGAAACGTTGCCTATTTCCTTCGCTCCATAAATGCTGCTGCACCCGCTGAGTTTCTCCAGCCCTTTGTCTACCTCCCTCTCTCTGATGTCTGTCTCTGTCTGCCCCTTTCTCTCTGTCTCACTCTGTCTCACCCTCTCTCTCTCCCTCTCTCTCCCTCTCTGTCTCTCTCTCTCTCTCTCTATCCCACCCCCTCTCTCTCTTTCTTTCCCTCTCTCTCTCTTTCCCCCTCTCTCTGTCCCCTGCTCCTCCCACCATCTTTCTCTCTCTCCCCCCTTCCTCTCTCTCCCCCTCTCTCTCCATGCCCCCCCTCTCCCTGTCCCACTCTCTCCCCTGCCCTTCAATTTCAATTCAATGTTATTGGCCTGATAAAAAATACATTGTTTTATTGCCAAAGTATAAAACATGACATACATATTTAAAATGCATAAGTATAAATACAAGTATACAGCCCTTCCCTCTCTCCCCTCCCTCCCTATCTCTCTCTTTCTCTCTCCTGCCGCGCCATCTCCCTCTCTCTTTCTCCCCCTCTCCCCATCTCTCATTCTTTCTCCCCCTTCTTTCTCCCCCTTCTCTCTCCCTCTTTCCATCTCCCTCTCCCTCTCCTCCCCCCTCCTCCTCCTTCCTCCCCCTTTGCCTCTCTATTTAAATATATATTTCCCCATCGCTCATCTCTGTCATTCAACGACTGACTTTCTCAAGCAGTAGGTGTGCGTAGACCTCATTCAGAAGAAAATTCCTGACTCTTTATTCTGAGACTGAGTGCAATCTCTGCCAGTGGGTTGGTGAGGAGGAGTGATGTATTTCTATAATTAGAAGGGTGTGTATACTTGATGAGATGCGCGGGCAGAAATGAGGCGACTTTAGCAGCTCAAGTGTGTTAGAGATTGATGCCTAAGCAAAATTCTCCAGTCGCACAACGAGTCAACCAGTCTCACCCCAAGCCAAAGCCTTGAGCATTGCAACACGAATTACACCGATGCAGTTCTGTTGGCAAGGCTACATCTTTGGCGGGTGTAGCAATGGTTCGCGATAGTTTAGTTTAGTTTCGAGATACAGCGTGGAAACAGGCCCTTCGGCCCACCGAGTCCGCGCCGACCAGCGATCCCCGCAAATGAACACTATCCTACGCACACTAGGGACAATTTTTACATTTACACCAAGCCAATTAACCAGCAAACCTGTACGTCTTTGGAGTGTGGGGGGGGATCTGAAGATCTCGGAGAAAACCCACGCAGGTCACGGGGAGAACGTACAAACTCCGTACAGACAAGTCAGGATGGAACCCGGGTCTCTGGCGCTGTGAGGCAGCAATTCTACCGCTGCGCCACCGTGCCGCCCACAACTGTCCCACTGAGTAACTCCAGCTTTTTGTGTCTATCTTCGCATTAAACCTGCCTCTGCAGTTCCTTCCGACACAAAGTCAGATAAATGATCGTCCAAGGTCTCTGATTCCCTAGTCGTGGGACAAAGACTGTTCATTCACCTTATCTACGCCCCTCGTGATTTTGTATATCTTAATAAGATCACCCCTCAGCCTCCTATGCTGCAGGGAAAGTAGTCAATAAACAATAGACAATAGGTGCAGGAGGAGGCCATTCGGCCCTTCGAGCCAGCACCGCCATTCAATGTGATCATGGCTGATCATCCCCAATCAGTAACCCGTTCCTGCCCTCCCCATATCCCCTGACTTCGCTATCTTTAAGAGCCCTATCTAGCTCTCTCTTGAAAGTATCCAGAGAACCTGCCTCCACCGCCCTCTGAAGCAGAGAATTCCACAGACTCACCACTCTCTGTGAGAAAAAGTGTTTCCTCGTCTCCGTTCCAAATGGCTTACCCCTTATTCTTAAACTGTGGCCCATGGTTCTGGATTCCCCCAACATCGGGAACATGTTTCGTGCCTCTAGCGTGTCCAAACCCATAATAATCTTACATGTTTCGATAAGATCCCATCTCATCCTTCTAAACTCCAGAGTGTACAAGCCCAGCCGCTCCATTCTCTCAGCATGTGTTGCGATAGTACCTGCCTCAATTATCTCCTCCAGCAGCTCGTTCCACACACCCATCAATCTTTGTGTGAAAAAGTCACCCCTCAGGTTCCAATTAAATCTTTCCCCCGCCCCTCACCTTAAACCTACGTCCTCTGGTCCTCGAATCCCCTACTCTGGGCCAGAGACTCTGTGCGATCTATTCCTCCCATGAAACCTTCTGATGTGACACATAGAAACATGGAAAATAGGTGCAGGAGTAGGCCATTCGGCCCTTCGAGCCTGCACCGCCATTCAATATGATCATGTCTGATCATCCAACTCAGTATCCTGTACCTGCCTTCTCTCCATACCCCCTGATCCCTTTAGCCACAAGGGCCACATCTAATTCCCTCTTAAATATAGCAATGAACTGGCCTCAACTACTTTCTGTGGCAGAGAATTCCACAGATTCACCACTCTCTGTGTGTATATATTTTTCTCATCTCGGTCCTATAAGACTTCCTACTTATCCTTAAACTGTGACCCCTTGTTCTGGACTTCCCCAACATAGGGAACAATCCTCCTGCATCTAGCCTGTCCAATCCCTTAAGAATTTTGTAAGTTTCTATAAGATCCCCCCTCAATCTCCTAAATTCTAGCGAGTACATAGAAACATAGAAATTAGGTGCAGGAGTAGGCCATTCGGCCCTTCGAGCCTGCTCCGCCATTCAATATGATCATGGCTGATCATCCAACTCAGTATCCCGTACCTGCCTTCTCTCCATACCCTCTGATCCCCTTAGCCACAAGGGCCACATCTAACTCCCTCTTAAATATAGCCAATGAACTGGCCTCGACTAAATTCTAGAGAGTATAAACCAAGTCTATCCAGTCTTTCTTCATAAGACAGTCCTGACATCCCAGGAATCAGTCTGGTGAACCTTCTCTCCACTCCCTCTAGGGCAATAATGTCCTTCCTCAGATTTGGAGACCAAAACTGTACGCAATACTCCAGGTGTGGTCTCACCAAGACCCTGTACAACTGCAGTAGAACCTCCCTGCTCCTATACTCAAATCCTTTTTGCTATGAAAGCTAACATACCATTCGCTTTCTTCACTGCCGAGTCTATCCAGTCTTTCTTAAATGAAAGTCCTGCCATCCCAGGAATCAGTCTGGTGAACCTTCTCTGTACTCCCTCTATGGCAAGAAAGTCTTTCCTCAGATTAGGAGACCTTGTCAATGAAGATACACAAAATTGCTGGGGAAACTCAGCGGGTGCAGCAGCATCTATGGAGCAAAGGAAATAGGCGACGTTTCGGGCCGAAACCCTTCTTCAGACTGATGGGGGGTGGGAGAAAGAAGGAAAAGTGGAGGAGGGGGAGGAGCCCGAGGGCGGGCGGATGGGAGGGTGGGAGGAGACAGCTAGAGGGTTAAGGAAGGGGAGGAGACAGCAAGGGCTAGCAAAATTGGGAGAATTCAATGTTAATGCCATAAGGACGCAAGGTCCCCAGACGGAATATGAGGTGCTGTTCCTCCAATTTCCGCTGTTGCTCACTCTGGCAATGGAGGAGACCCAGGACAGAGAGGTCGGATTGGGAATGGGAGGGGGAGTTGAAGTGCTGAGCCACCAGGAGTTCAGGTAGGTTATCGCGGACTGAGCGGAGGTGTTCGGCGAAACGATCGCCCAACCTCCGCTTGGTCTCCCCGATGTAAATCAGCTGACATCTAGAGCAGCGGATGCAGTAGATGAAGTTGGAGGAGATACAGGTGAACCTTTGTCGCACCTGGAACGACTGCTTGGGTC
Organism: Amblyraja radiata; assembly: GCF_010909765.2. Classification (NCBI taxonomy): domain Eukaryota; kingdom Metazoa; phylum Chordata; class Chondrichthyes; order Rajiformes; family Rajidae; genus Amblyraja; species Amblyraja radiata. The sequence continues at coordinate 40,368,466 of NC_045976.1, forward strand.
CTTGAATGGAGTCGAGGGGGGAGGTGAAGGGACAGGTGTTGCATTTCTTGCGGTTGCAACGGAAAGTGCCCGGGGAGGGGGTGGTGCGGGAGGGAAGGGAAGAATTGACGAGGGAGTTGCGGAGGGAGCGGTCTTTGCGGAAGGCAGACATGGGGGGAGATGGGAAGATGTGGCGAGTGGTGGGGTCACGTTGGAGGTGGCGGAAATGGCGGAGGATTATGTGTTGTATTTAGCGGCTAGTGGGGTGAAAGGTGAGGATCAGAGGGACTCTGCCCTTGTTGCGAGTGCGGGGATGGGGAGAGAGAGCAGTGTTACGGGGTATGGATGAGACCCTGGTGTGAGCCTCATCTATGGTGGCGGAGGGGAATCCCCGTTCCCTAAAGAACGAGGACATTTCCGATGCCCTGGTGTGGAACGTCTCATCCTGGGAACAGATGCGGCGTATGCGGAGGAATTGGGAGTAGGGGATGGAGTCTTTACAGGGGGCAGGGTGGGAAGACGTGTAGTCCAGATAGCCATGTGAGTCAATGAAGATGGTGTTTTCCAAGGGGTGCTGACAGGAGAAGGAAAGGTTAGAAATGTATGTAACTCTACAAGTAAATTGCCACTTGTGTGGGCATGGAAGCTGAACAAGTTCACTTGTGAAAATCCCTTTCAGACGGTGTGTGGGAGGACTCGAACAAATAAGAGGGTTCTTAGAATTAGCTTAGAATACCAGATATTTAACCTTTATTGCCCGTTGCAGACTGAGATAGAAGTTTTAAAAATACACGCTTTCCATATGACTCAAAGGTCTTTGGACAAAAACACTTTCTCTCAGAAATCTGTGAATGCATCTGTGAAGGTTTCCTCTGCTAGGATGTTGTGTCATTGTTTCCTAAGACTTTTAACGTTGTTTTGGGAAGGAGACGAGGAGAAAGTTGTTTTGGCCAGAGGGTGGTGAATCTGTGGAATTCTTTGCCACAGACGGCTGTGGAGGCCAAGTCAGTGGATATTTTTCAGGCAGAGATAGATGGATTCTTGATTAGTACGGGTGTCGGGGGTTATGGGGAGAAGGCAGGAGAATGGGGTTAGGAGGGCCATTCAGCCCATCGAGTCCACTCCGCCATTCAATCATGGCTGTTCTCTGCCTCCTAATCCCATTTTCCTGCCTTCTCCCCATTTCCCTTGACACCCGTTCTAATCAAGAATTTGTCTATCTCTGCCTTAAGATTTTCATAGAAACATAGAAAATAGGTGCAGGAGTAGGCCATTCGGCCCTTCGAGCCTGCACCGCCATTCGATATGATCATGGCTGATCATCCAACTCAGTATCCCATCCCTGCCTTCTCTCCATACCCCCTGATCCCTTTAGCCACAAGGGCCACACCTAACTCCCTCTTAAATATAGCAACATTTTCCACTGGCTTGGCCTCCAAAGCCCTCTGTGGCAATGAGTTCCACAGATTAACTCCCCTCTGAAGTTCTACCTCACCCCCTTTCTAAAAGAGCGCCCTTTAATTCTGAGGCTGTGGCCTCGGGATCTAGACTCTCCCACCAGTGGAAACATCCTCCCCACATCCACTCTATCCAGGCCTTTCATTATTCTGTAAGTTTCAAGCCTCAACATTCTAAACTCCAGAGAGTACTGACCCAGGCCCAGGCCCAGGCCCAGGCCCAGGCCCAGGCCCAGGCCCAGGCCCAGGCCCAGGCCCAGGCCCAGGCCCAGGCCTGTACTCACTGGAGTTTAGAAGGTTGAGGCCTAGAGCTGTCAAGCGCCCATCAGATGCTAACCCACTCATTCCTGGAATTATTTTGTGTCTATCTTCAGTTTAAACCGGCATCCGCAGTTCCTTCAAACACATTCCTGGAATCATTCTTGGAATGATATTTGTGCTGCAGTTTCCTGCATCTGCAACCTCTCACCACCCTGCGTTGGCGTTTGGAAATGAAAAGGGTGGCAGAAATTAGAAAACACTTCGACCGCACCATCAAGTGTGAAATCGCACCTTCTGGGCGAGATAGGAGGTGTAGGGATGGGATCGCAAGATTTGATCTCTGCTGTTTCGCACTTGTGGAACCTTTCAAGTACAGGTTCAGGTTCAAGTTACATTTATTGTCATCAATTGGTACAGTGAGATTTGAGTTACCGTACAGCCACACGAATAAAAAAGACACAGCACACGATAGAATTCAACATGATACAATACAATACAATACAAATTTATTGTCACTTGAGCCCCAGTGAGACTCAAACGAAATTTCGTTTCCACAGCCATACAAACAAAGACAATGTCCTACAGACATACACACAATTTAATTCACACAAACATCCATCACAGTGGACCCACTGTGATGGAAGGCAAAGTCTTTTCTCTCCCCTGCTCTCCATGTCTCTCCCGATGTCCAAGCCCCAGGCGGGCGATGTTAAGTCCCACGGCCATTTTAGGCCGCGCGGGGCGATTTACGGCCCCGCTCCCGGTCTGAAAGTACAAGGTTGGAGCCCCCGCGGGTGCTGGAATGTCCCACGGCCATGAAGCCGCGCCAGGTGATGTACGGTCCCGGTCCGGGACGTTCCAACCCCGCGACACGGGCTGGAGAAGTCGCGTTGCGGGAGCTCCGGGAAGCGGTCTCTCTCTCCACCCGGACCCGCGAGCTCCCGATGTCCCAGTCCAGCGGACCTGCGGCTGCGTTGCTGGAGCCTCCGAGCCCCAGGAGTCGAGTCGCAGCAGCGAGTCACCACCGCTCCCCACGCTCCGAGATCCCAGAAGCCCCACGATGGTGAGTAGTCCGCAGCTCCGCAGCTCCGCAGTCTCCCGAGCCCCCGGGTCGTTCAGGTTGGAGGCCGCTCCACGGTGCTAGGCCCCAACGACAACGGAGACCCGACAGGGAAAAAGTCGGGTCTCCCGGACAGGGAAGAGATTTTAAATATGAACTTCCCCACACACAGCGGAATCAACGTTCCCCACTGTGAGGGAAGGCAATAAACTTCAGTCATCTTCCTCTTTGTTCACCCGTGGTCGGGGTCTTTGAACCCTCCGCAGTCGCCGCTACGGCAGCCCGATGTACAGGCCCTCTCGCCGGGATGATCGGAACTCCGACGTCGGAACGGAAGAAAACTCTCAGTGGCTTGGAGTTCCTGAATCGGCCGCTTCCTACCGGAGACCGTGGCTCCCGAAGTCCACTGGCCGAGCTGGGCGGAGCTCCAACGCTGGCGGCCCTCGGCTAGGGGCCCCAGGACATCCCAGGATGTTAAAGGCATCATCGACCGCAGCTAGAAGAACCGCAAACCACAGCTCCACGGCGTTAAAGTCAGCAGGCCCAACACTCCGGAGTTTCAACTCTGCGATGGTAATTCCGCGCTGCTGAAACTCTGGCCGGTCTCCGGCAGGAACGGCCGCGCCAATCCAGTTGGTACGCCGCGGGGGCGAAGATACGACTCGGAGAAAAGACGCACCCTCGACCAGGAAGTGACTGAGAAGCAGTTTCCCCTCCTTTCCCCTCCCCACCCCCCACATAAAAAAGACCAAGTAACCTCCAAAAACATACTTTTAGACAGACTAATAACAAAAAGGGTGAAAGGACGGACAAACTGCTGGCGCGGCTGCCACGCACGCCGCCACCCGATCAAACCAATCTCCCAGAACGTGAGGCGTTGGCTTATCTCAACGCTCCCCACACAGAAGGTGACAACACACTCAAGGTGAAAGTTATAGAGTGATACAGCATGGAAACAGGCCCGTCGGCCCAACTTGCCCACATCGGCCAACATGTCCCATCTACACTAGTCCCACCTGCCTGCGTTTGGCCCATATCGCTCTAAACCTGTCCTATCCATGTACCTGTATAAGCGTTTCTTAAGCGTTGCGATAGTGTCTGTCTCAATTACCTCCTCCGGCAGCTCGTTCCTTTGTGTGAACAAGCTACCCCTCAGGTTCCTAGTAAATCTTTCCCCCTTCACCTTAAACCGATGCAGTTCTCGATTCCCATACTCTGTGCAAGACCTATTCATCACATGATTTTGTACACCTCATTAAGATCACCCCTCATCCCCCCACGCTCCAAGGAACAGAGTCCCAGCCTGCTCAACCTCTCCCTCGAGCAAGTAAGATTCTTAAAGGGCCTGTCCCACGAGCATGCGACTGCATGTGGCGAGCACGACCTAACGTGGTCGCTTGAGCCGTACGGCCTCGCGGGGCCGGCCCCACTTCGATCGCCGGAGCCGTATGGAGTTGTGCGGGGCTGGTCCCGACATCGCGCGGGGCTCCGAAAAACTGACACTGTCCAAACATTCTGCACGGCAACGGCCTGCCGGCCCACAGCCGCGTTGAGGCCGCACGCACCGCCTCAACGGACGTGCGCAGCGTCTCGACGCCATACGCAGCGCCTTGACGTTGCGTACGTCACTCGCGAACTTCCCGCGGACTTCGCTCGAACTTCACGTCAACTCGTACGGGATCACTCGACCTCCGCGCAGCCCCCGCTTCCGGTTTGGTCGCGCTTGCCGCATGCAGTCGCATGCTCGTGGGACAGGCCCTTTAGGGATTGGACAGGCTAGATGCAGGAAAAATGTTCCCCGATGTTGGGATGTCCAGAACCAGGGGTCACACAGTTTAAGAATAAGGGGTCGGCCATTGAGGACTGAGATGAGGAAACACTTTTTCACCCAGAGAGTTGTGAATCTGTGGAATTCTCTGCCACAGAAGGCAGTGGAGGCCAATTCACTAGATGTTTTCAAGAGAGAGTTAGATATAGTTCTTAGGGCTAACGTAATCAAGGGATATGGGGAGAAAGCAGGATCGGGGGACTGATCAGCCATGATCATTTTGAATGGCGGTGCTGGCTGGAAGGGCCAAATGGCCTACTCCTGCACCTATTGTCTATGTTTCTAGCTCAGGCTCTTGAGTCTTGGTAACATTCTGGTAAATATTCTCAGAACTCTTCCATGTTTGACAACATCTTTCCTACAACCTGGTGGCCAAAACTGCAGACAATATTCTAAATATGGCCTGGCCAACGTCTTGTATGGCAGTGACATGACCGTCCAACTTCTATACTCACCAACAGACAGTCAATCAGTAACAAAATCTTTAATCAACTCCCACAATCGGACACCTTTAAAGCAATTCACAGCTAATTAAATACTTATGAGGTGACGAGATTGTCGCAATAGAGGAAATGCAGTGGTCATTGACATGATAGAGAATCGCCACATGATGAGACTCAGAAAATCTGTTCATTGTAGTCTTGTGGTTGAGGGAGAGTTGTAGCCAATAGTTACACTTTACTGAACAAAATCTCTGACATCCACCCTTGCAAGGCCTCAGTCTAAAGTTCGCAAGCTCACAAATTACAGGAGTAGGATTAGGCCATTCGGCCCATCGAGTCCACCCCGCCAGTCAATCGTGGCCGATCTCTGTCTCATAATCCCATTTTCCCGCCTTCTCCCCATAACCCTTGACACCCGTTCTGATCAAGAATTTGTCTATCTCTGCCTTAGAAAATACCCACTGACTTGGCCTCCATAGCCAATAAAAGAGCGCCCTTTAATTCTGAGGCTGTGCTCTCTGGTCCTAGACTCTCCCACTAGTGGAAACATCCTCTCCACATCCACTCTATCAATGCCTTTCATTATTCTGTAAGTTTCAATGAGGTCCCCCCTCGACCTTCTAAGCTCCAGCGAGTACAGGCCCAGTGCTGCCAAGCGCTCATCAAATGCTGACCCAATCATTCCTGGGATCGTTCTTGTAAACCTCCTCTGGACCCTCTCCAGAGCCAGCACATCCTTCCTCAGATATGGGGCCCAGATTTGCTCACAGTACTCCAAATGCAGCCTGAGCCTCAGTATTACATCTCCGTTTTTGTATTCAAGCCATCGTGATATAAATTTACCTCCCTTAGTACCGATTCGACTTACAAATTAACTTTTTGGGAGTCCTGCACCAGCACCGATTTCCGGATTCTCTCTCCAGTTAGAAAAGAATCTAGTTATATAATCTCAAGTCAAGTCAAGTTTTATTCGTCACTTGCACATAAAGTGCAGTGAAATCAATTTGCCAGCAGCTGTACAATAAAAAAAGAACACAATAAAAATTTAACACAAACATCCACCACAGCATTCATCACTGTGGTGGAAGGCACAAAGTTTGGCCAGTTCTCCTCCATTTTCCTTCGTGGTCAGGACCCCAAACCTCCGCAGTCGCCGCTGCGGGCGTCCAGATGTACAGACAGGGTAAGTCCTGAATCGGTGCCTCCCCACCGGAGACCGCGGCTTTAAGATGGTGTAGGTCGCTGGCCGGCGGTCGAAGATCTAAAGTCCCCGCCGTGCCGCAGCCAGATGCACCGCACGCCGCAGGGCCGGCGGTCGGAGCTCCTCTCCAGGGATCCCCGGTTAGGGATCCCGCTCCGGAGGGTAAGTCCCCGCCGCGCCCGCGGTTAGAAGTAGGCCGCGGGCCGGCGGTCGGAGCTCTTCTCCTCTGGGGTCCCCAACAAGGGATCCCAGGCTCTGGACGCCGTGCCAGCTGGAGCTGCGCGGACCGCGGCTTCAGGCTGCCGCGGGCCAGTGAACGGAGCGCTCCTCTCCGGCTCGCCCGCTCCACAACGAAAGAGTCCTCGCTGCGCCCGCTGCAGAATCCCCGGGCGCGTCTCCGGGAAAGTCCTCGATGTTAGGCCACGGGGGAGGCAACATGGAAAAAGTCGCCTCTCCGTGGAAGAGGCGACCGAAGCAGTTTCCCCCTTACCCCCCCACACCACCCCCCACACAAGACACACTGAGAAACATTAAAAACACACTAAAAAACAAAAAAAGTAGAAAAAACTAACACGCTGCTGTCAGGGTTGCCAGCTCGCAGCACCCCCACCGATCTAGTTACCAAAATGCATGACTCCGCACTTTGCTACACTGAATTTCATCTGCCTCTTCGCTGCCCACTCTCCTAACCTGCCCAAGTCCTTCTGCAGAGTCCCTGCTTCCTCCACACTGCCTGCCCCTCCACCTATCTGAGCATCATCTGCAAACTTGGCCACAAAGCCTTCAATCCCCTTATCCAAGCCATTAATCTACAACGTGAAGAGAAGAGGCCCCAGCACCGACCCTTGCGGAACTCCCACTAGAAGTCACGTGTGTAAGACCACTGCCTTGTGGGCGGCCCGGTGCGGAGTGGAGACGGTGCTACGGCGGCTGAGGCGGCGGCGACCTGGATCCTGGGCTCGGCCGCGGGCCGGTGGAGGACAATGTCGGGAGCTCGCAGGTCACAGGCTGGTGCCTGTTTTCCGGAGCACCCGTTGCAACAGCTGCGGGCAGCTTCGACCACCCCCCGGGCCGCCATCGCCCGATGGGGTATCGCCTCGGCGCAGAGGGAGAAGAGGAGGGAAGAGACAGTAACTCTAAGACTTTTGCCTCCATCACAGTGAGGAGGTGTTTGGTGAACTCACTGTGGTGGATGTTAATTTGTGTTTATTGTGTTTTGTTATTATTACATGTATGGCTGCAGGCAACAGCATTTCGTTCAGACCGAAAGGTCTGAATGACAAATAAAGGATTCAATTCAATTCAATTCAATTATTTTACCGGGATGCATCGCAAACATGGTTTGGCAACAGCTCTTTCCAAGACCGCCAAAAATAGCAGAGAATTATTGACGTAGCCCAGACCATCACGTGCACTATCCTCCCTTCCACACGCTAGAGGCAGGAAACATGTTCCCAATGTTGGGGGGAGTCCAGAACCAGGGGCCACAGTTTAAGAATAAGGGGTAAGTCATTTAGAACAGAGATGAGGAAACACTTTTTCACACAGAGAGTTGTGAGTGCGTGGAATTCTCTGCCTCAGAGGGCGGTGGAGGCCAGTTCTCTGGATACTTTCAAGAGAGAGCTAGATAAGGCTCTTGAAGATAGCGGAGTCAGGGGATATGGGGAGAAGGCTGGAACGGGGTACTGATTGGGGATGGCAGCCATGATTACATTGAATGGCGGTGCTGGCTCGAAGGGCCGAATGGCCTACTCCTGCACCTATTGTCTATTGTCTATTGAGTCCACGCCGACCAGCGATCCCTGCACACGAACACTATACTACACACACTAGGGACAATTTGCAATTGAAGGGCCAAATGGCCTACTCCTACACCTATTGTCTATTATCTATTGACTCCATCTACATTTGCGATCTTGGGTGAAATTGTTCCGAAACCATGCTGTGATGCATTCCGATAAAATGATAAAATCAAGAACCAGAGGATATAAGTTCAAGATGAGAGGGGACAGATTTAATAGAAACCTGAGGGACAATTTTCTCACTCGGAGGGTGGCTGGTGTATGGAACGAGCTGCCCGAGGAAGTAGTTGAGGCTGGGACTACAACAGCCTTTAAAAGTACCTTGGACAGGCGCATGGATAGGACATGTTTAGAGGGATATGGGCCAAACGCAGGTAGGTGGGACTAGCTTAGGACAGGCATCTTAGTTGGCAATGACGAGTCGGTCTGATAGTTCTGCTTATGTGTTGCATGATCTAAGGCATGGTGGTGCAGCGGTAGAGTTGCTGCCTCACAGCACCAGGGACCTGGGTTCGATCCTGACTGCGGATGCTGTCTGTACGGAGTTTGCATGTCCGCGTGGGTTTTCTCCTGGTGCTCAGGTTTCCTTCCACACTCCAAAGGCATGTGGGTTTGTACGTTAATTAACTGCTATAAATTGTAAATTGTCCCTCGTGTGTAGGTTAGTGTTAGCGCACACGGGGTGATCGCTGGTCGGCGCGGCCTCGATGAGTGCAGAGGTTCATAAATTGCAGGGATTGAATTAGGTAATTCGGCCCATCAAGTCTACTCTGCCATTCAATTATGCCTGATCCATCTTTCCCTCCTAATCCCATTCTCCTGCCTTCTCCCCAAAACCCCCCGACACCTTCACTAATCAAGAATCTATCAACCTCCACCATTAAAACATCAATTGACTTGGCCTCCACAGCCTTCTGTGGCAATGAATTTCACAGGTTCACCACCCTCTGGCTAAAGAAATTCCTCCTCATCTTCTTTCGAAAGGTACGTCCTTTTATTCTGAGGCTGTGCCCTCTGGTCCTGGACTCTCCCACTAGTGGAACCATCTTCTCCACATCCACTCTATCCAGGCCTGAGTGGACTATTCCTATCTACTTATCCTAAATCTAAAATGTACTTATGTGTCAAAATATTATACTCTCCCACTAGATGGGCAGAAGGTCCTGTTTCCGTGGTCGCTGCTTCAAAGAGGCAGCCAACATCCTGGCCACACACTCATCTCATCACTGCCATCAGGAAGAAGGTACAGGAGCCTGAAAACTGTAACGTCCAAGTTCAGGAACAGCTTTGTCCATACAGCCATCACCTTACGAAAAAGCTCTGAGCTCTGAACTGCAAAAGACTATATTATTATTGCACTGTATTTGTTATTTATTGAGCTTTTTTCTATTTTTTCTCTCTTCCCCCGCTATGTACTATGTTCACATATTCACATACTGTGTTGTGCTGCAGCAAGTAAGAATGTCATTGTCCCATCCGGGACATATGATAATAAAACACTCTTGACTCTCGACTGAACATGTGTATCGGAGTAAAAAATCTCACATCCTGCTACAGATGGAGTGAAATGTAACAATGTCACCGAACTTCCTTTAGTTGCCGTTCAATGAGGTTGGCTGCCCATACTACTTCCCGGTGAGGCTACCGTTCCACGCGCCTTGGCATCTATGCACTTCCACTCTTGTTGACTCTTCGGAAACCACTTCCATTGCCGGAGATAGCGCAATGCGCAACGGTGGCCGCTGAGTAGTGATCTCACGCTGAGAAGCGGTGGCAGAATCACACCCATCCAGCTTCCTCCCGGCACCACAACAAGCTCGGCACTGGCTGTGTTCTTGCCTTCAAGGCATCCTGCCCAGCCTCCGCACCTGAACTTATCACAGCAGCTGCAAGCTCACGTGAAGACAGATCGTGGAGTCATAGAATGATACGGCGTGGAAACAGGCCCCTTCGGCCCAACTCGAAGAGGAAACACTTTTTCACACAGAGAGTTGTGAGTCTGTGGAATTCTCTGCCTCAGAGGGCGGTGGAGGCCGGTTCTCTGGATACTTTCAAGGGAGAGCTAGATAGGGCTCTTAAAGATAGTGGTGTCAGGGGATATGGGGAGAAGGCAGGAACTGGGTACTGATTGGGGATGATCAACTATGATCACATTGAATGGCGGTGCCCTGTTCCTGTCTTCTCCCCATATCCCCTGATCTCCATTCAAAATGGCTTACTCCTTATTCTTAAACTGTGACCCTGGTTCTGGACTCCCCCAACATCGGGAACATGTTTCCTGCCTCTAGCGTGTCCAAACCCTTAATACCTGTTTCTGGCATTGTATCTCCAAAGCTTAAAATCTAACGCTCGTCGAGGAGGAATCCATCAATGATGGGACCTGGCAGATACTTAAACCATTAGGGATCCTTGGGGTTCAGAGAAGGGAGGGAAATATTGGAGTTAAGGCCAAGATTGGATCAGCAGTGATCTTATTGAATTAGAAAGTGACTTAGAAAAACTTGTACATGCCTTTATTACTAGTAGGCTAGATTATTGTAACGGTCTCCTTGCAGGTCTTCCGAAAAAAACTGTCAGGCAGCTACAGCTTGTTCAGAACGCTGTTGCTAGAGTTCTAACAAAGACCAAAAAATTTGAACACATTACACCAATTCTTAAATCCTTACATTGGCTCCCTGTATGTCAGAGAATTGATTTTAAAATCCTGCTGCTCACCTATAAATCACTACATGGTTTAGGGCCAAAGTATATCACTGACATGCTTCCACTATATAAGCCTTCTAGACCGCTAAGATCTTCTGAAACCAATCTGCTAGTGATTCCCAGAGTAAATACAAAACATGGGAAAGCAGGATTTAGTTACTATGCAACAAATAGCTGGAATAAACTTCCTGAAGATTTAAGACTTGCCTCAACTTTGACCACTTTTAAAACAAGACTGAAAACTTTTATGTTTACTTTAGCTTTCAGCTAAATCTTAACTACATTGCACTTTTAACTTTTGCACTTTTTATAATGCATTTTTAATTTTGCTTTTCTTTTCTTTTAGTTCTTCTATTTTATTTCATTTTATTATTTCATTTTATTGTATGACATGTTTTTATGTGAAGCACTTTGAGTCTGCCTCGTGTATGAAATGTGCTATATAAATAAAGTTGCCTTGCCTTGCCTTGAATGGCGGAGCAGGCCCATATTTGGCATTCACCCACTCCTGCGTCTTATGTAATGTCTGAACATCCAGCCCAATGTCACACTCACGACATTGGCCTGTCATACCAATGAAAGACTTTTGATCTTTTACTTAAAACATGGCTCCATCCAAGACCCTCTTCTCCCCTCTCCCATCGGGCAAAAGGTACAGAAGCGTGAAAACACACACCTCCAGATTCAGGGAGTTTCCCCCCCCAGCTGTTATCAGGCTACTAAACCATCCTATGACAACCAGTGGTTCTAAACTACTATCTACCTAATTGGAGACCCTCGGGCTATCCTTGATAGTCCCGCAAGGCTCGGTGCTGGGACCGCAGCTATTTACAATATACATCAATGATTTAGATGAAGGGATTTAAAGTAACATTACCAAATTTGCAGATGCACAAAGCTGGATGCCAGTGTGAACTGTGGAGAGGATGCTATGAGAATGAAGGTTGGGTGAGTGGGCAGATGCATGGCAGATGCAATTTAATGTGGATAAATGTGAGGTTATCCACATAGGTAGCAAAAAGAGGAAGGCAGATTATTATCTAAATGGTGTCAAGTTGGGAAAAGGGGAAGTACAACGGGATCCGGGGGTCATTGTTCATCAGTCAATGAAAGAAAGCATGCAGGTACAGCAGGCAGTGAAGAAAGCGAATGGCATGTTGGCCTTCATAACAAGAGGAGTTGAGTATAGGAGCAAAGAGGTCCTTCTGCAGTTGTACAGAGCCCTAGTGAGACCACATCTGGAGTATTGTGTTCAATTTTGGTCCCCTAATTTGAGGAAGGACATTCTTGCTATTGAGGGAGTGCAGCGTAGGTTTACAAGGTCAATTCCCGGGATGGCTGGACTGTCATATGCTGATAGAATGGAGCAGCTGGGCATTTATACTCTGGAATTTAGAAGGATGAGAGGTGATCTTATTGAAACATATAAAATTATTAAGGGTTTGGACATGCTAGAGACAGGAAACATGTTCCTGATGTTGGGGCAGTCCAGAACCAGGGGCCACAGTTTAAGAATAAGGGGTCAGCCATTTAGAACGGAGATGAGGAAACACTTTTTCTCAGAGAGTTGTGAGTCTGTGGAATTCTCTGCCTCAGAGGGCGGTGGAAGCCGGTTCTCTGGATACTTTCAAGAGAGAGCTAGATAGGGCTCTTAAAGATAGCGGAGTCAGGGGATATGGGGAGTAGGCAGGAACGGGGTACTGATTTTGGATGATCAGCCATGATCACATTGAATGGCGGTGCTGGCTCGAAGGACCGAATGGCCTACGCCTGCGCTTATAGTCTATTGTCTATTGACCCAACTCAAAACATCACCCATCCTTTTTCTCCAGAGATGCTGCCTGACACGCTGAGTTCCTCCAGCATGTTGTGTCTTTTTTTCTGGTAAACCAGCATCTGCAGTTCCTTGTTTCAGAAGCCAAACTAGAAGCCCGCACGTGTTTGCGATGTGGGAGGAAACCGAATCACCCAGAGAAAGCCCACGCTGTCTCGGAGAGAACGTGTAAAGTCCACACGCAGACAGCACCCAACGTTAGGATCGAACCAAGGTCTTTGGTATAAACCAACATCCGTAGTTCTTACAAGGACACAACATGTTGGAGTAACTCAGTGGGTCAGGCAGCATCCTTGGGGAAATAGACTAGGTGACATTTTGGGTTGAAACCCTTATTCAGACTGGCTTTAAACAGCATCTGCAGTTCTTTGCTGCACATTTCATCTGCATTTCCTTACTTCCACTTAGCCAAGTTAATGACCTGGAGATTCTTTTTTGCTTAAGGATGTTTAAGGGATCTTTTCAAAATATGCACCTTGTTTGTCGTTTAGTTTAGTTTAGTTTAGTTTGTTGTTACAGCGCAGAAACAGGCCCTTCGGCCCACCGAGTCCGCGCCGACCAGCGATCCCCGCACACGAACACTATCCTACACACACTAGGGACAACTTACTATTTTACCAAGCCGATTAGCCGACAAACCTGTACGTCTTTGGACTGCTGGAGGGAACTGAAGATCTTGGAGAAAATCCACGCAGGTCACGGGGAGAACGTGCAAACTCCGTACAGACTGCACCCGCAGTCGGGATCGAACCGGGGTCTCTGGCGCTGTGAGGCAGCAACTCTACCGCTGCCCGTTACAATGTGATGGGTACACACGTGGCGAGAGGAACGTGAGCCACCAGCAGTGAGACGGGTGATTAATTTTTAAACCAGAGGTGTCATTTTCTAGGTAAAAGTGGCTTGTGAAAGTTCCAAGAGATTCTTCATAACCAAAGTCTCTTCTGAGACGACACGGCCACAGAATGTCTTGCTTTGTGTTAATATGGTTTCACACTGAGCACCACAGCGATCGCAGAGACTGAAACACACAGTATTGGTTAGCAGTCTGGAAAAAAAACCATTCAGATTACAGTGTCAAAAATCACTGACTGGTGCAAAGAATGAAATATCAGATCTTATTTTTCATATTTAATGGCATCGAAGGAGGCCATTTGTAGATTGATTTTCTGCTGGTTTACACTTTTAGTTTAGTTTAGTTTAATTGGTGAGTTTAGTTTAGTTTAGTTTGGTAGTTAAGATTAGTTCAGTTTAGTTTGGTAGTTAAGATTAGTTCAGTTTACTTCAGTTTAGTTTAGTTTAGATTAGTTTACTTCAGTTTAGTTTGGTAGTTTAGATTAGTTTACTTCAGTTTAGTTTGGTAGTTAAGCTTAGTTTAGTTTACTTTAGTTTAGTTTAGTTTAAATTAGTTTAGTTCAATTTAGTTTAGTCGTTTAGATTAGTTTAGTTTACCAGTTTAGTTTAGTTTAGTTTAAATTAGTTTAGTTGCTTAATTTAGTTTATTTTAGTTCAGCTTAGTTAGTTTAGTCGTTTAGATTAGTTTAGTTTACCAGTTTAGTTTAGTTTAGTTTAAATTAGTTTAGTTGCTTAATTTAGTTTAGTTTGCTTCAGCTTAGTTAGTTTAGTTTAGTTTATTGTCACGTGTACTGAGGTACAGTGAAAAGCTTTATCTTGTGCGCTGTCCAGTCAGCGGAAAGACAATACATGATCACAATTGAGCCGTCCACAGTGTACAGATACAGGATAAAGGGAATAACGTTTAGTGCAAGGTAAAGTCCAGTAAAGTGCGATTAATGATGGTCTGAAGGTCTATGGAATTTAGGCATTAGAGATGCAGCATGCAAACAGGGCCTTCAGCCCACCAAGTCTGCACTGACCAGCGATCACTAGCCCTACCCCCCACTACACACACAAGGGACAATTTACAATTTTTTACCAAAGCCAATTAACCTACAAATCTGTACGTCTTTGGAGTGTGGGAGGAAACCGGAGTGCCCGGAGAAAACCCACGCGGTCACGGAGAGAACATGCAAACTCCGTACAGGCAGCAGTCAGGATCTGGCGCTGTAAGGCAGCAACTCTACCGCTACGCCACTGTGCCGCCCTTTGGCTCGTGGAACATTTGCCGTCAATTCCATTTCCTGGCTCACTTTTACCTTGCAACCTGCTGGCACTGTAACCAGCTAAACCCCAACATAGATTCATGCATCTCCGTGTCAGGCTCGATCGAGGATGAATAGGTGCAGGAGTAGGCCATTCGGCCCTTCGTCATTCAGCCAGCATCATCATTCAATGTGATCATGGCTGATCATCCCCAATTAGTACCTTCACACCATATCCCCTGACTCCACTATTTTTAAGAGCCCTATCTGGCCCTCTGAGGCAGAGAATTCCACAGACTCACAACTCTCTGTGTGAAAAAGTGTTCCCTCGTCTCCGTTCTAAATGGCTTACCCCTTATCCTTAAATAGGGTGGAGCCCTCTCCAAGACAGACGTGAAGCTCACCGTTTGACCTGTTTTTACAAAATGTTAAATGGTCAGCTCGACATAGATTACCAAACCTACACCAAACCCAAACCAATTAGGAGCAGACGAAGGCATTCGATCCAATTTGAGATTCCAGCTACCAAGACAGATGTGTACAGCAATTCGTTCTTCCCCCACACAATGAAAGCATGGAATAGTCTTCACACTACCTTAGTTACCCAACCAGACGCAACTACATTTAAAGTAGCTCTTTCTTCCCAAGAACCCTTTCCGGCTTAAGTCCTCCCTCCACCACCTCCAGTTTAAATTCCATTTGGAATATTTTGGAGGAGCAAGAACCCATGCACAAAGACATTATGAGCTACGATAATGAATTAAATGTTAAATCCGGCACAGAACGTGAAATAAAAAGAGGGGGGAAAAGATTGGAAATAAGGTTAGAAGATGAGACAATGAAGGAACACTCTACGAAGATATAAATTTGAAAGCACTGTGATTACCTACTTATAATAGTTCTATCTTTGTGACTGAGATATTGGTAGTGATTAGACTGAAATGTACAAGCCTAATTTTCACTGGAATTTTGAAATTATTTCAACAGGTTAAGGAATTCAATTCAATTAAGTTTAGTTTAATTCAGTTTAGCCAGATACAATGCAGAAGAAACAGGCCCTTCGGCCCACCGAGTCCACACTGACCTGCGATCCCTGCACACTCCTAATATCTACACACACTAGAGACAATTTTACATTCATACCAGGCCAATTAACTTACATACCTGTACGTGTGGGAGGAAACCAAAGCTCTCGGAGAAAACCCGCGCAGGTCACGGGGAGAACGTACAAACCCCGCACAGACAGCGCCCGTAGTCGGGATCGAACCCGGGTCTCCGGCGCTGCAAGCGCTGTAAGGCAGCGACTCTACCGCTGCGCCACCCTGCACAGAGATGCAATTATTATCGATACCATACCCCCTAGAAATGAACATGACAAGGATCCTTTGCCAAGAATTGTGGAAAAGTTCAGGCAAATAAACATTAAATAGATGTGCAAGACTACTCGTAGTAAATTGATTTAAAGAATAGAAAATGCTAACAGGTTATTGAGTATTTTATTTTTAAGATTACATTCAACTCATCAAACAAAATAATCATAGGTACACAAAAATGCTGGAGAAACTCAGCGGGTGCAGCAGCATCTATGGAGCGAAGGAAATAGGCAATGTTTCGGGCCAAAACCCTTCTTCAGACTGATGGGAGGCTATTTCCTTCTCTCCATAGATGCTGCCTCACCCGCTTAGTTTCTCCAGCATTTTTGTCTACCTTCGATTTTTCCAGCATCTGCAGTTCTTTCTTTAAAAAAAATTAATCACATAGCTTTATATATCATAGCACGGTTTGGGAACTGCTCCATCCAAGACCACAAGAAATTGCAGAGAATTGTGGACGCAGCCCAGACCATCACACACACAAACCGACCTCCCTTCCATTGACTCCATCTACACCTCACGCTGCCTCGGCAAGGCCAGCAGCATCATCAAGGACCAGTCGCAACCAGGCCACTCCCTCTTCACCCCTCTCCCATCAGGCAAGAGGTACATAGAAACATAGAAACATAGAAAATAGGTGCAGGAGTAGGCCATTCGGCCCTTCGAGCCTGCACCGCCATTCAATATGATCATGGCTGATCATCCAACTCAGTATCCTGTACCTGCCTTCTCTCCATACCCCCTGATCCCTTTAGCCACAAGGGCCACATCTAACTCCCTCTTAAATATAGCCAATGAACTGGCCTCAACTACCTTCCGTGGCAGAGAATTCCACAGATTCACCACTCCCTGTGTGAAAAATGTTTTTCTCATCTCCGTCCTAAAAGATTTCCCCTTTATCCTTAAACTGTGACCCCTTGTTCTGGACTTCCCCAACATCGGGAACAATCTTCCTGCATCTAGCCTGTCCAACCTCTTAAGAATTTTGTAAGTTTCTATAAGATCCCCCCTCAATCTTCTAAATTCTAGCGAGTACAAGCCGAGTCTATCCAGTCTTTCTTCATATGAAAGTCCTGACATCCCAGTAATCAGTCTGGTGAACCTTCTCTGTACATCCTCTATGGCAAGAATGTCCTTCCTCAGATTAGGAGACCAAAACTGTACGCAATGCTCCAGGTGTGGTCTCACCAAGACCCTGTACAACTGCAGTAGAACCTTCCTGCTCCTATACAGAAGTTGGAAAACACATACCTCCAGATTCAGGATAGACACAAAATGCTGGAGTAACTCAGCGGGACAGGCAGCATCTCTGGAGAGAAGGAATGGGTAATGTTTCGGGTCGAGACTGTTCTTCAGGGATAGGTTCTGCCCAGCTGTAATCAAGCAACTGAACCATCCTCTCACAGGCTCGAGAGTGCAGTCCTGACCTCTCATCTACCTCACTAGAGACTGTTGAATTATCTTAATCAAACTGTATCAGACTTTATCTTGCACGAAATGTCGAACTCTTTATTCTTTATCTGTAAACTGCGGATGGCTTGATCGTAATCACACATTGTCCTTTCTTTGAATTAATAAATGTAATAATAATAAACAAAACTAAACAAAACTAATTAAACTAAACTAAACTTAACTTAACTAAACTAAACTAAACTAAACTAAACTAAACTAAACTAAATTAAATTAAACTAAACTAAACTGAATCTGTTATTAACAGATCTTTAAGGGAACAGATTCTCTGAAAGGACGTGTTTAAGAAGGAACTGCAGATGCTGGAAAAATCGGAGGTAGACAAAAATGCTGGAGAAACTCAGCGGGTGAGGCAGCATCTATGGAGTGAAGGAATAGGTGACGTTTCGGGTTGAGACCCTTCTTCAGACTGCAGAAGGGTTTCGGACCGAAATGTTGCCTATCTCCTTCGCTCCATAGATGATGCTGCACCCGCTGAGTTTCTCCAGCATTTTTGTCCACCTAAGATTGTTAAGGGTTTGGACAATCTAGAGGCAGGAGACCTGTTCCCGATGTTGGGGGAGTCCAGAACCAGGGGCCACATTTTAAGAATAAGGAGTAAGCCATTTAGAACGGAGACGAGGAAACACTTTTTCACACAGAGAGTATCCGGTTCTCTGGATACTTGAGAGAGAGAGAGCTAGATAGGGCTCTTCTTCTTTTTTCTTGCATATGGGGTGCACAGCCTAATGTTGCAGGACAGCTTGTGCTATTTGATCTTATTTGATTGTGCATGCCAGGTTGATTCGATAGGGCTCTTAAAGATTCGATAGGGATCTTAAAGATAGCGGAGTCAGGGGATATGGGGAGAAGGCAGGAACGGGGTACTGATTGTGGATGATCAGCCATGATCACATTGAATGGCGGTGCTGGCTCGAAGGGCCGAATGGCCTACTCCTGCACCTATTGTCTATTATCTATTAATCGTTGGGATAGTCCCT
Source organism: Amblyraja radiata (assembly GCF_010909765.2). Lineage (NCBI taxonomy): Eukaryota > Metazoa > Chordata > Chondrichthyes > Rajiformes > Rajidae > Amblyraja > Amblyraja radiata. The sequence goes on from NC_045976.1 coordinate 40,386,956, forward strand.
GCCTCAACTATCTCTTGTTCCATACATCCACCACCCTCTGTGGGATGTCTGGTGTCTCCTTGCTGGGAGGGGAGGGCTCGCTGAACTGCGGACCGGTGGTCAGGATGCTGGCGGGGAGAGTGAAAAGGGTTTCTCCACTGAAGCTGACCTCTTAGAATAAAGGGGAGGCAATGAGTTCATCTCCCACCAGGTCCGGTCCAAGTGGCAATGATGGACAATCGCCTTGTTGTCAGCAACGTTTCCCAATTGCCAGCATCCGTAGCAAAAGCCTTGTTAGTGGATCTGTCTTCAAAAATGCATTGAATGGTGGTTTGACGAGCGAGGAACAGACTGGTGTGCTGGAGGGGATTTGCAAGCAGATTGCTGTCTGCTAACACAAGCCCAAATCCTTCTATCCAGAGATGCTGCCTGTTCCGCTGAGTTACTCCAGCATTTTGTGCCTCTCTCCACTCCACCCTGCTTTCATGTTTTATCCAATCTAATTCAGGCACTATTATCGAGCTAAGGGTGTCATAGAGTGATACAGCATAGAAACAGGCCCTTCGGCCCAACTTGCCCACGCTGGCCAACGTCCCATCTACACTAGTCCCACCTGACCGCGTTTGACCCATATCCCCTTAGAATAAAGGGGAGGCCATTTAAGACTGAGGTGAGAAAAAACTTTTTCTCCCAGAGAGTTGTGATTTTGTGGAATTCCCTGCCACAGAGGGCAGTGGAGGCCAAGTCACTGGATGGATTTAAGAGAGAGTTAGATAGAGCTCTAGGGGCTGGTGGAGTCACGAGATATGGGGAGAAGACAGGCACGGGTTATTGATAGGGGACGATCAGCCATGATCACAATGAATGGCGGTGCTGGCTCGAAGGGCCGAATGGCCTCCTCCTGCACCTATTGTCTATGTTTCCATGTTTCTATGAGAGGACTGCGGGTTGAGGGGAAAAAAAATAGTCTGAGAAAATACTGGTGGGGGAAAAAAGTTTGTTTTATTTTTACATTTACGGGAGGATGTGGTCATAAGCAAACTTCTGAGTTGGGACATTTCATCGGTGTGCTCTTGAAGTAGGGACGGCACTCCATCGAGCATGGTTACTATGTGAGTAGGAAAGAGCTGCTTGCAGATGCTGGTTTAAATTGAATGTAGACACAAAACGCTGGAGTAACTCAGCGGGACAGGCAGCATCTCTGGAGGTGACGTTTTGGATCGAGACCCTTCTTCAGACCATGGTTACAACTTTATTACATCAGAATAGAGTCATATCTAGTCAGATCTATGGTGCCTTAATTAATTCATTATTATTTTGATTTAGAGCCACTGCACACCGAGCCCGCGCCGACCAACGAGCCCCGCACACTAGCACCACCCTACTAACACACCACCGCACTAGAGACAACAGACAATAGACAATAGGTGCAGGAGTAGGCCATTCGGCCCTTCGTGCCAGCACCGCCATTCAATGTGATCATGGCTGATCATCCCCAATCAGTACCCCGTTCCTGCCTTCTCCCCATATCCCCTGACTCCACTATTTTTAAGAGCCCTATCTAGCTCTCTCTTGAAAGTATCCAGAGAACCTGCCTCCACCGCCCTCTGAGGCAGAGAATTCCACAGAATTCCACAATTTACAATTTTTTACCGAAGCCAACTAGTGTACAAACCTGCACGTCTTTGGAGTGACCGGGGTATACCGGAGATCCCGGAGTATACCCACGCAGGTCACGTGGAGAACGTACAAACTCCGTACAGACAGCACCCGTAACCAGGATTGAACTCGGGTCTCTGGCGCTGTGAGGCAGCAATTCTACCGCTGCGCCACCGTGCCGCCCTTCATCCACATTAACTACATTATTTACTGAATCCTCTAGATTCAGGGACAGTTTCTTCCCAGCTCTTATCAGGCAATTTAATCATCCTATCAACAACTAGAGAGCGGTCTTGAGCGACTATCTACTGCATTGGAGACCCTCGGACTATCTTTAATTCGACTCTAGCGGACTTTATCTTGCACTAAACGTTATTCCCTTTATCATGTATCTGTACACTGTGGACGGCTCGATTGTAATCATGTATTGTCTTTCCGCTGACTGGTTAGCACGCAACAAAAGCTTTTCACTGTACCTCCGTACACGTGACAATAAACTAAATTAAACTAAATATATATTGCTGATGGATTTAAACAATGGAAATGGAAGAATGAAGTCCAAGACCAAAGGAACACTAGGCAGGTCTATACATCAGGATAAATTCACGAAAAACAAATGAACTTGTTTCAAAGTGAGGATCCTACTGCAAATTGAAAGTGAGAATGAGCAGAGAAAATTATGTTTCATTGACTGCATAACTCGTTATCACCCAGCCCACAGCCAACAATGGACCATTGTGGGCTCTACCTTTCTTTGTTCATTGCAACTTTTTTACTTCTTTGCATATCTTTCATTCATTTGTTCGGTATCTCTCCATTTAGAGTCACAGTCATTGAGTGGTGTAGTGTGGAAACAGAGCCTTCGGCCCAACTCACCCACACCAGCCAACATTGTCCCAGCTACACTATTCCCACTTGCCTGCGCTTGGTCCACATTCCTCCAAACCTGTCCTATCCATGTACCTGTCTAACTGTTCCTTAAACGATGGGATAGTCCCAGCCTCAACTACCTCCTCTGGCAGCTTGTTCCACAAACCCACCACCCTTTGTGTGAAAAAGTTACCCCTCAGATTCTTATTAAATCTTTTCCTCTTCACCTTGAACCTATGTCACCTGGTCCCCGATTCCCCTACTCTGGGCAAGAGACTGTGCATCTACCCGATCTATTCCTCTCATGATTTTGTACACCTCTATAAGATCTTCCCTCATCCTCCTGCGCTCCAAGGAATAGAGACCCAGCCCGCTCAACCTCTCCCTGTAGCTCACATTCGTTGTAAGGCAACAGCTCTACCGCTGCGCCACCGTGCCGCCTGTTCTACCTCCACTGGCAATGGACCTATTTCCATGCTGTACAGCACCATGACTCGGTGGAAGGGAAGCTGACCTTCTAGGTAAATATCCGTCGCCAGAGAAATGGCGAAGGCAATTGAAAGTGAGAAGGAGAAGTGAGGAAGATGAGGAGACATTTTTTGATAAGAGTGTGTTTGAGTTTGTCGGAAATGAGATAAGGAAGGGAAGGCATCTCCTTTCCAGGTTTATAAAGTGGTTGAGGAGCTATTTGGAAGGAAGTAACGTTGAAGTGAAGAGATTCCATATTGGACAAAGGCCAATGTTCTGACAAGTTCCAGCAAAGACATTCTGATGCTTGTCAGCATCAGAGGCGTTCATCTTGAAGCAATGTTTAAGAAAGAACTGCAGATGCTGGAAAAATCGAAGGTAGACAAAAGTGCTGGAGAAACTCAGCGGGTGAGGCAGTGTCTATGGAGAGAAGGAATAGGTGACGTTTCGGGTCGAGACCCTTCTCCAGACTGATGTGGGAAGAAGAAAGGATGATGTGGAGACAGTGGGCTGTAGGCTATGGAGCGAAGGAATAGAAGGCAGGAACGGGGTACTGATTGGGGACGATCAGCCATGATCACAGTGAATGGCGGTGCTGGCTCGAAGGCCCGAATGGCCTATTCCTGCACCTATTGTCTATTGTCTATCGTCTAATGTCTATTGTCTATTTCACCCCACTTTCTCATCCACTCCTACCCACACTAAGAACAATTTACAGGGCCAATTAACTTGCAAACCCGTACGTCTTTGGGCTGTGGGACTAAACCGGAGCACCCGGAGGAAACCCACGTGGTCACAGGAAGAACATGCAAACTCCACACAGACAGCAGCTGTGATAAGGATTGAACCTGGGTTTCTGGAACTACGAGGATAGAAACATAGAAACATAGAAAATAGGCGCAGGAGTAGGCCATTCGGCCCTTCGAGCCTCCACCGCCATTCAATATGATCATGGCTGATCATCCAACTCAGTACCTGCCTTGTCTCCATACCCCCCGATCCCTTTAGCCACAAGGGTCACATCTAACTCCCTCTTAAATATAGCAAGAATCCTCCTCAAAATTATCCTCAAAATGTCAGAATCTATATTAGAAACATAGAAACATAGAAAATAGGTGCATTCGGCCCTTCGAGCCAGCACCGCCATTCATTGTGATCATGCCTGATCATCCCCAATCAATAACCCGTGCCTTTCTTCGAAGAAATAAGAAATCGACGGTTTCTTATTTCTAAGTATTATTTTGCCGATATTAATTGAAACCGAGCGTTGTCTCATATCCTTGCGTACTCATGGTTAGTTCACCCCACCCACAATAACTTTTCCTCTTAGAAATCTTCGTACGGTTTTTGCAAAGCTTGCATATTGTTCCTCTTCCTGTGAGATGTTGGTGCGACGTTTCAGTTCCCACTTGCTTTCGCATTCAATTAGGTGTGTTTCACACATGTACTGGCTCCTCTCCTCCCTCCCAGTTTACTGTGATGCTAAAACCACTAAATAACAAATGCAAAACGCTGGATATACAAATGGCCTCCGCGAAGAATAAAGAAAGCTTCCAGATTGGAATACAAAAAAATAAAATGGTAACACAAGGCACTTTAAGGCAAAAACATATAGATTCTTGATTGGTACAGGAGTCAAGGGTTATGGGGAGAAGGCAGGTGAATGGGGTTAGGTGGGTGAGATCGATCAGCCGTGACTGAATGACTTGATGGGCTGAATGGCCTAATTCTGTCACCTTGTGGAACTGCAGATGCTGGACTCCTCCTGAGCAAAACACAAAGTTCTGGAGGATCTCAATGGGTGGAGAGAAATCTGTGGAGAGAAATGAACAGGAAATGTATCCGAATGGATCGGAAGAAGGTTTCCGATCTGAAACGTCACCAATTCCTTTTCTCCAGAGATGCCGCCTCAACCACTGAGTTACTCCAGCACCTTGTGTCTATCTTAGGGAATGGATCTTTCTTTTGACTTTACTATTAGATTTTAAAGAGATACAGCACGGAACCAGGCCCTTTTGTCCACGCTGACCAGCGGACATCCCGAACACTAGTTCTATCCTACACGCACTAGGGACAATTTACAGAAGCCAATTAACCTATAAACCTGTACCTCTTTGGAGTGTTGGAGGAAACCGGAGCACCCGGAGAAAACCCACACAGGTCACGGGGAGAACGTGCAAACTCCGCACAGACGGCACCCGTGGTCAAGATTGAACCCGGGTCCCTGGCGCCCGGTAAGGCAGCAACTCTACCATCACGCCATCGTGCTGTTCTCTCCGCCAACATCCTCTTAGTGACGTAAATCATCCAGGTTTTCTAAGAACTCCTAGTTCTAATTCAAGACCCGAAACCTCTTCAGCGATGATGTTTCCAGACGGCCCAGGAGCGAAAACGGTTACAAAAAGCGGTGAACACTGCCTGGTCCATCATGGGTTCTGCCCTCCCCACCATCGAAGGGACCTGCAGCTGTCGCCGCCTCAAAATGGCGGCCAGCGTCACCAAGAGACTTCTTCAGTCTCGACCCGAAACGTCACCCATTCCTTCTCTCCAGAGATGCTGAGTTACTACGGCATTTTGTGTCTATAACCATATAATATAACCATATAACAATTACAGCACGGAAACAGGCCATCTCGACCCTTCTAGTCCGTGCCGAACACATAATCTCCCCTAGTCCCATATACCTGTGCTCAGACCATAACCCTCCATTCCTTTCCCATCCATATAACTATCCAATTTATTTTTAAATGATAAAAACGAACCTGCCTCCACCACCTTCACTGGAAGCTCATTCCACACAGCTACCACTCTCTGAGTAAAGAAGTTCCCCCTCATGTTACCCCTAAACTTCAGTCCCTTAATTCTCAAGTCATGTCCCCTTGTTTGAATCTTCCCTACTCTCAGTGGGAAAAGCTTTTCCACGTCAACTCTGTCTATCCCTCTCATCATTTTAAAAACCTCTATCAAGTCCCCCCTTAACCTTCTGCGCTCCAAAGAATAAAGCCCTAACTTGTTCAACCTTTCTCTGTAACTTAGTCTATCCTCGATTTAAACCAGCATCTGCAGTTCGTTCCTCTACAGTTCCTTGTTTCTACTCTTGAAGTTAATCCAGGCATCATCCTGGTAAAGCCCGCTTTCCCGAGTTACTCACGAATACCCCCGAGTTTTTCCCTTGGTTCAAACTCGGAGATGCAGCCATCGGTACTCGAGGCTATTTTTTTCACTCGTGGACATTTTTCAACATGCTGAAAAAACGTCCCGACTTACCTGATGCCCCGAGTACCTACAGCTGGCATTACGATCCGCTACGAAATATCTACGGGCTCCTTCGGACTCGCTACGGGCAAACTTACAAAATTCTTAAGGGGTTGGACAGGCTAGATGCAGGAAGATTCTTCCCGATGTTGGGGGAAGCCCAGAACAAGGGGTCACAGTTTAAGGATAAGGGGGAAGTCTTTTAGGACCGAGATGAGAAAAAAAATGTTCACACAGAGAGTGGTGAATCTGTGGAATTCTCTGCCACAGAAGGCAGTTGAGGCCACAGTTCATTGGCTATATTTAAGAGGGAGTTAGATGCGGCCCTTGTGGCTAAAGGGATCAGTGGGTATGGAGAGAAGGCAGGTACAGGATACTGAGTTGGATGATCAGCCATGATCATATTGAATGGCGGTGCAGGCTCGAAGTACTCCTGCACCTATTTTCTATGTTTCTATGTTTCTATTCTCCGAGTTTGAATCAAGGGGAAAACTGGGGAGAATTTGTGAGTAAGTCGGGAAAGTGGGACAGGCCATGAAACCTCGGGTAAGCAGTGAGCCTGCACACTATCTGGGCCCTCGTATACCAGTGGGAAAGTGGCGTTGGAAGCTGGCTTTACTTACCATCGCCGCATTCTCGGCAGAATCTAGCTTTGCGCAAATTGGATTAATGGTTAGCTGATAGAACAAGTGATGAGACTTCAAACACGGTTTGATGTTTGAGAAACACATTTGACTCCTTGAAGGCATCAACAGAAGTACATAAATACACTTTCCTTCTCCTTATATTTGATTCAGCCGTACAAAAAAAAAGGTTAATTGCCAGCAGTCACTTCCAAGTATTAATCTCACTACAAACCCTTTAGTTTGCGCTAAATTCTAAATCAATTAATGGAAATGTTACTTATGGTACCATATAGATAATTTTTCCACATTTCATTCCTTGGAGACATTCCAAATATATTAGGTGTGTGAAAATAACAAAAGCATGCATGGATAGAAGGATCTAATTGTTCATTAAAAATAATTTAGTTTAGTTTAGTTTAGTTTACAGAAACAGACCCTTCGGCCCATCGAATCCGTGCCGACAGCGCCTGCGATAAAGATCGAACCTGGGTTTCGCCAGCTATGGGGCAATTAACCTCAAAATGGCGGCGTGTGTCTCTCGGTGTACACTAGCACTAAGCCAATTAACCTACAAACCTGCAAGGCTTTGGAGTGTGGGAGGAAACCGAGGATCTCAGAGAAAACCCACGCAGGTCACGGGGAGAACGTGCAAACTCCGTACAGACAGCACCCATAGTCGGGACCGAACACGGGTCTCTGGGGCTGTGAGGCAGCAACTCTACCGCTGCGCCACCGTGCCGCCCAAAATTTGTCCTTATTTATTTACAGCCACGACTGCAGCATCAATATAGACATAGAAACATAGAAATTAGGTGCAGGAGTAGGCCATTCGGCCCTTCGAGCCTGCACCGCCATTCAATATGATCATGGCTGATCATCCAACTCAGTATCCTGTACCTGCCTTCTCTCCATACCTCCTGATCCCTTTAGCCACAAGGGCCACATCTAACTCCCTCTTAAATATAGCCAATGAACTGGCCTCAACTACCTTCTGTGGCAGAGAGTTCCACAGATTCACCACTCTCTGTGTGAAAAATGTTTTTCTCATCTCGGTCCTAAAAGACTTCCCCCTTATCCTTAAACTGTGACCCCTTGTTCTGGACTTCCCCAACATCGGGAACAATCTTCCTGCATCTAGCCAGTTTTGGTCTCCTAATCTGAGGAAAGACATTCTTGCCATAGAGGGAGTACAGAGAAGGTTCACCAGACTGATTCCTGGGATGTCAGGACTTTCATATGAAGAAAGACTGGATAGACTCGGCTTGTACTCGCTAGAATTTAGAAGATTGAGGGGGGATCTTATAGAAACTTACAAAATTCTTAAGGGGTTGGACAGGCTAGATGCAGGAAGATTGTTCCCGATGTTGGGGAAGTCCAGAACAAGGGGTCACAGTTTAAGGATAAAGGGGAAATCTTTTAGGACCGAGATGTGAAAAACTTTTTTCACACAGAGAGTGGTGAATCTCTGGAATTCTCTGCCACAGAAGATAGTTGAGGCCACAGTTCATTGGCTATATTTAAGAGGGAGTTAGATGTGGCCCTTGTGGCTAAAGGGATCAGGGGGTATGGAGAGAAGGCAGGTACAGGATACTGAGTTGGATGATCAGCCATGATCATATTGAATGGCGGTGCAGGCTCGAAGGGCCGAATGTCCTACTCCTGCACCTATTTTCTATGTTTCTATGTTTCTAGCCTGTCCAACCCCTTAAGAATTTTGTAAGTTTCTATAAGATCCCCCCTCAATCTTCTAATATACTTGACTTCTGAAATGCAAACGTTGAGATCAAAAGGAGTAGAAAATTGGAACTAAATACAACAAAAAACTACAGCTATCTTGCATATTTACTGTAAGCTACTGACATGAAATTAATTTTACCAAAGACCTACTGTGCCAGAGATCCGGGTTCCATCCTGTCTATGGGTGCTGTCGGTACGGTGTTTGTACGTTCTCCCTGTGACCTGCGTAGGTTTTCTCCGGGTGCTCCAGGTTTGTAGGTTAATTGGCTTCTGTAAATTGGTCCCTAGTGTGTGTCGGATAGAACTAGTGTACGGGTGACAGTTGGCCGAGCCGAGCGGCCTGTTTCCAACGCTGTATTTCTAAAGTAAACTAAAAACGAAATAAAAGAGTACAGTGTTCTTCAAAAGTCTCCCCTCAACTGCTTTGAAGACGTGAACTCATTCTCTAAACTAAACTGAACTAAAGTTTGCTTTGTACTTATGAGATAGAGCTAGCATGGACATGATGGGCCAAATGGTGTCTGTCAGTGAAAACATTACTGTAATGCCCCTGTCCCACTTAGGGAACCTGAACGGAAACCTCTGGAGACTTTGCGACCCACCCAAGGTTTCCGTGCGGTTCCCGGAGGTTTTTTCCAGTTGCCCCCTGCTTCCACTACCTGCAACCTCCGGCAACCGCCTGCAACCTCCGGGAACCGCACGGAAACCTTGGGTGGGGCGCAAAGTCTCCAGAGGTTTCCGTTCAGGTTTCCTAAATGGGACAGGGGCATTACTGTGAATGTTTGTTGTGAACATCTAGTTTAGTTGAATGAATGAATGAATGAATGAATGAATGAATGAATGAATGAATGAATGAATGAATGAATGAATGAATGAATGAATGAATGATTCACATTTATTGTCCTGTGTGACAAGTCAAAGTGAAATTCTTTGTTTAACACACCACACACAAGGTATGCAAAGAGTCACCATGTAAAGGGCACAAACGAAGTTACAAAGTGTTCAATGTGGTCCCAATGGACCCGCTGTTCCCGATGTTGGAAGAGCCCAGAACCAGGGGCCACAGTTTAAGAATAATGGGTAAGCCATTTAGAACGGAGATGAGGAGTCTGTAGAATTCTCTGCCTCAGAGGGCGGTGGAGGCCGGTTCTCTGGATACTTTCAAGAGAGAGCTAGATAGGGCTTTGAAGATGGAGTCAGGGGATATGGGGGGAAGGCAGGAATGGGGTACTGATTGTAGATGATCAGCCATGATCAAATTGAATGGCGGTGCTGGCTCGAAGGGTCGAATGGCCTACTCCTTCACCTATTGTCTATTGTGAATTGTCTATTAACCAACATGTGCATGGATAGGACAGGTTTAGAGGGATATGGGCTCAACGTAGGCAGGTGGGACTTGTGTAGATGGGACATGTTGGCCAGTGTGGGCAAGTTGGGCCAAAGGGCCCGTTTCCATACCGTATCATTCTATGACTTTAAGTCAGGACTTACCTGCAACTTGAAGAGATGGTGCAAGTAAACTACCACCTCCATCTTCCCAAGGCAAAAAGGGATGTTCAATAAACACAAGTCTTGATAGCAACGGCCACATTCTAAAGAACAAATTCTTCAAAAAAATTAAGTGTGGAATGAATCACGCATTTCGCACCAGCTAACATGCTGTTGTTTCACTATCATTTTTAATATTTTCCACTTTACTAGACAGCATAAAATTACCGCCACTGAACTTAAAAACAAATCAAGAATTAAATAAAAACCTGACATCTTCATTTTTTTTTTCCATTAATATTATTTTATTGCAAAATTTTTTTTTTTCTAACTGTAGGTTCTAGATATCTGGATTCTGCATAGATTAAGATACAGCGCAGAAAATGGTGCTTTGGCCCATCAAGTCCGCGCCGACCAGCGATCCCCGCACACTAACTCCACCCTACACACACTAGGGACAATTTTACATTCATACCAAGTCATTTAACCTACAAACCTACAAACCTACAAACCTGTACGTCTTTCTTCCCAATAACCCTTTCTGGCTTAAGCCCTCCCTTCACCACCTCCAGTTTAAATTCCATTTGGAATATTTTGGAGGACCAAGAAACCAAGAAACCAAGAGGGTGGGAGGAAACCGAAGATCTCGGAGAAAACCCACGCACGTGACAGGGAGAACATAGAAACATAGAAACATAGAAATTAGGTGCAGGAGTAGGCCATTCGGCCCTTCGAGCCTGCACCGCCATTCAATATGATCATGGCTGATCATCCAACTCAGTATCCCGTACCTGCCTTCTCTCCATACCCTCTGATCCCCTTAGCCACAAGGGCCACATCTAACTCCCTCTTAAATATAGCCAATGAACTGGCCTCGACTACCCTCTGTGGCAGGGAGTTCCAGAGATTCACCACTCTCTGTGTGAAAAAAGTTCTTCTCATCTCGGTTTTAAAGGATTTCCCCCTTATCCTTAAACTGTGACCCCTTGTCCTGGACTTCCCCAACATCGGGAGCAATCTTCCTGCATCTAGCCTGTCCAACCCCTTAAGAATTTTGTAAGAACGTACAAACTCCGTACAGACAGCACCCGTAGTCTGGATCAAACCCGGGTCTCTAGTGCTGTAAGGCAGCGATTCTACCTCTACGATGCTTGCTAAGTATTTACAATGAATGACACAAAGTGCTGGAGTAACTCATTGGGACTAGCGACAGGCCCTTTGGCCCACCGAGTCCATGCTGACCCTCGATCACTCGTACACTAGTTCTATTTAGTACTCGTTTCCATTTTATTGCCATGCATCTGTACTTAAAAGACATTTCGACAGGTGCGTAGATAGGACAGGTTTAGAGGGATATGGGCCAAACGTAGGCAGGTGGGACTAGTGTAGATAGGACATGTTGGTCGGTATGGGCAAGTTGGGCCGAAGGGCCTGTTTCCACGCTGTATCACTCTATGACACTATATGCACTCACTTGACCCTTCCCTGCAGCCAGAGTTAATGAACCTCAAAGATGTTGTGGTCTGCAGTTCCCCTTCAATCACCGTTGTACTTGGTGCTGCTATAGACGACTAGTTTCCTTCCTTTCTGATGTAAAGGTCATGAACTTCACCAGCTTGCGGACAGCTACCACCTTTCTGACATTTCTCTTTCTTCTACTTTCCTCTGACCCCCCCCACATGCCCCCTGAATACTGCTTCAGTTTCCCAAGACCCTTAATAAAAATCGAAAGTAGACAAAAATGCTGGAGGGACTCAGCGGGTGAGGCAGCATTTATAGAGCGAAAGAATGGGTGACGTTTCGAGTCGAGACCCTTCTTCAGATGTTGAACTCTGCATTCTGATGGAGAGTCTTGCACCTAAATTGTTAACAGTTTCTCTACCCCAAAGAAAGCTGCCTGACTTAGTTTAGTTTAGAGATACAGCGCGGAAACAGGCCCTTTGGCCCACCGAGTCCGCGCCGACCAGCGATCACCTAACACCATCCTACGCACGCACTAGGTACAATTTACAATTTCTAACGAATCCAATTTGCAAAGCTGGTCGTCTTTGGAATGTGGGAGGAAACTGGAGCTCCCGGAGAAAACCCACGTGGTCACGGAGAGAACGTGCAAACTCCATATAGACAGCGCCCGTGGTCAGGATCGAACCTGGGACTCTGGCGCTGGGAGGCAGCAACTCTACCACTGCGCCCATTGCTGATTGCTCCCAGCATTGTCCGGTTTTAGTTCAGGTTTCTAACATCAGTGTTGTTAATTCAATATTTATTTGAATTAAAATATATTGTTTATTCCTAAAATAGATACAAAGAGCTGGAGGAGTAACTCAGCAGGTCACGCAGCATCTCTGGAGAAAAAAAAGATGGCTGATGTTTCGGGTCGGGTCCCTTCGTCAGACTCGGGACTCGGTGTCCCAACCCGAAACATCACCCATCCTTTTTCTCCGGAGATGCTGCCTGACCCGCTGATTTACTCCAGCACTTTGTGTCTATCTTTGATATAAGCCAGCATTTGCAGTTCTGTGTTTCAACAAGCTTTGCTCTGCATGCTATCAGATAATACCATCCATGAATACAATCAAGCCTAATTCATGTACAATGGGTGGAGCAAAGGGGTGCAGAGTGTAGAATCTAGTTCTCAGCATTGTAGAGCAACATAGTGTCATAGAGTCATAGTCATACAGTGATACAGCGTGGAAACAGGCCCTTTGGCCCACCTTCCCCACACTGACCAACATGTTCTAGCTACACTAGTCCCACCTGCCCGCGTTTGGCCCATATCCCTCTAAACCTGTCCTATCCATGTACCTGTCTAACTGTTTCTTAAATGTTGGAATAGTCCCAGCCTCAACTACCTCCTCTGGCAGCTTGTTCCATACACCCACCACCCTTTGTGTGAAAAAGTTGCCCCTCAGATTCCTATTAATTCTTTTCCCCTTCACCTTGAACCTATGTCCTCTGGTCCTCGATTCCCCTACTCTGGGCAAGAGACTCTGTGTCTACCCGATCTATTCCTCTCATGATTTTATACACCTCTATAAGATCGCTCCTCATCCTCCTGCGCTCCAAGGAATAGAGTCCCAGCCTGCTCAACCTCTCCCTGTAGCTCAGACCCTCGAGTCCTGGCAACATCCTCGTAGATCTTCTCTGTACCCTTCCCCCCATTGATGAACCGTCCACTGCAAGGGCCAGGAAGCGAGCGGGCAAGATCATCTCTGACCCCTCTCACCCTGGCCACAAACCCTTTGAATCACTTCCCTCTGGAAGGCGACTCCGGACTGTCAAAGCTGCCACAACCAGACAGTTTTTTTCCACGAGTATTAGCTCTACTCAATAACCAAAAATCTGTAGCCTCCCTTTGCTCTGGTATTTTATTTAATTCACATGTTTAATCAATAATGTTTTAGTATTAATGTTTAATGTTTTATGTGTCATTCCTAACTGTCACTGTATGTCACGTTGTCACTTGCGGGCGGAGCACCAAGGCAAATTCCTTGTATGTGAATACTTAGCCAATAAACGTATTCATTCATTCAATAATTTCCAACTTGTTCCAGCTCCAGAGACAAACTCCGTACAGATAAGCACCCGTAGTCCGGATTGAACCGGGGTCTCTGGATGTGAAATCGGAACCCGTTGCATAACCTGAACGTGAAGGAGAGTAAAGTAGACATTCGAGAGCAGGGCTCGTGTTATCGCAAAGATCGCCAAGCCAAACTAATGTGATGCCTCTTTATTTTTTACATTGAAACTCAGTGCAGAGAACTATTAAAGTTTGTTCTGGCATCCAATCAAAGAATTATACTTACAGCCCTGCACGCCTTATCAAGGAAAGCCATCTGAAAGGGTTTTAACACAATGATTTACTCATGAAGGGTGGTGACTGGGGTTTGGCAAGCAGACGAAACAGCTATTTCACATCAAGTATGTCTCACTGTTGGCGATGGCACAAATAATCAGGCATTTGTTTCTGGTGACAAGAAGTAAAGATTGTTTCGTTCTGAGATTCAGCGCGGAGACGGGTCCTTTGGCCCACCGAGTCTGCGCCAACCAGCGATCCCCGCACACTAACATCATCCTACACACACTAGGGACAATTTGCACAACATGCTGAAGTAACTCAGCGGGACAGGCAGCATCGGGACGACAGCTGGCGCAATGGGCTAAGTGTTCGGCTGGCGACCGGAAGGTGGCCGGTTCGAATCCCGCTTGGAGTGCATACTGTCGTTGTGTCCTTGGGCAAGACACTTCACCCACCTTTGCCTGTGTGTGAATGTGTGTGAGTGATTGGTGGTGGTCGGAGGGGCCGTAGGCGCAGAATGGCAGCCACGCTTCCGTCAGTCTGCCCCAGGGCAGCTGTGGCTACAGAAGTAGCTTACCACCACCGAGTGTGACTGAGGAGTGAATGAATAATGCGATGTATAAAGGCGCTATATAAATCCCATCCATTATTATTATTATTATCTCTGGAGGGAAGGAATGGGTGAAGTTTCGGCTCGAGGCCCTTCTTCTGACTGATGTCTCTTTGATGGTTCAGACTGAGGTGCCTCGACCCGAAACGTCACCCATTCCTTCTCTCCAGAGATGCTGCCTGTTCCACTGAGTTACTCCAGCATTTTGTGTCTACCTTCGATTTAAACCAGCATCTGCGGTTCTTTCCCATTCAGGGACGATTTACAATTTTATCAAAGCCAATTTAACTCCAAACCTGGAAGTCTTTGGAGTGTTGGAGGAAACCGGAGATCCTGGTGAAAACCCACGCAGGTCACAGGGAGAACCTCCGTAAAGACAGCACCCGTAGTCAGGATCGAACCTGGGTCTCTGGCGCTGTAAGGCAGCAACTCAACCGCTGCGCCACCGTGCCGGCCTAAATTGCTGTCGCCCTGAAGTGCTGGCTCGATGGGCCGAATGGCCTAATTCCTGCACCTATTGTCTATTGTCTAGACACAAGGATGACTGTGTGTTGTCCATTTGGTGCCTCAACGTTAGGCATTCATTTCATCGCCTATCTTGGAATAATGTTGGCAAGATTATCAACTGCGAACGATTGTTCCATTTCCCAACATCTACGCAATTGAAACCTGATTATTGTCCAGGAACTATCAAATGTGATAACAGTGTCTGAGCCACTTCACTTCACTTCTGCAGATGTGACTGAGTTTAGTTTAGTTTAGTTTAGTTGAATATTACCGCATGCACAGAGGTACACCTTTTGTTGCATGCTATCCAGTCAAAGAAAAGACTGCATGGGATTACAAGGAAGAGAAAAAGTTGAAGGTACACAAAATTGCTGGGGAAACTCAGCGGGTGAGGCAGCATCTATGGAGCGAAGGAAATAGGCGACGTTTCGGGCCGAAACCCTTCTTCAGACTGATGGGGGGTGGGGGGGGGGGGGAAAGAAAGAAGGAAAAGGGAAGGAGGAGGAGGAGCCCGAGGGCGGGCGGATGGGAGGGTGGGAGGAGACAGCTAGAGGGTTAAGGAAGGGGAGGAGGCAGCAAGGGCTAGCCAAATTGGGAGAATTCAATGTTAATGCCATAAGGACGCAAGGTCCCCAGACGGAATATGAGGTGCTGTTCCTCCAATTTCCGCTGTTGCTCACTCTGGCCATGGAGGAGACCCAGGACAGAGAGGTCGGATTGGGAATGGGAGGGGGAGTTGAAGTGCTGAGCCACCGGGAGGTCAGGTAGGTTATTGCGGACTGAGCGGAGGTGTTCGGCGAAACGATCGCCCAACCTACGCTTGGTCTCACCGATGGTCTAGTTTATTGTCACGTGTACCGAGGTACAGTGAAAAGCTTCTGTTGCGCGCTAACCAGTCAGCGGAAAGACAACACATGATTACAATCGAGCCGTCCACAGTTAACAAATACAGGATAAAGGGAATAACGTGAGTAATGTTTTGTGTAAGAAATAACGTTTAGTGCAAGAGCTGTAGTACTGTTGCAATGCAGGGACTATCACAATGTTAAAGAAACACTTGGACAAGTACATGGATAGGACAGGTTTGGAGGGATATGGGCCAAACGCAGGCAGGTGGGACTAGTGTAGATGGGACTCTGAGGATCCTCCAGTGCTTCTACTCAGCGGCTGTGGAAAGCATCTTGTCCGGAAACATAACAATTTGGTTTGGGAATTGCTCTGCCCAGGACAAGAAGGCTCTGCAGAGAGTAGTGCGTTCAGCTGAATGCTCTGTGGGAACTACACTCGCCCCCCCCCCCCCTGCAGGAACTATACATCAGAAGGTGCATATCAAGAGCCAACAAGATCATGGGAGACCCCTTCCACCCCTGCAACAGACTGTTCCAGCTGCTACGGTCAGGCAAACACCTCCGTTGCCATGCTGTGAGAACAGAGAGGTTGAGAAGGAGTTTCTGCCCAGAGACCATTAGGACTGTAAACTCCTATCTCACCAGGGACTAGCTTTACTGAACCATCTCTACTGTTGTGTGGTGTCTTTTTAAAATTGCTGTTTTTTCTTTTTTTTCCCTTCCACAAATATGTGAACATGTGATTCTGTTCCATACTGTTTTGTAGTTTTCTTTGCACATTCCGCGAACATTGCCACTTTTCATTTCACTGCACATCTCGTATGCGTATGTGATGAATAAACTTGACTTGACTTGACTTGACATGTTGGCGAGTGTGGGCAAGCTGGGCTGAAGGGGCTGTTTCCACGCTGTATGTCCCTATGAACCTATATAACGTTTTAATAATAATAATGATGGATGGGATTTATATAGCGCCTTTCTAATACTCAAGGCGCTTTACATCGCATTATTCATTCACTCCTCAGTCACACTCGGTGGTGGTAAGCTACTTCTTTAGCCACAGCTGCCCTGGGGCAGACTGATGGAAGCGTGGCTGCCAATCTGCGCCTACGGCCCCTCCGACCACCACCAATCACTCACACACATTCACATACATTAACACACAGGCAAAGGTGGGTGAAGTGTCTTGCCCAAGGACACGACAGTATGCACTCCAAGCTGGAGTTTAGTGCAATAGTAAGTCATTCATTCATGTTAGTCATTCTTGACATGATAGTTTTCTCCAAGGGGCTTGGAGTTGATGTCATCTCCTTTGGGGGCTTGGCAGGAGAACTTGGATCACGTGATGGGAATGTTCCCAGACCTAGATAACATTCCTGGTGCAGGACCACACCGGGATACCAGGGACCCAAGGCCGCAAGGAATTGCAGAGAGTTGTGGACGGAGCCCAGACCATCAGGCAAACCAACCTCCCCTTCTATCGACTCCATCTACACCTCTCGCTGCCTCGGCAAGACCAGCAGCATCATCAAGGGCCAGTCTCACCCCCAATCACTCCCTCTTCTCCCCTCTCTTCGGTCAGGCAAGAGGTATGCAAGTGTGAAGACGCACACCTCCAGATTTGATTCCTTGACCCCTCTAACCTTAGACCTAGTTTTTAATTCCCTTGTGTTGCTATGAATGAATCTATGCATTCCCCAGGAACGTACGTACTTGTAGCGAAGATAGGCACAAAAAAGCTGGAGTAACTCAGCGGGACAGGCAGCATCTCTGGAGAGAAGGAATGGGCCTTTGATTAATGCTTAAATGTTGGACCTGCCTGTATTCCTGTTGGACTTCAATATAATTCAATATTAGTTTTCCCCCTCCTCCCATTGCCTTATCCAGCTCTGAGCTTCCCCTTGCTGTTTACACTTCATATTCCAGCACAACGGATAAAGCCTAAGTCACATGTATGTGCTTTTGTCCTTTGGTCAGGATGAACAGTTATCAGGGGAAGGTTACGTTCAGAAAAGTCTCGTTCTTTCAGGGCTATCTAATTGTATTCCCATCCCTCACGAGACTCTCATTAGCCCGTCTCTGTACCTTTCATATCCACTGCCAGCTCTTATCACCGATCGTACTGGCCCAGCGATACTGCAGGTTGAATGGGGACATATCTTCTCCATCGCTTCAGAGAACAAAGTCGAAAGTCTCCACTTGTTCCCCTTTGATTACTTAACATTTGTTCAAACTCCCCAGAAACATCGGGCTTCTTATTTGTTCAACCACGCGGCACTTTGCCAGGTTGTTCAGTGACACACTTAGGCCTGGATAGAGTGGATTTGGAGAGGGAGAGGATGTTTCCACTAGTGGGAGAGTCTAGGACCAGAGGGCACAGCCTCAGAATTAAAGGACGTTCCTTTAGAAAAGGAGATGTGGCGGAATTTTTTTTGTCAGAGGGTGGTGAATCTGTGGAATTCTTTGCCACAGACGGCTGTGGAGGCCAAGTTAGTGGATATTTTTAAGGTAGAGGTAGATAAGATTCTTAATTAGTGCGGGTGTCAGGGGTTATGGGGAGAAGGCAGGAGAATGGGCTTGAGAGGGAGAGATAGATCAGCCATGATTGAACGGCGGAGTAGACTTAATGGGTCGAATGGCCTCATTCTGCTCCTATCACTCATTAACTTATGAACTTATGATAGGAAAAAGCCCTAAAGTCAAATGTCTCTGATTCTTTGTTCAAGAAGGAACTGCAGATGCTGGAAGATCGAAGGTACACAAAAAAGCTGGAGAAACTCAGCGGGTGCAGCAGCATCTATGGAGCGAAGGAAATAGGCGACGTTTCGGGACGAAACCCTTCTTCAGACTGATGGGGAGAAGGAAGGAAAAAGGGAGGAGGAGGAGCCCGAGGGCGGGGGGATGGGAGGAGACAGCTAGAGGGTTAAGGAAGGGGAGGAGACAGCAAGGGCTAGCAAAATTGGGAGAATTCAATGTTCATGCCCACCGGACGCAAGCAACCCAGGCGGAATATGAGGTGCTGTTCCTCCAATTTCCGGTGTTGCTCACTCTGGCAATGGAGGAGACCCAGGACAGAGAGGTCGGATTGGGAATGGGAGGGGGAGTTGAAGTGCTGAGGCACCGGGAGTTCAGGTAGGTTATTGCGGACTGAGCGGAGGTGTTCGGCGAAACGATCGCCCAACCTCCCAGTCAGAGTGTCTGATTCTTTTCCTTTTTATTGAGCAGGTAGGGGCAGATTGTGTGTTAACTGAACCATCCTATCACCGACTAGAGAATGGTCCTGAGCTACCATCTACCTCATTGGAGATCATTGGACTATCTTGAATCGGACTTTAGACAATAGACAATAGACAATAGGTGCAGGAGTAGGCCATTCGGCCCTTCGAGCCAGCACCGCCATTCAATGTGATCATGGCTGATCATCCCCAATCAGTACCCCGTTCCTGCCTTCTCCCCATATCCCTGACTCCGCTATCTTTAAGAGCCCTATCTAGCTCTCTCTTGAAAGTATCCAGAGAACCGGCCTCCACCGCCCTCTGAGGCATAGAATTCCACAGACTCACAACTCCCTGTGAGAAAAAGTATTTTCTCGTCTCCCTTCTAAATGGCTTACCCCTTATTCTTAAACTGTGGCCCCTGGTTCTGGACTCCCCCAACATCGGGAACATGTTTCCTGCCTCTGGCATGTCCAAACTCTTAATAATCTTACATGTTTCAATAAGATCCCCTCACATTCTTCTAAACTCCAGAGTGTACAAGCCCAGTCGCTCCATTCTCTCAGCATATGACAGTCCCGCCATCCCGGGAATTAACCTGGTGAACCTACGCTGGGCTCCCTCATTAGCAAGAATGTCCTTCCTCAAATTAGGGGACCAAAACTGCACACAATACTCCAGGTGTGGTTCCACTAGGGGCCTGTACAACTGCAGAAGGACCTATTTGCTCCTATACTCAACTCCTCTCGATACAAGGGCCAATATGCCATTTGCTTTCTTCACTGCGTACTGTGATTATCGGAGATTGACCGATTCTTGATTAGGTCGGGCGTTGTGGGTGATGGGGAGAAGGCAGGAGAATGGGGTTGAGAGGGAAAGATAGACCAGCCATGACTGAATGGCGGTGTAAAAACTCAATCGAGGATTGTCCTAAGGGCTCCAATGATGTAGGTAGTAGCTCGGGGCAGCTCTTCTGAACTACTCCTCTTTAATAATTTAAAGTTGTTTTTCTATCGCCTTCCATCACAGTGAGGAATGTGGAGGAGTCACTGTGGTGGATGTTCATGTTAAAATGTGTGTTTGTGCGTTCTGTTGCTTTTTATTGGTATGGCTGTATGGCAAATGAAATTCCTCGTATGTTGCAAAACATACTTGGCTAATAAAATATGATTACGATTATGATTAAAGTTACAGCCAAACACAAAGTGCTGGAAGGACTCAGTGGGTCAGGCAGCGTCTTACGGAGGGAGTAGACTTGATGGGCCGAACGGCCTAATTCTGCTCCTATCACTTATGAACTTATGAACCTATGAAGGTAGACAAAAAATGCTGGAGAAACTCAGAGGGTGAGGCAGCATCTCTGGAGAAAAGGAGTAGGCGACTTTTCGGGTCGAGACCCTTCTTCAGACTTATGACTTGGTTTGTTCCTAAATCTATCTCAGAGCAGAGTACAAACCACCACCTTTGCTGCAGGTTAGAGTTGTATAGTTCCCCATGGACTATGCTTTTGGCTTTAGGTAGGCAAATGCTTTTGGCCTTCCTTTGTACAATTCGCTGTGATGATGTAGTCACCCCAGCCAAGCACAACACTTGTTCTCATTGTTTGGTCTGGCCCAGGTTCTCTGGGATCTGAGTCGACTTGATTACTCCAAGCATTCCTAGCCATTGAGTCGGTCGCCCTGCTGTGCAACATTTTAAAAATGAGACTGCAGATAAATAATAAATACAATATGCCGTTGGTGTCTCTGAAGGTTATGAAAAATGCAACAAGTTGTGTTGTGTTCAGTTCAGTTTAGTTTATTGTCACGTGTACCGAGGTACAGTGAAAAGCTTTTGTTGCGTGCTAACCAGTCAGCAGGAAGACAACACATGATTACAATCGAGCCATTTACAGTCTACAGATACATGGTAAAGGAATAATGTTCGGTGCAAGGTAAAGTCATCAAAGTCCAATCAAGGATAGTCCAAGGGTCACCAATGAGGTAGATAGTAGGTCACGTTGTGGTGGGATGCAGATAGACACAAGATGCTGGAGTAACTCAACCGGGTCATTTAAGGCTGAGGTGAGAAAAAACTTTTTCACCCAGAGAGTTGTGAATTTGTGGAATTCCCTGCCACAGAAGGCAGTGGAGGCCAAGTCACTGGATGGATTTAAGAGAGAGTTAGATAGAGCTCTAGGGGCTAGTGGAATCATGGGATATGGGGAGAAGGCAGGCACGGGTTATTGATAGGGGACGATCAGCCATGATCACAATGGATGGCAGTGCTGGCTCGAAGGGCCGAATGGCCTCCTCCTGCACCTATTTTCCATGTTTCTATGTTTCTATGGGACAGGCAGCGTCTCTGGAGAGAAGGAATGGGTGGCGTTTCGGGTCGAGACCCTTCTTCCGACTAAGTGTCAGGGGAGTGAGAGGTACATAGATAAGGAAGTGTAAGGTGTGAAAACAGGACAGAGGGATTGGAGATCAAGGAGCATGTAGAATAAATTCTCCTTGAGAAAGCTGGGAGAAGGCAACAACAAAGCAGACAGAGATGAAATGTGGTCGGAGACAGTAAGAGTGGTCGGAGAACTGGGAAGGGGGAGGGGATGGAGAGAGAGGGAAAGCAAGGGCTGCTTGGAGTTAGAGAAGTCATTGTAAGCTGCCCAACTTTTTGGATTGCCCAAGAATTTTGCATTGAACTTTTCGGTGTAAACCAGCACCTACCTACACATTTTCTCGACCGACTGGGAACTGAGAACAGGATTTTTTTTTGTGTATAGGCGGGTGAGAAAGGATGTCTCTTGCTTTTTATTCCATTGCTGCTAGCTTGTTTCTTGTTAGACAGAATTTAAACAGAATTTAAACAGAATTTACCTTTGCAAAGAATTCAGCGCTTGGTCACAAAGAATTTACATTTGAAAGGGGGTACATAAAGATGTTATTAAAACACTTTACATGCTTCACTTTCAAATCTTGAGTATTATGTGATGTAATTTAGATGAGGGTGGTTATGATTAGACATCTATTTGAAAGGGTGTCTTTCAACTAAAAAGATGTGTGAATCGCGAATATATTATTAATATTTTAATTTCTCTCACATAGCAGTTGTAACGTCTTGCAATGGGCTGGTGTGTTACCGCTATATGTTCGATTCCCATTAGTGTAAGGAGTGTGACTTCATAGGGTCAAGAAATCTAAGAAAATTAAGAGAAATTTAAATTAACCATTTTGTTCTCTCTTTATTTCGGTATCTTTCCAACAAGATGCTTCACACCGAAATATATATATTTGCGTAGAGTGGCAGCTTGATTGACAGAATGTAATTGGATACTTCTCGATCAAACTTGGTAACGAGTGATGGAAATGACAAGATTTATTTCATTCATTCATAAGTGATAGGGTAGGAATTAGGCCATTCGGCCCATCAAGTACACCATTCAATCACGGCTGATCTATCTTTCCTTCACAACCCCAGTCTCCCGCTTTTCCCCCCATAACCTCTGATACACGACTAATTCTCTGCCTCAGAGGGCGGTGGAGGACGGTTCTCTGGATACTTTAAAGAGAGAGCTAGACAGGGCTCTTGAAGATAGAGGAGAAGGGAATATGGGGAGAAGGCAGGAACAGGGTACTGATTGGGGATGATCAGCCATGATCACATTGAATGGCGGTGCTGGCTCGAAGGGTCGAATGGCCTACTCCTGCACCTATTGTCTATTGTCTACTGTCTAATCAAGAATCTGTCAATATCTGCCTTAAAAATATCCTTTGACTTGGCCTCCAAAGCCTTCTGTGGCAATGAATTCCACAGATTCACCACCCTGTGACGAAAGAAATTCCTCTTCATCTCTTTTCTAAGAGAACGTACTTTAATTCTGAGGCTGTGTCCTCTGGTCCTAGACTCTCCCACTAGTGGAAACATCCTCCCCACATCCACTCTATCCAGGCCTTTCACTATTCGGTAAGTTACAATGAGGACCCCCTCATCCTTCTAAACTCCAGTGAGTATATGATGTTTATAATTTGTGCAAACGTTATCACAGTTAATGGCAAGACCCTCACCAGCATTGATAATCAGAGGGTCTGAAGAAAGGTCTCGACCCGAAACGTCACCTATTCCTTCGCTCCATAGATGCTGCCTCACCCGCTGAGTTTCTCCAGCATTTTTTATCTACCTTTGATAATCAGAGGGATTCTGATTCTATTATCTGATCTTTTGACTTTAGAGTATAGACTTTATAGTTTCTGTACTTTTGACTTTAGAGTATAGATACAGAAACAGGCCCTTCGGCCCACCAAGTCCACGCCGACCAGCAATCCCCGCGAACCAGCCGACCAGCGAACACTATCCTACACACTAGGGACAATTTACAATTTTACCAAGCCAATCAACCTGCAAACCTCAACGACTTTGAGGTGCGGGAGGAAACCGGAGCACCCGGAGAAAACCCCACGTGGTCACGGGGAGAACGTACAAACTCCGCACAGCCAGCACCCGTGGTCAGGATCGAACCCGGGTCTCTGGCGCTGTGAGGCAGCAACTCTACCGCTGCGCCACCGTGCCGCCCTAGTCATCTGTAGTTACCAGGAAAACCGCTCCATGGAGTAATTGTGACATTCCTGGCATTTACCTGGAAATATTCCACAAGCTACTAAACTCTCTGAGGTAAAGATAGATGGCCCTGCGCCATTTGGAATAGATGATATAAAATTCTGAAATCAGATTGGAGAACCCTTCGACAATGTTGAATTCAAAGCAAATTTTATTTTTAAACTGTCTTCCGCAATGCAGACAGCTCATTGGCAAGATCTCAGTAAAGAGTGCCCTGGGAAGGTAATAAATCCCTGATGGTTTCTTCTTTGAGGTTTAGTGTAAGATTTAAGGCCGTGTAAAATCCCTTCATCAAATTTTATTTTTAGAGATACAGCATTAAAACAGGCCCTTCAGCCCACCCAGTCCGTGCATGGTACATGATAAAGGGATAATGCATATAATGTTTAGAACAAGATGAAGTCAGTAAAGAAAATAGACAATAGACAATAGACAATAGGTGCAGGAGTAGGCCATTTGGCCCTTCGAGCCAGCACCGCCATTCAATGTGATCATCCCCATCAAGGCTGTGCTACCTGCCGATCACCAACCCCTCACACTCACCCCCTACGACGTATTCGTGGCACTGAGTAGGACTAATGCACGTAAAGCTGCTGGCCCTGACGGCATCCCCGGGCGCGTGCTCAGGGCCTGTGCTGCGCAGCTGACAGACGTCTGGACTGACATCTTCAACCTGTCACTTGCCCAAGCAGTTGTCCCCACGTGCCTTAAATCCACCTCCATCGTGCCAGTGCCAAAACACTCCACTGCGGCAAGCCTCAACGACTTCCGCCCAGTTGCACTTACCCCCATCATCACCAAGTGCTTCGAGAGGCTGGTCCTGGCACACCTCAAAAGCTGCCTACCCCCCACACTGGATCCCTATCAGTTTGCCTACCGCAAGAACAGGAGTACGGAGGATGCCATCTCAACGGCACTTCACTCCGCCCTCTCCCACCTCGACAACAGAGACACTTACGTAAGAATGCTGTTCATCGATTACAGCTCAGCATTCAACACCATTATACCATCAAAACTGATCACCAAACTCGGTAACCTGGGCATCGACCCCTCCCTCTGCAACTGGATACTGGACTTTCTAACCAACAGACCCCAGTCTGTTAGGTTAGACAAGCACACCTCTTCAACCCTCACCCTGAACACCGGCGTTCCACAGGGCTGTGTGCTGAGCCCCCTCCTCTACTCCCTCTTCACCTATGACTGCACACCTGTACATGGTACTAACACCATCATCAAGTATGCAGATGATACAACGGTGATTGGCCTCATCAGCAACAACGATGAGTCGGCCTACAGGGAGGAGGTCCAGCACTTAGCAGCATGGTGCGCTGACAACAACCTGGCCCTTAACTCCAAGAAGACCAAGGAGCTCATTGTAGACTTCAGGAAGTCCAGGGGCGGCACGCACACCCCCATCCACATTAACGGGACGGAGGTGGAACGTGTTTCTAGCTTCAGGTTCCTGGGAGTCAACATCTCCGATGACCTCTCTTGGACCCACAATACCTCAACTCTGATCAAGAAGGCTCACCAGCGTCTCTTCTTCCTGAGGAGACTGAAGAAGGTCCATCTGTCTCCTCAGATCCTGGTGAACTTCTACCGCTGCACCATCGAGAGCATCCTTACCAACTGCATCACAGTATGGTATGGCAACTGCTCTGTCTCCGACCGGAAGGCATTGCAGAGGGTGGTGAAAATTGCCCAACGCATCACCGGTTCCTCGCTCCCCTCCATTGAGTCTGTCCAAAGCAAGCGTTATCTGCGGAGGGCGCTCAGCATCGCCAAGGACTGCTCTCACCCCAACCATGGACTGTTTACCCTCCTACCATCCGGGAGGCGCTACAGGTCTCTCCGTTGCCGAACCAGCAGGTCCAGGAACAGCTTCTTCCCGGCGGCTGTCACTCTACTCAACAACGTACCTCGGTGACTGCCAATCACCCCCCCACCCCCCGGACACTTATTATCACTTATTATTATTTATTTAAATCATTTGCTATGTCGCTCTTCCAGGGAGATGCTAAATGCATTTCGTTGTCTCTGTACTGTACACTGACAATGACAATTAAAATTGAATCTGAATCTGAGTACCCCGTTCCTGCCTTCTCCCCATATCCCCTGACTCTGCTATTTTGATGAGCCCCATCTAGCTCTCTCTTGAAAGTATCCAGAGAACCTGCCTCCACCGCCCTCTGAGGCAGAGAATTGCACACTCTCTGTGTGAAAAAGTGTTTCCTCGTCTCCGTTCTAAATGGCTTGCACCTTATTCTTAAAAGCCTGATCAAAGATCGGCATCACAGTGGAGCAACGGTAGAACTACTGCTTCACAACGCCAGAGGCCCAGGTTCGATCCTGACTCCCGGTGCTGTCTGTACAGAGTTTGTACGTTCTCCCCGTGACCTGCGTGGGTTTTCTCAGAGATCTTCGGTTTCCTCCCCACCCTCCAAAGACGTAACAGGTTTGTAACTTAATTGGCTTGGTATAAAATGTATATCCAAGTGCGTGTCGGATCGTGTCAATGTGCGGGGCTGGCTGGTCTGCGCGGACTCGGTGGGCCGAAGGGCCTGTTTCCCCGCTGTTTCGCTAAACTAAACCAAACTCGGATTGTCAGAGAGTCTCCAATGAGGTAGATAGTACATGGTTACAATCCAATACCATCCGCAGTGTACCGGAGGTTTGGAAAGAGTGGAGCGAATGTAATGCATGATTGTAGATCCACCTGTAACGAGCACACAATGACTTGCCTGCTTTGGGCGCCATCTTGGATTAGACTGCCTCTTGGCTCCATCTAATGTTATAACTCACAGTTCAGAGAGTTTCGCCCAAATAACTCGAATATAAACAATCCTTCATCCAGTTTTTTTTTCAGTTTAGTTTAGTTTATTGTCACATGTGTCTAGCTACAGTGAAAAGCTTTTGTTGCGCGCTAACCAGTCGGCAGAAAGACAATACATGATTACAATCAAGCCATTCGCAGTGTACAGATACATGATAAGGGAATAATGTTGAGTGCAAGGTAAAGCCAGCAAAATCTGATCAAGGATAGTCCGAAGGTCACCAAAGATGTAGATAGTAGTTCAGCACTGCTCCCTAGTTGTGGTAGGATAGATAATAGACAATAGGTGCAGGAGTAGGCCATTCGGGCCCTCCAAGCCAGCACCGCCATTCAATATGATCATGGCTGATCATCCAACTCAGTATCCCACACCTGCCTTCTCTCCATACCCCCTGATCCCTTTAGCCACAAGGGCCACATCTAACTCCCTCTTAAATATAGCCAATGAACTGGCCTCAACTGCCTTCTGTGGCAGAGAATTCCACAGATTCACCACTCTCTGTGTAAAAAATAATTTTCTCATCTCAGTCCTAAAAGACTTCCCTCTTATCCTTAAACTGTGACCCCTTGTTCTGGACTTCATCAACATCGGGAATAATCTTTCTGCATCTAGCCTGTCCAACCTCTTAAGTATCCCGTTCCTGCCTTCTCCCCATAACCCCTGACTCCGCGATCTTCAAGAGCCCTATCTAGCTCTCTCTTGAAAGTATCCAGAGAACTGGCCTCCTGTGGCAGAGAATTCCACAGACTCACAACTCTGTGTGTGAAAAAAGTTGTTTCAGTTGCCTGATAACAGCCGGGAAGAAACTGTCCCTAAATCTGGAGGTAGACAAAAATGCTGGAGAAACTCAGCGGGTGAGACGGCATCTACGGATCGAAGGAAATAGGCAACGTTTCGGGTCGAGAACCTGGTGGGCGTTTTCACATTTCTGTACCTCTTGTCTGATTAACCTCGAAATGTGAGGCCCCTTCACAGAAACTCTAGACAATGTGTTTCTACGACGGATTTTACGGCCAAACATTTGAATATAATCTTACTCAAGGTGTTGCGTTTGGATCGAGGCAATGAACCTGTTTAACAGTGGCTTATCTAATCTTTCCCATCTGTTACATTCTTTGCTTCTCAGTCATGTGAAAAGATATCAGGCGATTGAGAATAGCGAATTGAGAAATAAATAAGATTGGCTGACAGCTGATCAAAATTAACACTTCCAGTATCTGCAGTTCCTTCTTAAACACATTGGTAGTTTGGTTGGTTGATTGATTGATTGGTAGATTAGTTGATTGAATGAAAGATGTGTGCGCCAAGTTACGCTGAGCTTCGATTAGCCGTTCCATGGCACAGTAGTCCAATGTTATATCATTTTCTCGTCCACTACCTACACACTCAGGGTGAGTTACAGATGCCAACTGACCTACAAACCCGAAACGTCTTTAGGATGTGCGAGGAAACCGGAGCACCCGGAGGGAAACCACGTGGTCACAGGGAGAGCATGCAAACTCCACAAAGGCAGCATCGAATCACAGAGGCACAGGTTCATACAGTGTGGAAACAGGCCCTTTGGTCCGACTTGCCCACACCGGCCATCTACAATAGTCACACCTGCCCCATATCCCTCCAAACCTGTCCTATCCATGTACCTGTCCAACGTTGGGATTGTCCCTGCCTCGACTGCCTCCTCTGGCAGCTCGTTCCATACACCCACCACTCTTTGTGTGAAAAGGTTACCCCACAAATTCCTATTAAATCTTTTTTCCTTCACCTTAATTGAATTGAATTGAATTGAATTGAATACCTTTATTGTCATTCAGACCTTACGGTCTGAACGAAATTTCATGCCTGCAGTCATACATACAATAATAAACAACAATAAACACAAATTAACATCCACCACAGTGAGTCCTCCAAGCACCTCCTCACTGTGGTGGAGGCAAAAATCTTAGGGTTACTGTCTCTTCCCTCCTCTTCTCCCTCTGCGCTGAGGCGATTCCCCACCGGGCGATGGTACAAACAGTCCCGCGGCTCACCGAACCCCGCAAACGGGCCGGTTCAAACACCGCGGCCCGGGGGTGGTCGAAGCTGCCGCCCTCCAGTCCAGCACACGCAGCCGCTGGCCCGCGGCTGAACCCCAGACGCAGGTCACCGCCGCCAGAACGCCGTCCCAGCCACCGGAGCACCGTTCCAGCCCCGAGCCGGATTGCCCTCACGTGAGTACCGTTCCTCCCTCGGGATGGGCCACTCCGATGGGAGTGTCATTCTTCCTTGGGCTGGGCCACTCCGACGGGAGCGCCGTTCCTCCCTCGGGCTGGGCCACTCCGACGGGTCACAGCCCCTCACGGGAGAGTCTCTCAGCCCCTCGCCAGGCCGCTCTCACGAGAGCGCAGTTCCAGCCCCGGGCTGGGCCACCCTCACGGGAGCGAGCCCAGGGCGAGTCCTGTCAGCTGCCTCCGCCATTAGGCCTCAGCGTAGACGGAGGCAGAGAAGGGGGATACGACAAAAAGGCCGTATTCCCCCGAAGGGAGAGACAGCAAGCCCCGTTTCACCCCCCACCCCCCCACCCCCCCCCCCCCCCCCACATAAACACAACCTAAAAACCAAAAACGTAACTAGACAAAACGAAAAAAAACAACACAAAAAAGTAAAAGACAAACGGACTGCAGGCGAGCCGCAGCCGTTCCCAGCGCCGCCACTTCCGAATCCTCTGGTCCTCGATTTCTCTACTCTGGGCATGAGACTGTGTGTCTATCTGATCTAATCCTCTCATGTTGGGCCGAAGTGCCTGTTTCCACGCCATATGACTCTATGACTCTACGATTATGACTATTCAAATGTAGCATTGCCACAGATGGCTGTGGAGGCCAAGTCAATGGGTACTTATAAGGTGGCAATTGACAGATTCTTGATTAGTACGGGTGTCATGGGTTATGGGGAGAAGGCAGGAGTATGATGTTGAGCGGGAGAGATAGATCCGTTCTGATTGAATGGCGGAGTTGACTTGATGGGCCGAATGTCCTAATTCTGCTCCTCGTACTTTGTGAACTTATGCACAAGGAGAAAAATGACGATTCAGTTAAATAACTTCTTCAAGGATCCCGCATTCTCCAGAGAAGTTGCGTATAACTTATGAAGATTAAGTTCTTACTTCAAATTCCACTCGCCCGGGTGAATCTTGTATTATATCCACAGATATGGTTAGTTTTGTTTAGAGATACAGCCTGAAAACAGGCCCTTCGGCCCCCTGAGTCCATGCCGACCAGCATTCCCCGTACATTAACTCACTAGGGCTACACACTAGGGCTAATTTTCAATTCTACCAAGCCAATGAACCTGCAGACCTGAGTGTCTTTGGAGCGTGGGAGGAAACTGAAGATCTTGGAGAAAACCCACGCCGGTCACGGGAAGAAGGTACAAACTCCGTACAGACAGCACCCGTAGCCGGGATCGAACCCGGGTCTCTGGCGCTGTGAGGCAGCAACTCTGCCACTGCGCCACCATGCCGCCTGATATCTACAGCAGGGATCCACCCTCGTCCCACCATGAGTCCTAGAGCGGTGGAAGTGGCGGGGAGAGGGAAAGGGGAGCGCTGAAGGTCAGGAGCGAATTCTAATGGCTGCAATCTCCGGTGATTAACGCCAATGCACCGAGGCTCACAGCCGCTATTGTTGCCTTTTAATCAGACCTGCAGGGAGAAGCAGAGACACAATAGACACATTCACAGCTTCTAATTGGATTATATCTTCTTGAAAAGCCCCCAAACTTGAATCACCTTCAGCATCTGTTTAAATCAACGTTGGAAGAGCAGTAGGTTGAGACAATGGATGAGTTTGTTTCCTGGGATGCACTCTCCTTGTGGCATTTATACATCATATAGCGATGTTAACACTTTGCCATCTCCTGTTCCTATTACTTTATTAAGTTTAATAATTCAGTTCGACAGGTACACGGATAGGACAAGTTAAGGTAATTGAAGATAGACACAAAATGCTGGAGTAACTCAGCGGGACCGGCAGCATCTCTGGAGAGAAGCAATGGGTGATGTTTCGGGTCAAGACCCTTCTTTCAGACTGAAGAAGAGTCTCGACACGAAACGCCACCCAAGTTCAAGTTCAAGTGAGTTTATTGTCATGTGTCCCTGTATAGGACAATGAAATTCTTGCTTTGCTTCAGCACACAGAACATAGTAGGCATTTACTACAAACCCATTCCTTCTCTCCAGAGATGCTGCTGGTCCCGCTGAGTTACTTCAGCTTTGTGTCCACCTTCAAATGACGTCACGCGCTCCAGACGGCTGTGCGGGCGCATGAAGTCGTGGGACCTTCGCGGGACCGTCGCGCCTCAACGCGACCACCAGGTCGCATAATTAGTGTGCCCAGGACACGTAAGTGGGACAGGGGCTTAAGGAGGGATATGGACTAAGCGCAGGCAGGTGGGACTGGTGTAGCTGGGACATGTTGGTCGGTGTGGGCAAGTTGGGCCGGAGGGCTAGTTTCTACATTGTATCACTCTATAATTTGTGTTGAAATTAAATCACAGTACGGAAACAGGCCCTTTTCGGCCCATCTTCCCCACCCCAACCTCGATGCCCCATCTACACTAGTCCCACCTGCCGAAGTTTGGTCCATATCCCTCTCAACCTTCCTATCCATGTATCTGTCCACAGTCTTTTAGATGTTGTTATAGTTCCTTCCTCAACCAGCTTGCTCCATAGGCCCATCACCCTCTGCTCATGCTCTCCCTGTACCTCAAGTCCTGGCGATATCCTTATAAAGGGCCTGCCCCACTTGGTGATTTTTTTCGGTGACTGCCGGCATCATTGACTGACGTATCAGGCCACCGGCGCGATGCGGCGTGACGCGGCGTGATGTCATATAGACGCGCGCTGTCTTCTTGCGCGGTGTTGGGACGACAGATGGCACAATGGGCTAAGTGTTCGGCTGGCAACCGGAAGGTAGCCGGTTCGAATCCCGCTTGGAGTGCATACTGTCGTTGTGTCCTTGGGCAAGACACTTCACCCACATTTGCCTGTGTGTGAATGTGTGTGAGTGATTGGTGGTGGTCGGAGGGGCCGTAGGCGCAGATTGGCAGCCACGCTTCCGTCAGTCTGCCCCAGGGCAGCTGTGGCTACAGAAGCAGCTTACCACCACCGAGTGTGACTGAGGAGTGAATGAATAATGCGATGTAAAGCGCCTTGAGTATTAGAAAGGCGCTATATAAATCCCATCCATTATTATTATTATTTCTCAAGTGTCGCAACATTCTTTTTGTCGCCGCTGGATTTTGAAATGTTCAAAATCATTTGACGACCCTGATATGATGCCGGCAGTCACCAAAAGAAATCGCCAAGTGGGACAGGCCCTTAAATCTTTTCTGTACTCTCTCCAGCTTAACTACATCCACCCTGTAGCAGGGTGAGCAAAGCCGAACACACACTACTCCAAATGCGGCCTCAGAAGCGATGTGCTATCCTTCATGAAGCAGCTAAATACAGTGTCACGGAGGTGCAGTCGGTAGAACCTCACATAGCACCTC
This sequence comes from Amblyraja radiata, assembly GCF_010909765.2. Classification (NCBI taxonomy): domain Eukaryota; kingdom Metazoa; phylum Chordata; class Chondrichthyes; order Rajiformes; family Rajidae; genus Amblyraja; species Amblyraja radiata. The sequence goes on from NC_045976.1 coordinate 40,418,973, forward strand.
GAGACCCGGGTTCGATCCTGACCTCCGGACCTGTCTGTACGGAGTTTGCGCGTTCTACCCGTGACCGCGTGGGTTTTCTCCGGGTGCTCCGGTTTCCTCCCACACTCCACACTCTGGAATTTAGAAGGATGAGAGGGTAGGGGATCTCATTGAAACATATAAGATTAATAAGGGTTTGGACACGCTAGAGGCAGGAAACATGTTCCCGATGATGGGGGCGTCCAGAACCAGGGGGCACAGTTTAAGAATAAGGGGTGAGCCAGTTAGAACGGAGATGAGGAAACAGTTTTTCACAGAGAGTTGTGAGTCTGTGGAATTCTCTGCCTCAGAGGGCGGTGGAGGCCGGTTCAGGGGATAGAAACATAGAAATTAGGTGCAGGAGTAGGCCATTCGGCCCTTCGAGCCTGCACCGCCATTCAATATGATCATGGCTGATCATCCAACTCAGTATCCTGTACCTGCCTTCTCTCCATAGCCACAAGGGCCACATCTAACTCCCTCTTAAATATAGCCAATGAACTGGCCTCAACTACCTTCTGTGGCAGATATGGGGGGAAGGCAGGAACGGTGTACTGATTGTGGATGATCAGCCATGATCACATTGAGTGGCGGTGCTGGCTCGAAGAGCCGACTCCTGCTCCTATTGTCTATTGTCTATTGTCAAAGATGTGCAGGTTTGTAGGTGAGTTGGATTCTGTAAATTGGTCCCAGATAGTGTCGGATAGTGCTAGCGTGCTGGCACGGACACGGTGGGCCGAAGGGCCTGTTCCCCCTCGTTGTGTCTGTAAAATCTATAACAGCAAGTGTGTTCCAGACCCCCCACCATTACCACGGGCTTTTTTTTTAATCCACTTTTATTTAATGACCTGCATTTAAGTTGCTCAGCTGTCACTGTGGGATTTGTATTTACACCTCCAGATTAATGGCCCAGACCTCTGGATACTAGTTAAGAACTACTCTCCTGCTGCACCCTATTATTAAGGTAACTGCGAAAGCGAATGCAAAGAAGTGGACTTGAATGTGACCCTTGTTTGATTTTGATTGTAACCCATTAAAAAGAATCACCAGCGAGCGGCCATTAGCACTCGCTGTAAAATTTCTTTCCTGCGGTATTTCTGTGCAGAGTGTTAATGGGACAAAAATCACCCCGAGGTTCTGGCGGCTAGCAGCGATCGGCAGTGAAAAAAAACCTGTCGGTATTTGATATCTTCATCAGAGACGAACTTGCAAACCAGGCTTGGCCGCCAGAACAGCGTCGCTTCCAGCTGTGGTTCTGCAGATGTTTCTCGTTTACTGGAGATTTTAAACAACACTTCTTTGGAAGCCTCTTCCTTACCCCCCCCCCCCCCCCCCCCCCCCCCCACCACTCTAATATCGAGCAGACGGCACAGAAGTGCGAAAACGCGCACCTCCAGATTCAGGGACAGTTTCTTCCCAGCTGTTATCAGGCAACTGAATCATCCTACCACAACCAGAGAGCAGTCAATAGACAATAGACTATAGGTGCAGGAGTAGGCCATTCGGCCCTTCGAGCCAGCACCGCCATTCATTGTGATCATGGCTAATCATAGGGGCTAGGGGCAAGTGGAGTCAAGGGATATGGGGAGAAGGCAGGCACGGGCTATTGATAGGGGATGATCAGCCATGATCACAATGAATGGCGTGCTGGCTCGAAGAGCTGAATGTCTGCCTCCTGCACCTATTTTCGATGTATCTATGTTTCTATCCCCAATCAGTACCCCGTTCCTGCCTTCTCCCCATATCCCCTGACTCCGCTATCTTTAAGAGCCCTATCTAGCTTTCTCTTGAAAGCATCCAGAGAACCCGCCTCCACCGCCCTCTGAGGCAGAGAATTCCACAGACTCACAACTCTCTGTGAGAAAAAGTGTTTCCTCGTCTCCGTTCTAAATGGCTTACTCCTTATTCTTAATCTGTGGCCCCTGGTTCTGGTCTCCCCCAACATCGGGAACATGTTTCCTGCCTCTAACGTGTCCAAGCCCTTAACAATCTTATATATTTCAATGAGATACCCTCCCATCCTTCTAAACTCCAGAGTGTACAAGCCCAGCTGTTCCATTCTCTCAGCATATGACAGTCCCACCATCCCGGGAATTAACCAGTCCTGAACTACTATCTACCTCTTTGGTGACCCTCAGACTATCCTTGATCGGACTTTGCTGGCTTTACCTTGCACTAAACGTTATTCCCTTATCATGTATCTATACACTATAAATGCCTCGATAGTAATCATGTGTTGTCTTTTGTGTAAGAAGGAACTGCAGATGCTGTTTTAAACCGAAGGTAGACACAAAAAGCTGGAGTAACTCAGCAGGACTGGCAGCATCTCTGGAGAGCAGGAATGGGTGACGTTTCGGGTCAAGACCCTTCTTAGTGATAAGGGAAACGAGAGATATAGTCAGTGATGTGGAGAGATAAAGAACAATGAATGAAAGATAATGCATAAAAGTAATGATGATAAAGGAAACAGGCCATTGTTAGCTGTTTGTTGGGTGAAAACGAGAAGCTGGTGCGACTTGGGTGGGGGAGGGATAGATGGAGAGAGGGAGTGAATGCCGGGGCTACCTGAAGTGAGAGAAATATAATATTCATGCAAGCTGGCCAAGCAAAATATGAGATGCTGTTCCTCCAATTTCCGCTGACTAGTTTGCACACAATAAAAGCTTTTTCCTGCACCTTAGGACACGTGACAATGAACTAAACTGAACAGAAATCCGAATGGCATTCGTGCCAAAAGTAGATTGGAAGAGTAAAAGTCAAGATCAAATAGAACGCATTGAATTTAAACAGTTCTTCCATGGGGTGAATAATGAGACAGCTTCTGAGGCTGAACAATGTGACTGTCCTCCTTATTTCATGTTACATTGTTCGCCTCGTTGTCACCTTCCCCGAGCTAGCTATTATCTATTCTACATTTTCCTAATTTTCGTCCTCCGTGATCTATCGTTTTCACACCTTACCCTTCCATGCCAACCTGACCTCCCGGTGGCTCAGCACTTCAACTCCCCCTCCCATTCCGAATCCGACCTTTCTGTCCTGGGCCTCCTCCATGGCCAGAGTGAGTCCCACCGCAAATTGGAGGAGCAGCACCTCATATTTCGCTTGGGTAATTTACACCCCAGCGGTATGAACATTGACTTCTCCAATTTCAGGTAGTCCCTGCTTTCTCCCTCCTTCCCCTCCCCTTCCCAGCTCTCCCACACGCCCACTGTCTCCGCCTCTTCCTTTCTTCTTCCCGCTCGCCCCCACCTCCACATCAGTCTGAAGAAGGGTCTCGACCCGAAACGTCACCCATTCCTTCGCTCCATAGATGCTGCCTCACCCGCTGAGTCACTCCAGCATTTTTGTCTACCTTCCATATCTCTCGTTTCCCTCTTCCCTGACTCTCAGTCTGAAGAAAGGTTTTGACCTGAAACGTCACCCATTCCTTAACAGTAGATAGTTTAAGACTGTTAAGCCCCTGACCCACTTTCACGACCTAATTCACGACCTCTGCCGAGTTTGCCCTTGACTCATACTCGCAGCATGGTCGGCACAAAGTCGTAGGAGGTCATAGTAGGTCGTAGGTAGGTCGTAGCAGGTCGTCGCAGATTGTGATGCTAATCGTAGGTACTCGTGGCATCTAGTAGGTCGGGGCGTTTTTTCTAGCCTGATGAAAAATGTCCACAAGTAAAAAAGGTCGTGAAAGTGGGACAGGCCCTTTACTCTGAGAATAAGACAGAAAAAAGCTGGAGCAACAGCGGGACTTGCGGCATCTCTGGAGAGAAGGAATGGGCGATGATTGGTACAGTGTTTGGCTTAATCCAGAGATAAAACGTCTCTTTTTTTCTCTCTCTCTCGCGAAAAAATCTGACAGGAAGCGTTGAGGTAAATATATGATATAGAAAGGCTCCGCTATTGCAAATCCTCAAAGTGAATGTGCCGTTCTTGAGGACAATTTCATCTTATTTATCAGAAAAGAAATTTGTGCCGAGGAATAAAAAAAGATTTCCTCAAACCTCGCAGTTTTCATTCGATCAAGCAAGCGACCAATTTGTCCTTAAGGCCTCTGCTTATGAAACGTTTGACCAACAACTTGGACTGGCCAATAATTTTCAGTCCTAACCCCTGGGCGCGTGGGTTTTCAAAATCTATTTGCCAGCAAACCTTTGTTTACCGATAATAAAATATTAATGGCGCTGTTTTTCTTCCTTCAAGGAGTTAAGATGACACAGATCTTTTCAGTCAATCTATCCCAATAGTTTTAAACCTGTGTATATGTGCCTCAGACAATCCAAATTCTGTTCCATGATGAAATGTGTGGGAAGGAACTGCAGATGCTGGTTTAAACCGAAGATAGACACAAAATGCTGGAGGAACTCAGCGGGACAGGCGGCATCTCTGGAGAGAAGGAAGGGTGGCGTTTCGGGTCGAGACCCGAAGGGTCTCGACCCGAAACGACAACCATTCCTTCTCTCCAGAGATGCTGCCTGTCCCCCTGAGTTATTCCATCTTCGATTTATAGACAATAGACAATAGGTGCAGGAGTAGGCCATTCGGCCCTTCCAGCCAGCACCGCCATTCAATGTGATCATGGCTGATCATCCCCCCAATCAGTACCCCGTTCCTGCCTTCTCCCCATATCCCCTGACTCCGCTATCTTTAATAGCCCTATCTAGCTCTCTCTTGAAAATATCCAGAGAACCGGCCTCCACCGCCCTCTGAGGCAGAGAATTCCACAGACTCACAACTCTCGGTGTATGAAAGTGTTTCCTCGTCTCCGTTCTAAATGGCTTACCCCTTATTCTTAAACTGTGTGGCCCCTGGTTCTGGATTCCCCCAACATCGGGAACATGTTTCCTGCCTCTAGCGTGTCCAAACCCTTAATAATCTTAGGTAGACAAAAATGCTGGAGAAACTCAGCGGGTGCAGCAGCATCTATGGAGCGAAGGAAATAGGCAACGTTTCGGGCCGAAACCCTTCTTCAGACTCGTTGGGGTCGGGGGGAAGAAACAAAAAGGGGTGAGGAGGAGCCCGAGGGCTGAGGGAGAGATAGGAAGGGGAGGAGACAGCAAGGGCTAACAAAATTGGGAGAATTCAATATTTATGGCCCCAGGATGCAGACTGCCCAAGCGGAATATGAGGTGCTGCTCCTCCAATTTCTGGTGGTGCTCACTCTGGCCATGGAGGAGACCCAGGAGAGAGAGGTCAGATACGGAATGGGAGGGGGAGTTGAAGTGCTGAGCCACCGGGAGGTCAGTTTGGTTAATGCGGTATGTTTCAATAAGATATCCTCTCATCCTTCCAAACTCCAGAGTGTGCAAGCCCAGCCGCTCCATTATCTCAGCATTTAAAACAGCATCTGCAGTTCCTTCCCAAACACTCTGAGAATAAGTATTTGCAGCAAAGAGTTTTTGTGATCAGTTGGGTAGATTTAAAGAGAGAAAGAGGTACCATTGGTTTGTACGATGAAAACTATTAAATTTCAGAAGGAAATGTCAATGAAACGGTAATTAAATTCCTTCAGGGTTTGCTATTTATAGAGCTTTCTCCTTCATGAAAACCTGCTTCAGGTCTCAACAACAAACCTTGTTCCCACATCCTTTCTGTAGGAAGTGAAGCGCTCTCAGTATTCTGCCCTTGATTGGAAAGGTTAACACGCAGTCTACTTGTTTCAAGAATTAATACAGTTCGGGCAGCACAGTGGCGCAGCGGTAGAGTTGCAACCTCACAGCGACAGAGACCCCTGGTTGGAACCTGACTACGGGTGCTGCCTGTGCGGAGTTTGCACGTTCTCCCCGTGACCTGCGTGGGGTTTCTCCGGGTGCTCAAGTTTCTTCCCACACTCGAAAGCCGTACTGTAGGCTTGTCCCTAGATGCTGCCTGTCCCAATAGACAATAGACAATAGGTGCAGGAGTAGGCCATTCGGCCCTTCGAGCCAGCACTGCCATTCAATGCGATCATGGCTGATCATCCCCAATCAGTACCCCGTTCCTGCCTTCTCCCCATAACCCCTGACCCCTATCTAGCCCGTTGAGTTACTCCAACACTTTTTTTGTAATCCAGCATCTGCAGTTCCTTGTTTCCATATCACAAAGAGTGAACTTGCTTTCCTAGCTGTCCCTCCTTCTTCCTTGTAACTCCTTTTCCCTTGCGGCTTGTTCACAAGATGGTGCGTAGCTCGGAAATCCCATTGAAGAGCCAGCCACGCACAGAGGCAGCAACTCCACCACTGCGCCACGGCTATTGAACGATAAACGGTGGCGCAGCGGTAGAGTTGCTGCCTTGCAGCGCGTGCAGCGCCCGAAACCCGAGTCCGATCCCGACTGCGGATGCTGTCTGTACGGAGTTTGCACGTTCTCCCCCGTCACCTCCGAGATCTTCGGTTTCCTCCCACACTCCAAAGACGTGCAGGTTTGGAGGTTAATTGGCTTGGGTACAAATTGTTTTTTTTGTTTTTTTTTAATATTTTATTTTATTAGAAGTAAGTACAGTCATATGGCACCAAAGTGCCTAATATATATTTTCATAATACATTTTAAGTACAACTTCTTTTTTTTTTTTTGTTACATTGAAAAAAGATTAGAATAAGAAAAAGAAGTTAGATAGTAAAGGATAGAAAGATGTGAAATATATAGTGTGTGAAAAAAGAAAACGAGTAAATGAAGAAAGTTGAGAGAGAGAATAGAGAAAAGAAAATAAAATAAAAAAGAAAAGGAGATCATTATTTATAATCTTGACCAACCCTCGTCCAGTCCTGAAACAGTTCTTTTTTACAATTGTGTTGCACCATATGATTCCAAAAAAACGACGAATGGAGACCAACTCGTTATGAATTGGTCTGATTTATCCATTAGGAGGAATCGCATTTCCTCAAGATGAGCGGTGTCCAACATACTTGCAATCCACATTTTAAGCGTTGGTATTGATGTACCCTTCCAAAATTTAAGAATTAATTTGTTAATTGTCCCTAGTGTGTGGTTGTAGTGCTAGTGTACGGGTGATCGCTGGTCGGCACGGAATCTGTGGGCCGAAGGGCCTGAGCCCACGCTATATCTCTCAAACTAAAAACTAAAACCATGTTTTCCCACTTTAGCATCCACCGCCTACACACACGACAGAGGCCAAGTGACCTAAAGATCCGCCCGTCTTTGAGAAGTGGGAGGAAACCGGAGCACCCGAGGTCAGGATCGAACCCGGGGCTCTGGCACAGCGAGGCAGTGACTCTATCAGCTACGCCACCGTATCCATGTGAGGACAAATACGACACAAGTGGTCGTGTCCTCTCAATATTATTCACAGTGTAAAACACAAAATGCTGGAGTAACTCAGCGGGACAGGCAGCATCTCTGGGTGACGTTTCGGGTCGAGACCCTTCTTCAGACTGGTTAGGGGTAAGGGAAACAAGAGATATAGATGATATGACAATAGACAATAGACAATAGGTGCAGGAGGAGGCCATTTGGCCCTTCGAGCCAGCACCGCCATTCAATGTGAATCCATTCAAGTCCCATCTACACTAGCCCCACCTGCCTACATTTAGCCCATATCCCTCTAAACCTGTCCTATCCATGCACCTGTTCGTTAATAGACAATGACCAATAGACAATAGACAATAGGTGCAGGAGTAGGCCATTCGGCCCTTCGAGCCAGCACCGCCATTCAATGTGATCGTGGCTGATCATCCCCAATCAGTACCCCGTTCCTGCCTTCTCCCCATATCCCCTGACTCCGCTATTTTTAAGAGCCCTATCTAGCTCTCTCTTGAAAGTATCCAGAGAACCTGCCTCCACCGCCCTCTGAGGCAGAGAATTCCACAGACTCACCACTCTCTGTGAGAAAAAAGGGTTTCCTCGTCTACGTTCTAAATGGCTAACCCCTTATTCTTAAACTGTGTGGCCCCTGGTTCTGGACTCCCCCAACATCGGGAGCATGTTTCCTGCCTCTAGCGTGTCCAACCCCTTAACAATCTGATGTAGAGAGTCATAGAGAGAGAGAGAGATGCTGCCTGTCTCTTTGAGTTACTCCAGCTTTTTGTGTCTATCTTCGATTTAAACCAATGCCTACAGTTCCTCCCTACACAGTAATCACAGCGTGTCTTCCATCCAGAAAATTCACCTTTCAAGAATCAATTCCCTGAAATAAAAAACGGAAGCAAACTTCACAAAATAAAACGTGGAGGTTTCTAATGTTCGAGATATCTCTGATGGCGATCTTCAGTGTCGGCGTAAATGCCGACGTGGAAGATATTGTTTCCACTGGCCCATTAGAGGCATAAAGACTGACTCCAATGGCAACCACCAGACTATGACGAGAATCTCGCAGACCAAATGACCTTGTTGATTTCTGCACGCTCGTAAATAACTTGATGAATAGTTCTCGAGTACCGTACATAAATCACAGTTATAACGTCGCCTGATAATATGTCCATGCTAGCGTGAATAAACACTCAACTACTCATAAGGTGGCACAAGGGTGCAGCTGGTAATGTTGCTGCTTGGATACATAGAAGCACAGAAACATAGGTGCAGGAGGAGGCCACTCGGCCCTTCAAGCCAGAGCTGATCATCTAAAATCAGCTTCACGACACCTGAAACCCAGGTTCGATCCCGACCTCGGGTGTTGTCTGTGTGTGTGTGGAGTTTAAGTTAGTTGAGTTTAGTTCCGTTAAGTTAAGTTAGTTTGACAATAGACAATAGGTGCAGGAGTAGGCCATTCGGCCCTTCGAGCCAGCACTGCCATTCAATGTGATCATGGCTGATCATCCCCAATCAGTACCCCGTTCCTGCCTTCTCCCCATATCCCCTGACTCCGCTATCTTTAAGAGCCCTATCTAGCCCTCTCTTGAAAGCATCCAGAGAACCTGCCTCCACCGCCCTCTGAGGCAGAGAATTCCACACTCACAACTCTCTGTGTGAAAAAGTGTTAGCTTAGTTTAGTTTAGTTAGTTGGTTTGGTTAGTTTAGTCTGGTTTAGTTTAGTTAGTTGGTTAGTTTAGTTTGGTTTAGTTTAGTTAGTTGGTTAGTTTAGCTTGGTTTAGTTTAGTTAGTTGACTTGGTTAGTTTAGTCTGGTTTAGTTTAGTTAGTTGGTTAGTTTAGTTTGGTTTAGTTTAGTTTAGTTTATTGTCACGTGTACCGAGGTACAGTGAAAAGTTTTGTTGTGTGCTATCCATTCAGCGGAAAGACAATACACGATTACAATCGAACTGTCCACAGTGTACCGATACATGATAAAGGGAATAACGTTTAGTGCTAGATAAAGTCCAGTGAAGTCCGATTAAAGATAATAATAATAATAATGGCTGGGATTTATATAGCGCCTTTCTAATACTCAAGGCGCTTTACATCGCATTATTCATTCACTCCTCAGTCACACTCGGTGGTGGTAAGCTACTTCTGTAGCCACAGCTGCCCTGGGGCAGACTGACGGAAGCGTGGCTGCCAATCTGCGCCTACGGCCCCTCCGACCACCACCAATCACTCACACACATTCACACACAGGCAAAGGTGGGTGAAGTGTCTTGCCCAAGGACACAACGACAGTATGCACTCCAAGCGGGATTCGAACCGGCTACCTTCCGGTTGCCAGCCGAACACTTAGCCCATTGTGCCATCTGTCGTCCGAAGGTCTCCAATAAGATAGATGGGGAGGTCAGGATCATTCTCTTGATGGTGGCAGGATGGTTCAGTTGCCTGATAACAGCTGGGAAGAAACTGTCCATGAATCTGGAGGTGTGCGTTTGTACACTTCTGTACCTCTTGCCCGATGACAGCTGTGTCGCCCAGTTGCTCCAGCATTTTGTGTCTCTCTTTGGTAAATCAGCGTTTGAATTTCCTTGTTATTACATTTTATCCGATGAGTTTTATCCTACATTCTATCCTACAAGTGGCATGATGGCGCAGCGGTAGAATTTCTTCCTTACAGCGCCGGTGACCCAGGTTCGATCCTAACCACGGGCGCTGTCTGTACGGAGATTGTACGTTCTCCCCGTGACCTGTGTTGGTTTTCTCCAGGAGCTCCGGTTTCCTCCCACACTCCAAAGACGTACAGGTTTGTAGGTTAATTGGCTTTGGTAAATATTGTACGATTGTCCCTAGTGTGAACGATGGCGTTAGCGTGCGGGGACCGCTGGCCGGTGCGGACTCGGTGGGTCGAAGGTCCGAGCTTTATCCCTAAACTAAACTAAACTAAAGTTGGCTTTCAGTTTCAGTTCAGCTTAGTTTATTGTCACATGTACCGAGTCAACGGAGAGACTATACATGATTACGATCGAGCCATTCATCTAACTTTATCACAAAAAGCTGGAGTAACTCAGCGAGACAGGAAGCATCTTTGGAGAAAAGGAATAGGTAACGTTTCTGGTCGAGACCCTTCTTCAGGCCCTTCTGGCCTGAAACGTCACCCATTTCTTTTCTCCAGAGATGCTGTCTGACCCGCTGTGTTAATCCAGCTTTTTGTGTCTATCTTCGGTTTAAACCAGCATCTGCAGTTCCTTCCTACACATCTAACTTTAGCATCTGGCTTTGACCTCCAAGTCACCCCACTGCCGACCATTCTTCTAATGGAAGGATGGCAGGTTTTTGGTCACAGTGGCTTTACACATGGACAGCAGTGACGTATCACGTTTCATAATGTTATCTTGAAAAAGGGAACCATTAATGCCTATGGTGTCATGAGAGGAATAGATCGGGTAGATGCACAGGGACTCTTGCCCAGAGTAGGTGAATCGAGGACCAGAGGACATCGGTTTAAAGTGAAGGGGAAAAGATTTACTGGTAATCTGAGGGGTAACTTTTTCACATAAATAGTGGTGGGTGCATGGAACGAGCTGCCAGAGGAGGTAGTTGGCACAGGGACTATCCCATCGTTGAAGAAACAGTTAGACAGGTACATGGATAGGACAGGTTTGGAGGGATATGGACCAAATGTAAGCAAGTGGGACTAGTGTAGCTGGGACATTGTTGGCCGGTGTGGGCAAGTTGGGCCGAAGGGCCTGCTTCCACACTCGGGGCTCTCGTGGACATTTTTCAACATATTGAAAAATCTTCACGAGTCTTCCCGACTACCTGCCGTTAGCGAGTCTTCCCGAGTACCTGCCGTTAGCGCTAAGAGACGTCCCCGAGCTCCGACGTACCCGCTACGTTCATTCTCCGTGCTTACCACGAGTTTGATTTTTTTTAAACTCGGGAGAGCTCTTGGAATGAACTCGTACAGTGGGACAGGGCCATTAGTAAAGCAAAAAGGACCATTGCCATTGCACCTTCCACTGCAAGAACCAATTGGTACAGGGTGGCAGAATGATGGATGTTTTGTGGGCTCTGCATGTTTTCACTCATTGCCTGTTACTTGAAGGCCAGACACTGTAAATACTGAGTTTATTAAAAAATCATCTACTTTCACACAGAAGTGTTTTTTTCTCACCCTAGACATGCAATTTAGATGTTTCCCATTGAATGCCTGCAGGAAGAAAGGTGTGCTTAAAGCAATTGGAAAATATATCATTTCACATGGAGAAAATGTGTCAGGCATACACTGGAAAGTGTTTGGTCTGATATTCGATGCATAGTCGGGATTTTTGAAGAACTTATTCCTGCAAAATGTAACATGGCACCAAAGAAAGATCTTACAATTTGGCAACATTTTCATGAACTTAGGAATTCCAAGGCCTCTTCAACAATCAATCAGGTGCGTTTGAGTAGCTGTCATTGTGGGAACTTGATGGTTATTTTGCACTGAAAACTATCCCTCAAAAGGCAAATGAAAAATTGTGTTTAGTTTAGAGATACAGCGCGGAAACAAGCCCTTCGGCCCACCGAGCCGGCACCGACCAGCGATCCCCGCACACTAAAGGGCCTGTCCCACTTTCATGACCTAATTCACGACCTCTGCCGAGTTTGCCCTTGACTCATACTCGCAGCATGGTCGTCACGAGGTCGTGGCTAGGTCATAGGTGGGTCGTGATGCTAGTCGTCGGTACTCGTGGCATCAAGTAGGTCGGGGCGTTTTTCTAGCCTGATGAAAAATGTCCACGAGTAAAAACGGTCGTGAAAGTGAGACACTATCCTACACACACTAGGGGACAATTTTACACCAAGCCAATTAACCTGCAAACCTGTACGTCTTTGGAGTGTGGGAGGAAACCGAAGATCTCGGAGGAAACCCACGCGGGTCACGGGGAGAACGTACACACTCCGTACAGACAAGCGCCCGTAGTCGGGATCAAACTCAGGTCTCTGGCGCTGTGAGCCGTGTAAGGCAGCAACTCTACCGCTGCACCACCGCGCTGCCCATTTAAACATTTAAATGTTTTTCTCCCCATATCCCCTGACTGCCTATCTAGCCCTCTCTTGTAAGTATCCAGATAACCCGCCTCCACCGCCCTCTGAGGCAGAGAATTCCACAGACTCACTACCCTCTGTGAGAAAAAGTGTTTCCTCATCTCCGTTCTAAATGGTTTACCCCTTATTCTTAAACTGTGTGGCCCCTGGTTCTGGACTCCACCAACATCGGGAACATGTTTCCTGCCTCTAGCGTGTCCAAGCCCTTAACAATCTTATATGTTTCAATAAAATCCCCTTTCATCCTTCTAAACTCCAGGGTGTCCAAGCCCAGCTGCTCCATTCTCTCAGCATATGACAGTCCCGCCATCCTGGGAATTAACCTTGTAAACCTACGCTGCCCTCCCTCAATAGCAAGAATGTCCTTCCTCAAAGTCACTGCCCGAAGCAGTCTCGGAATCTGTCTGCTATAGGTTGCCATGACATGGGCGTGGGACATCTCACCATGCTTCCACATTTCTGGGCTGCTTTTACCTGGTGTTCCTTGCAAGGAGGTCAGTTGTAGACACTACCTGTCCAGGTAGCTCGCGACCAATTGTGCTGCAAGATTAGGGTGGCACGGTGGCGCAACAGTAGAGTTGCTGCCTTGCAGCTCCAGAGACCCGGGTTCGATCCTGACTACAGGTGCTGTCTGTGCGGAGTTTGCACGTTCGCCCCGTGACCTGCGTGGGTTTCCTCCAGGTGCTCTGGTTTGCTCCCGCACCCCAAAGACGTGCAGGTTTGTAGGTTAATTGGCTTGGTGTAAATGTATAAATGTAATATTGTCCCTAGTGTGTGTAGGATAGTGTTAATGTGCGGGGATCGCTGGACGGCGTGGACCTGGTGGGCCGAAGGGCCTGTTTCCACGCTGTATCTCTAAAAACACAATTAGATCGAGTCCGCAAAGTTGTTGCATGTTCAGCACCCTCTGGCAGGTATCCAAACCTTACACCACCACCACAAGCCCACAACTTTTTAAAAAATGCTCTTAATATTCTTTTCATGCCCTGATATTGCCAACTTGCATCAGGTGGCGCAGCGGTAGAGTTTCTGCCTAGCAGCGCCAGAGACCCGGGTTCGATCCCGGCTACGGGTGCTGTCTGTACGGAGTCTGTACGTTCTCCCCATCACCTGCGTGGGTTTTCTCCGGGCGCTCCGGTTTCCTCCCACACTCCAAAGACGTGCAGGTTTGTAGGTTAATTGGCTTTGGTAAAAATTGTAAATTGTCCCTAGCGTGTAGGATAGTGCCAGGGTGCGGGGTGATCGCTGGTCTGCGTGGACTCGGTGCGCCGAAGGGTCTGTTGCCATGCCGTATCCGTAATGCGTAAAACTACCAGAACAGTGACTATATAGAAAATAGACAATAGGTGCGGGAGTAGGCCATTTGGCCCTTCGAGCCAGCACTGCAAGACTCTTTGATATAATTTTCCTTATTAAAATACATATTCTAATCTTGCTCATTGAACTGCAGAAGTGGGATGTAAAAGGAGCCACAACTGTTTGCAAACAGCGGTAGAAAAGGAGGGTTAAAGGATTTGAAGGTTGATCAGCCATGATCATATTGAATGGCGGTGCAGGCTCGAAGGGCCGAATGGCCTACTCCTGCACCTATTTTCTATGTTTCTATGTTTCTTTGAAGGTTGGATGGTGAGAAGTTAGATAGACACACAGAGCTGGAGTAATGCCTCTGTCCCACTGAGGAAACCTGAACGGAAACCTCTGGAGACTTTGCGCCCCACCCAAGGTTTCCGTGCGGTTCCCGGAGGTTTTTGTCAGTCTCCCTACCTGCTTCCACTACCTGCAACCTCCGGCAACCACCTGCAACCTCCGGGAACCGCACGGAAACCTTGGGTGGGGCGCAAAGTCTCCAGAGGTTTCCGTTCAGGTTTCCTAAGTGGGACAGGGGCATTATGAACTGACTCTGGACTCTGGTCCTGTACACAGGGGGGAAATGGAGGAGGACTGGCCAAATTTTTGTGCCTTCCACCACAGTGATGAATGCTGTGGTGGATGTTTGTGTTACAGTTTTATTGTGTGTTCTTTATTATTGTACTGCTGCTGACAACCCAAATTTCCACCAACCCTGGTTGTGTGGCAAATAAATTATATCTAATTATATCTATCTATTACTCAGCGGGACAGGTAGCATCTGTGGAGAGAAGGAAGGGCTGACATTTCGGGTCAGTGGGAAGTGAGAGTGGAACTGCCTTCACCAACATCTTGCTTATTCTTGACATTCAATTTTTTAAAAGCTGATTGATTGTTCATTCAGTACCTGATTTTTAAAAAAATTACCTGAGACCCTCCGAATCCAGGCGGTATCGCTGTTCCACGTCGGTTAACTGGAAAGGGATTTTTTTTGAAAGGTTTGCATAATTTATTGCAAGCCAGTGTGTAAACAAGATCAGAATCGCTAATGCATTCTACTCCCATTTAAGTACGTATCATTTACAGCTCTACATTTTCACAGTTCCAATGTGCTCCCTCTTCGCCCTTTGCTCCTGCTGAGTATGGAGTGAATAAAAGCATATTTCAGTGAAGGGTGAGGAGTAATATCAGTCTGCGATGGTGACACGCTGAGGGCCAACAGTAACGCAGTTAATCAGACGGCAGAAATCCTGAATTCTGGGGAATAATGTTCAGTTTTTAGGTTTATTATGGCCACGTATAACGAGGAGCTTTGATTTGCAGTGCTCAGTCCAGAGAGGGTGAGGTGTGAAAAAGAGGGATCAAAGGGGATGAGGTTCAAGGAGTATGCAGCAGGGATTATTGGGGAAGCGAGGGGAAGATTGACAACCAGACACAAATAAAAAAAGCTGGCGTCAAGCCTAAAAAGGCAGCCAACACCATCAAAGACCCTCACCACCCTGCCCACACATTCATCTCACCACTGCCATCGGGAAGAAGGTACAGGAGCCTGAAAACTGTAACATCCAGGTTCAGGAACAGCTTCTTCCCCACAGCCATCAGGCTAGTAAACACGTGTGTGTGTCGTGTATGAGTATATATATATATATATATATGTGTGTGTGTGTGTGTGTGTGTGTGTGTGTGTGTGTGTGTGTGTGTGTGTGTGTGTGTGTGTGTGTGTGTGTGTGTGTGTGTGTGTTTGTGTATACAATATATATATATGTATGCATGATATACACATACATCACACACACACACACGCACACACACACACACACACACACACACACACACACACACACACACACACACACACACACACTCATATGTATATATATATATAGTTAAAGGTAGACAGGAATGCTGGAGAAACTCAGCGGGTGAGGCAGCATCTATGGAGCGAAGGAATAGGTGACGTTTCGGGTCTCGAAACGTCACCTATTCCTTTGCTCCATAGATGTTTCCTCACCCGCTGAGTTTCTCCAGCATTTTTGTCGCCCTTCGATTTTTCCAGCATCTCCAGTTCCTTTCTAAACAACTGAACTTTTTTCTCATTGATTATATAGTTTACAGTGTACTGTGTTCACATGTTCAGCTGCGCTGCTGCAAGGCAGAATTTCATTGTTCTATCTGGGACATACGACAATAAAACACTCTTTTTTGACTCTTGTGTGTTAGCGCGTGCGGGGATAGCCAGGTCGGCACGGACTCAGCGGGCCGAAGGGTCTGTTTCCCCCCCCCCGCTGTGTCTCCGAGCGGAACAAGAACGAAAGGGAATAGCCTCTTTCTCCGCACGGAACAAGACAGATGCATCAGGAGCAGGAACGCTCGCAGACGTGCATGCAGCTTATATTAACCGTACAGCTGTGCGTTAATGATAGCGCTGGAGATTTTATTGGGTGTGAAAGCCTTAAAGCATTGTGTGTGTGGGTGGGGAAAGGCAGCCTGGTAGTTTTAAGTGGAACTGTGGGGAAAGTTACAAGTGTTGGGAACTTGGTCATAGGGAGGTTGCAAACAGTGTCCGTTCCTGTAGTTGAACTGTAAACATGTCATGTTTTTGACCGAGCAGCAGAAAAAGAGGCCACTTTCAGCCCCTATTCACCGAGTCTATCTGAGACCATTTTTTTTGGCTCTTAGTCACCGACACATTCAGCCTGGACAATAGACAATGGACAATTGGTGCAGGAGTAGGCCATTCGGCCCTTTTTATAATTTACAATTTACAGAAGTCAACTCACCTACAAACCTGCACGCCTTTGACAATAGACAATAGACAATAGGTGCAGGAGTAGGCCATTTGGCCCTTCAAGCCAGCACCGCCATTCAATGTGATCATGGCTGATCATCCCCAATCAGTACCCCGTTCCTGCCTTCTCCCCATATCCCCTGACTCCGCTATCTTCAAGAGCCCTATCTAACCTCTCTTGAAAGTATCCAGAGAACCGGCCTCCACCGCCCTCTGAGGCAGAGAAATCCACAGACTCACAACTCTCTGTGAGAAAAAGTGTTTCCTCGTCTCCGTACTAAATGGCTTAGCCCTTATTCG
Source organism: Amblyraja radiata (assembly GCF_010909765.2). Taxonomy (NCBI): domain Eukaryota; kingdom Metazoa; phylum Chordata; class Chondrichthyes; order Rajiformes; family Rajidae; genus Amblyraja; species Amblyraja radiata. Next base: position 40,435,745 of record NC_045976.1, read on the forward strand.
TCAACTGTGGCCCCTGGTTCTGGACTCCCCCAAACATCGGGAGCATGTTTCCTGCCTCTAGCGTGTCAAAACTCTGAATAATCTTGTATGTTTCAATGAGATAACCTCTCATCCTTCTAAATAATAGTCGGGATGGAACCCGGGTCTCTGGCGCCGTGAGGCAGCAGTTCTACCTGCTGCGCCACCGTGCCGCCCCTGGACAGAGCAACAGTTGTGCTTGGCGGGGGGGGGGGGGGGGTTGTGTAAAAATCCTGTTCTAAAATGCGCAAGGGAGACGTACGAGACCAGCAAGGAATAGCCGAGAGGCGGAGAGATTCCAACAAGCGAAAACCACTTCTGCCACTCAATTAACGAAGACAGGCCCGCCGATACAAACCTACAAGCCAGCTGTTAGCTAAACTCTCCGGACCTGCCAAACTCACATCTATTCCGTGACAGACCCACCTTCTCATGGGCTTTGTGCCCAAGGCCTTGAACTAAATGCAACAATTTGAAGCTTCTGAACGGTCTGAAACATGAAATAGTTTGCAAGGGTTTTTTTTCTTCTTCAATGAATAATTGTCCATTAAGTTGTCTTTACGTTCAAGGTTAGCACTGGCTGGATGTTTCGCATTGCTGCCACATTCTGCGCTGTCTCCTTGAATTATAGATACTTTCTTTTACTTCATTGTCACGTGTACCAAGGTGCAGTGAAAAGATTTTTTGATGTGTGCTACACAGTCGCCTTCCTCTGAAGAAAGGCTCGACCTGAAACGTCACCTATCCATGTTCTCCACAGATGCTGCCTGACCCGCTGAGTTACTCCAGCACTCTGTGAAACGTAACCTATCCATGTTCTCCACAGATGCTGCCTGACCCGCTGAGTTACTCCAGCCATCTGTGAAACGTCACCTATCCATGTTCTCCACAGATGCTGCCTGGCCCGCTGAGTTACTCCAGCACTCTGTGAAACGTCACCTATCCATGTTCTCCACAGATGCTGCCTGACCCGCTGAGTTATGGTGCAGCAGCATCTATGGAGCGAAGGAAATAGGCAACGTTTCGAGCCGAAACCCTTCTGGAAATAGGCAACGTTTCGGGCCGAAACCCTTCAGGGTTTCGACCCGAAACGTTGCCTATTTCCTTAGCTCCATAGATGCTGCTGCACCCGCTGAGTTACCCCAGCACTCTGTGAAACGTCACCTATCCATGTTCTCCACAGATGCTGCCTGACCCGCTGAGTTACTCCAGCACTCTGTGAAACGTCACCTATCCATGTTCTCCACAGATGCTGCCTGACCCGCTGAGTTACTCCAGCACTCTGTGAAACGTCACCTATCCATGTTCTCCACAGATGCTGCCTGACCCGCTGAGTTACTCCAGCACTCTGTGTCTATCTTGTGATCATCAAATGCCAGGTTACACTAATCCTATACTAATCCAATTATATGCTCCTCACGTCCCCATCAACACACACTGGGGGCAACTTACCACAGACAATGAACCTGACCGGGGTGAGACAAGTTACAAGTTTTTGCCCCTGGGTGTTGATGTGAACGTCCTTTTGTAAACTGCCCCTACCGCCACGATCTCCCTGGCAGAAACGCGGGTCTCGACACGAAACGTCACCCATTCCTTCTCTCCAGAGATGCTGCCTGTTCCGCAGAGTTACTCCAGCATTTTGCGTTTATCTGTATTTTACAGACAATAGACAATAGACAATAGACAATAGGTGCAGGAGTAGAGGCCATTCGGCCCTTCGAGCCAGCACTGCCATTCAATGTGATCATGGCTGATCATCCCCAATCAGTACCCAGTTCCTGCCTTCCCCCCATATCCCCTGACTCTGCTATCTTTAAGAGCCCTATCTAGCTCTCTCTTGAAAGCGTTCAGAGAACCAGCCTCCACCGCCCTCTGAGGCAGAGAATTCCACAGACTCACAATCCTCTGTGTGAAATAGTATTTCCTCATTTTTGTTCTAAATGGCTTACCCCTTATTCCTAAACAGTGGCCCTTTCGTTCTGGACTCCCCAAACATCTGCAGTTCCTTCCTACACTAGGAAATATCACACTAATATTTAAAGTTTCCTGTTTTTGTGAGGCCACAAAGTAACGAGTTCATAAAGTCTGGGAGCAGAATCAGGCCATTCGGCCCATTGAGTCCTCTCTGGCATTCAATCATGGCTGATCTATCTCTCCCTCTAGTCCCCATTCTCCTGCCTTCTCCCCATAAACCCAGACGCCCGTACAAATCAAGAATCTGTCAATCTCCATCTTAAAAGTATCCATTGACTTGGCCTCCACAGCCATCAGTAGAGCTGCTATCTCACAACACCAGATACCCAGGTTCAATCTTATTCCAGGCGTTCTCAGTGTTGCTCTGCATGCAGCAGGGGAACAGACCCTTCGGCCCATCAACTCCATGCTGACTGTCAATCACCCATTAAGTTATCCCCCTTCCTCATCCACTCCCGACCAACTTGGGGCGATTTACAGAGGGCCGATTAACAGTGGGAGGAAACCGGAGCTCCCAGAGAAAACCCACACAGTCACAGGGAGAGCAGGCAAACTCCGCACAGACTGCACCAAAGATCAAGATTGAATCGTAGTCTCTGGTGCTGAGCCCTGTAGTTGCCCTTGTGACCATCTAGACTTCATCAACTTTCCTCACGTATCCCACGGATGTGATTAAATGATCCCTTGTGTAGGCAGGTAGGAGAATTGAAGTGGTACGTAAAGGATTTGTAGTTTAGTTTGTCCCGGTGCAGTGAAAAGTTTTTATTGCGTGCTAACCAGTCAGCGGAAAGACAACACATGATTACAATCGAGCCGTCCACAGTGTACAGATACATGCTAAGGGAATAACGTTTAGTGCAAGGTAAAGCCAGCAAATTCCGATCAAAGATAGTCCGAGGGTCACCAATGAGGTAGATAGTAGTTCAGGACCGCTCTCTGGTTGTGGTAGGATGGTTCAGTTGCCTGATAACAGCCGGGAAGAAACTGTCCCTGAATCTGGAGGTGTGCGTTTTCACATTTCTGTACCTCTTGCCTGATGGGAGAGGGGAGAAGAGGGAGTGGCCGGGGGTGAGACTGGTCCTTGATGATGCTGCTGGCCTTGCCGAGGCAGCGTGAGGTGTGGATGGAGTCAATGGATGGGAGATACAGTCGGTTTGTGTGTGCGACGGTCTGGGCCTCGTCCACAATTCGCTGCAATTTCCTGCGGTCTTGGATGGAACTCTTGCAATAGGAACGATCTCTCTGAGTGAAGACTATGAGATGCAACAGGCAAATGGGAGTCGTGTGGGCGAATGGCCGGCATGGAGATGATGGGCCCAATGGCCCGTTCCTGAGCTGTGTGATTCCATGACTATGCCTTCACGCTCAATTGGGGCTGAACCCACGCCTTCCAGGCAACGAGGAAATGCAATGCAGGTCAATAGACAATAATAATAATAATGGATGGGATTTATATAGCGCCTTTCTAATACTCAAGGTGCTTTACATCGCATTATTCATTCACTCCTCAGTCACACTCGGTGGTGGTAAGCTACTTCTGTAGCCACAGCTGCCCTGGGGCAGACTGACGGAAGCGTGGCTGCCAATCTGCGCCTACGGCCCCTCCGACCACCACCAGTCACTCACACACATTCACACATTCACACACAGGCAAAGGTGGGTGAAGTGTCTTGCCCAAGGACACAACGACAGTATGCACTCCAAGCGGGATTCGAACCGGCTACCTTCCGGTTGCCAGCTGAACACTTAGCCCATTGTGCCATCTGTCGTCCCAATAGGTGCAGGAGTAGGCCATTCGGCCCTTTGATCCACCACCACTGATTTTCTACCAACTGGTGGTCTGGCACCTCTACGAGACAAAACTACAAGAGTGCACTTGAGATGGCGGTGGAGGCGGGTTCTCTGGATACTTTCAAGAGAGAGCTAGATAGGGCTCTTAAAGATAGTGGAGTGAGGGGATATGGGGAGAAGGCAGGAACGGGGTACTGATTGGGGATGATCAGCCGTGATCACATTGAATGGCGGTGCTGGCTCGAAGGGCCGAATGGCCTACTCCTGCACCTATTGTCTATTGAAATCCCCCCATGAAACCTAGATCGGATCTCCAATTCATTGGGACTTCCGCGGGCCGATCGGTGGGTCGAATGCGCGGATTGGAACGCAGGAGTCCTTGCCTGCCTGCTCGTAGTCTTTTCAGATCTGACGCACTGGTCCTCGGAGCTGCGGCCTTTCAGGATCATTCCAGTGAAGGAGGAATGCATGTTGCTCGTTTTAAGTCTAGACATTCGCTGATTAAAAACACAGCGACCAGCGCAGGTGCGTAAAAGAAATCCCATCCTGTCACTCATTGCATTTTAATTTACTACAAATGAGATGTTGCCCTAAAGCTGTATTGCTGCAACACAGTCTTAAGACGTGGTCTTAGACTCTGACAGTCTATCAGGAGCCAACTTGAATTTCGGCACCGACAGCCTTTAGAGGACTGTTTTGCTTTGACATTTCTCGGCCTATGATTCATGATTTTCATTCCCCCCCCTCCCTCCCTCCTCCCTCTGCACTCACTGTGTTGTCAAATTAAGACAGACACAAAGTGCTGGAGCAACCCAGCGGGTCATGAGATCATGAGATCATACGACAGTAAGTGCTCAGGGGCAGAATCGGGCCATTCGGCCCATCAGGTCTACTCTGCCATTCAATCACGGCTGATCTATCTCTCCCTCTCAACCCCATTCTCCTGCCTTCTCCCCATAACCTCAGACACCCGTACTAATCAAGAATCTATCTGTCTCTGCCTTAAAAATATCCACTGACTTGGCCTCCACCGCCTCATGCGGCAAAGAATTCCACAGATTCACCACCCTCTGACTAAAGAAATATCTCCTTCCTAAAAGAACGTCCTTTAATTCTAAGGCTATGACCTCTCGTCCTGGACTCTCCCACTAGAGGAAACATCCTCTCCACATCCACGTTATCCAAGCCTTTCACTATTCTGTAATTTTCAATGAGGTCCTTCCTCATTCTACTAGTCAAGAATCTATCTATCTCTGCCTTCAAAATATCCACTGACTTGGCCTTCACAGCCTCCTGCAGCTAAGAATTCCACAGATTCAGGCAGGAACAGGTGACGTTTCGCCTCGAGACCCTTCTTCTCAAATCAGTCTATCAGTTATAATGAACTATTTTGATTAGTACGGGCTTCGGGGGTTATGGGGAGAAGGCAGGAGAATGGGGTTAGGATGGAGAGATAGATCAGTCATGATTGAATGGGGGAGTAGGCTTGATGGGCCGAATGGCCTGATTCAGCTCCTATCACTTATGAACTTATGACCTAAGTTTACAATATCAATGATGCAATATCCTTGTTGCTAATACACTAAACTCCAGGCAGCATTGTGATAAACCCCTTCTGCACCCTCTCCACAGCCCTGGGTTAGGAATGGGCAAATGAGACAATAAATGCCAGCCTTGCTACTGATCTTTAGATCATGAAAAATGTCTGAAGAAGGGTCTCGACCCGAAACGTCACCTATTCCTTCGCTCCATAGATGCTGCCTCACCCGCTGAGTTTCTCCAGCATTTTTTGTCTACGAACCAAAGTCAAGGTAATCTAGGAATATTGTCCTGATTTAGAATTAGACGATTGTCCCATTACAGTTTCAGAATAAGGGGTCGGCCATTTAGGACTGAGGCGAGGAAAAACGTCTTCACCCAGAGAGTTGTCAATCTGTGGAATTCTCTGCCACAGAAGGCAGTGGAGGCCGATTCACTGGATGTTTTCAAGAGAGAGTCTTCTTCTTCTTATCGAGCCCACACACAAGATTAGAGGTAGTTCAGCCAGAGCTGAACACACGTCTTGGCATCTGCACACAATGATGTCTCTCTTGTCGCTTCTTGTGCTTCTTGTGCGTGGTGGTGGAACAAGTGGTGGAAACAGGGGCCGTGATGTGAACGCTCTTTCCTTGACCCCCAAGAGAGTTAGATTAGATTAGATTAGATTAAACTTTATTAATCCCCTTATTCAGGGGAAATTCAGATGTCCTTGCAGCACACTAATAAAAATACAACATAGTATTCAAAAAGAAGTTCAACACAAAAACATCCCCCCACAGTGATTCCCACTGTGGGGGAAGGCACAAAGTCCAGTCCCCATCCTCTTGTCCACCCAAAGTCGGGCCTATTGAGGCCTCCACAGTCGCCGCCACGGCGCCCGATGTTCTCGCCGGGTGATGGTACTCCGGCGTCGGGAGAACCCCCAGCGGCTTGGGGTGCCAGGAACGGCCGCCTTCCCACCGGAGACCGCGGCTTCCAAGCCAACAGACCGCGCCGGACGGAGCTCCACACACTGGCGATCTCAACGAGAGATCCCAGGCTCCGGGATGTAACGTTCAGCGTCGCAGCTGGCCGCTCCACAGAACCGCGGCTCCACAATGTTCTTATCGGCGGTCCCAGCATACTGGAGTTCCAGCGCGGCGACCCAGGAAAGGCATCGCCCGCTCCGCAATAGCGCTCCAGCGCTGCGCCGCCGCCAAAGCCGATGTTCTGGCCAGGTCCCCTCAGGGAAACGTCGCTCCAGGACCCGCTGGTAGGCCGCGAGGACAGGTCGAAGTCGCTGCTCGGAGGAAGGCAACCCCTCCGACCAGGTAGGGACTCGAAAAGCAGTTTCCCCAAACCCCCCCACCACCCCCCACACATAAAAAGATTAGGCCCCCTGACTGCACACTCAACGTACTAAAAATAATAAAAAATAAGGGGAAAAAAACGGACAGCTGCAGGACAGGCAGCCGTTCAGGACAGCGCCTCCTCCGGATATGTCGTGGTGGTGTTAGATTTAGCTCCTAGGGCTAATGAGTTAGATTTAGCTCCTAGGGCTAACGGAATCAAGGGATATGGGGAGAAAGCAGGAACGGGGTACTGTTTCTGGATGATCAGCCATGATCACATTGAATGGCGGTGCTGGCTCGAAGGACCGAATGGCCTACTCCTCCACCTGTTGTCTATTTTTCGACACCAACGCCTTTACTTCCTTAGAGTGCTTAGGATTTTCTGCATGTCCCCAACAAGCCATTGAAAGCATTTTATCGGGATGCATCACAGCACGGTTTGGGGACAGACAGCTCCATCCAAGAGCGCTAGAAATTGCAGCGAATTGTGGACGCAGCCCAGACCATCACACACATAACCCGACTGTATCTCCCATCCACTGACTCCATCCACACCTCCAGCTGCCTCGGCAAGGCCAGCAGCATAATCAAGGACGAGTCACACCCCGGCCACTCCCTCTTCTCCCCTCCCCCATCAGGCAAATGGTACAGAAGTGTGAAAACGCACACAGTATGTCTCCTCGATTTGGACATATTTTTGGAGATTCAATACGCCATTGTTCATTTCCTTGAACATCGTCTGCTTTGATGGGTCGTTTTCACACCTTACCCTTCCACATATCTCTAGTCTCTCTCTCCCCTGACTCTCAATCTCAAGAACGGTCTCAACCCGAAACGTCACCCATTCCTTCCCTCCAGAGATGCTGCCTGTCCCGCTGAGTTAGTCCAGCATTTTGTGTCTACCTTTGGTGTAAACCAGCATCTGCAGATCCTTCCTACACATTCCTTCCACAAGCTAGAGTGGTGTCTTATTCACCCCATTCAGGACATTGGCCTTAATCTATGGAACCGAGTTACTGTTTAGTTTATTGTCACGTGTACCGAGGTACAGTGAAAAGCCTTTGTTGCGTGCTAATCAGTCAGCGGAAAGACAATACATGGGTTTTCTCCGGGTACTCCGGTTTCCTTCCCCATTACAAAGGCGTACAGGTTTGTAGGTTATTTGGCTTTGCTAAATATTGGCATCTGCAGTTCGTTCCTACACATGTCTCTCCTTGGAGATACCATGTTGTCTCGCCGTTACCTTAGAGGCTAGGGGCTGCCTCACAGCGCCAGGGACCCGGTTTTGCTCCTGACTACGGGTTGCTGTCTGTACGGAGTTTGTCCGTTCCCCCCGTGACCTGCGTGGGTTTTATCCGAGATCTTCGGTTTCCTCCCACACTCCAAAGGCGTGCAGGTTTGTAGATTAATTGGCTTGGTGTAAATGTAAAATTGTCCCCTGGTGTGTGTAGGATAGTGTTAGTGTGCGGGGATCGCTGGTCGGTGCGGACTCGGTGGGCCGAAGGGCCTGTTTCCGCGCTGTATCTCTAAACCAAACGAAACAATGGACAATAGATAATAGGTGCAGGAGTAGGCCATTCGGCCCTTCGAGCCAGCACCGCCATTCAATGTGATCACGGCTGATCATCCCCAATCAGTACCCCGTTCCTGCCTTCTCCCCATATCCCCTGACTCCGCTATTTCTAAGAGCCCTAACTAGCTCTCTCTTGAAAGCATCCAGAGAACCGGCCTCCACCAACTTCTGAGGCAGAAAATTCCACAGCCAGAAGCCACAACTTGCCATTGACACTCAAATCTTAATTTTAGTACGCATTTTAGCAAGTCACACACCAACCCTTGCAAGGAAATAGGTCAAAAACCATGACAGCATTAAAGTCGGGATGTTTTAAAACAAGTGTGGTGTGCAATGGTGCATATAATTTCAGTTTGATATTTGTCATATTCTATCAATTTTCAATTTCAAATGCAATTAAATGTAGGTAATGAAAAAGGGACAACTTTTTCGGGCAGTGGGTGGTGGGAGTGTGGAATGAATTGCCAAAGGAGGTTGTCGAGGCAGGGACTATCACAACTTTTAAAGACTTATGGGCAGGTTTAGAGGGATATGGGCCAAATGTGGGCAGGTGGGACTAGTGTAGCATGTTGGTCAGCATGGGCAAGTGGGGCCGAAGGGTCTCTTTCCATTCTGCATCACTAATGTCATACATTGTGGAAGGTAGACAAAAATGCTGGAGAAACTCAGCGGGTGAGGCAGCATGTATGGAGCGAAGGAATTAGGCAACGCTTCGGGTCGAGACCCTTCTTCAGTGTGGAAACAGGCCCTTCGGCCCAACTCGCCCACACCGGCCAACACGTCCCAGCTACACTAGTCCCATCTGCCTGCGCTTGGTCCATAACCCTCCAAACCTGTCCTATCCATGTACCTGTCCAACTGTTTCTTAAATGATGGGATAGTCCCAGCCTCAACTATCTCCTCTGGCAGCTCGTTCCATACACCCACCATCCTCTGTGTGGAAAAGTTACCCCTTGGATTCCTATTAAATCTTTTCCCCTTCACCTTGAACCTATGTCCTCTGGTCCTCGATTCACCTACTCTGGGCAAGAGACTGTGCATCTACCCGATTTATTCCCCTCATGTTTTTGTACACCTCTATAAGATCTCCCCTCTATAAGAGATCTCTATAAGAGGTATAAATATACCTCTAGAAGACTCTACGTCCCTATAACATTTAAGATATTTTACACAAAGAAACATTTGATTGAATTGATTGAAAGATGGAAACAGCATGGAAACAGGCCCTTCAGCCCATCGAGACCCGCTCACACTCGTTCTATGTTATCCCACTTTCCCATGCACTCCCTGCACGCTAGGGGGCAACTTTATTGAGGCCGATTAACCTCCAAACCCGTGCGTCTTTGGGACCAGGCAGGCAACCGGAGCTACCGGAGGAAGCCCACGAGGTCACAGTGACAACGTGCGAACTCCACACAGAGGTCAGGATCGAAGCCGGTGCGGGTCGGCATCTCTACCAGCCAAAACTAACATCAAAATCACGCAGCAAAGAGCAGGTGGGACTGGAAAATTGAACAGTGTTTGCAGGAACAGCTAGTAATTTGCAAACATACAAATTGACAATGCAGTTTGATTTTTTTAGTTGACATGGTGCTAGGCCCTATTACCATGTATGGAAATGACTGGTGATCCACAAGATTACACCGGTGTGCGGTGAACAGCTTTATCTCTCACTTCCATCAGGCACCAGTTTGCTCTGCATGATATTTATCTCTGAACCTTAAAGGCAGGAGGTTACCAAGTTCTCTTCTCATCCCCTATGGGGTTTAAACAAGCTCTCCAAATTCTAAATACACTAACTAAACGTCGTTTGATAGAAACTATGAACGTACAAAAAAAACGACTTCAAAATCCCATGGATGGCTAAAATACTGGAGAAACTCAGCGGGCGAGGCAGCATCTATGGAGCGAAGGAAATAGGCGATGATTTGGGTCGAGGCCCTTCTTCAGACTGATCTTTGTCATTCCAGAGAACAGGGAATCCCATGGTCATTCCAGAGAACTTGGCTACCTTCTTGTGTATTACAGAACTGCAGATGCTGGTAAATTCAAAGGTAGACACAAATAGCTGGAGTAACTCAGCGGGTGAGGCAGCATCTATGGAGAGAATGAATGGGCGACGTTTTGGGTCGAGACTCTTCTTCAGACTGATGTCAGGGGAGGGGGCGGGACAGAGATAGAATGTAGTCGGAGACAGTAAGACTAGTGGGAGAACTGGGAAGGGGAAGGGGCGGACCCGGTGGGCCGAAGGGCCTGTTTCAGCGCTGCATCTCTAAACTAAGAAACAAAACTAAAAGTATATCATATTACGAGAGGCGTAGACATCAGAATTATTTTCTCTGCAGGGTGGAGATGTCCAACAACAGAGGGCATAGCTATAAAGTTGCGAGGGGCATGTTTTTCTTACACGGAGGGTGGTGGGGGGCAGGGGTGGTGGTGGAGGCAGATACGATAGTGGCGTTTAAGAGGCACAGGGAAATGCAGGGAATGGAGGCAGAGTAGACACGAGCTGTCGAGGCGATCTCTGATTGTGCGGGGTGAAAATGGTGATCTAATCCCGCCCTGGCCCACTGCGCACGTGCGGAGAGACAGAGTCATTTTGTGTCGCCACTCCGTCACCGGCGTCCCCCAACTGCGCAGGCGCGGATGATCGCAATTTTTTTTTCCCCAAAACATCCAGCGGCCGGAACGAGAATTTCTGGAACTTTCCGTCAAAGCGGAAAAGCTGATTTTTTTTCTCGGGATTTTTTAATACTTCGGGAATAAAAGGGGGGTGCGACCGCACCCTACGCACCCTCCCCCCCCCCTTCAGACGGCCATGGGAGGGACAAGGATCATGTACAGGCGGATGAGGTCCGTTTAACTTGGCATCATATCTAGTACATACATTGTGGGCCGAAGGGCCAGTTCCTGTGTTGTGTTGTTCTATGTTATATGTACTAAAGATGAACGACTATCAAAGACTCGGAGTAGAAAGAAAAAAAGAGTTTTGATTAATACCTTTTACCAGAGTTCAGAGTATTCAGAGTTTCCCAAAATAGTCTACAGCCAATGAAATAGAATTCAAATATCATTAGTATTGAAGTATTTGCTACTGAGTGAAGGGTTCAAGCAACCATGTCATTAGAAACACCCGAATGTATTACACGCCTTTTCATACAAATGCAAATGATATTTCATGGAACTCTGAGGTAATTTTAAAATTGTGAACACCATGGAATGGCGAGATGTTGTAAATATTTTCTAAGAGAGTGTAATTGGATATCGCAAATGTACTGCAATCAAATTTGACCATTAAACAAAATACAGCAGATGATGTGATGGAAACCTGAAATAAACAAAGAGCGGCACGGTGGCGCAGCGGTAGAGTTGCTGCCTCACAGCGCCGGAGACCCGGGTTCGATCCCGACTATGGGTGCTGTCTGTACGGAGTTTGTACGTCCTCCTCGTGACCTGCGTGGGTTTTCTCCGAGATCTTCGGTTTCCTCCCACACTCCAAAGACGTACAGGTTTGTAAGTTAATCGGCTTGGTGTGAATGTAAAATTGTACCTAGTGTGTGTAGGGTAGTGTTAGTGTGCGGGGATCGCTGGTCGGTGCTGTCTCGGTGGGCCGAAGGGCCTGTTTCCGCGCTGTTTCTCCAAACTAAACTAATATGTTGGACTATTTATTACGATTACATATTCTGTTGTGCTGCAGCAAGTAAGAAAAATGTCCACGAGTAAAAAAATGCTCGTGATGAACAAAATTGTTACTTTTTATACCTATCGTTAGCATTACGAGCCGCTACGAGACATCCACGAACTATCACGGAACCGCTATGGACATTCTCCGAGTTCGAATCAGAGGAAAACTCGTACAGTGGGACAGGGGCTTGAGACACTTGGGACATTTTGTAACAGTCAAAGACATGCGGGTTTGTAGGTTAATTGGCTTGGCAAATGTAAAAATTGTCCCTGGTGTATGTAGGATAGTGTTGGTGTGCGGGGATCGCTGGTCAGCGCGGACCCGGTGGGCCTAACGGGCCTGTCCCACTTACGCGACTTTTTCGGAGACTGCCGGCACCCGTCATAGGTCGTTGCAGGTCGCCGAAAGTTTTCAACATGTTGCAAATCCAGCGGCGACCAGAACAAGGTACGACTCTTTGGGCGACTACTCACGACCGTACGGGCTTCACCCCGCGACATGTCGCCCGTACGGTCGTGAGTCGTCTCCTCAGTCGCCCAAAGAGTCGTAGCGTCTTTCTGGTCGCCGCTGGATTTTCAACATGTTGAAAATTTTCGGCCGCCTGCAACGACCTATGACGGGTGCCGGCAGTCTCCGAAAAAGTCGCGTAAGTGGGACAGGTCCATTAGTGCGCGGGGATCGCTGGTCACCGCGGACTCTGTGGGCCGAAGGGCCTGTTTCCGCGCTGTACCTCTAAAACTAATACTAACCTATAACTAGAGCAACCTCCAGCCCTGAATCACAATCTCAACCCGAAACATCGACAAATTCCGCTCGAATGGCTGAGTTCCTCCAGTGGCTTGCTTCTTCCTGCAAAGGTGCCATCAGCATTTACGACTTCTCATATTGAAGTGATTTTGTTCTGAGTGTAATCTGAGAAAGGCTATGTTATTTAGTCAGCGGTGTTTCCACTTCAAGAAATTTGCTCCTGCTAAAAAAATTCAACAAGGAAATCCCTCAACTAACTCTTAGAAATCTGGAGGTAAAAAATGACTCTGCCTCATGTCATGGGGTACTGTCGTGAGTCATTTAAATTTCTGATTTGCTTTTACTCAACAAAAGGCCACTCATCATGCAGAAATGGGTTTGCTTAGTTTAATTTAGAGATACAGCGTGAAAACAGGCCCTTCAGCCCACCAAGTCCGCGCCGACCAGCGACTAACACCATCCTAACACACTACGGACAATTTTACATTCATCTCAATCCAATTAAACTACATTTATCTTAAGCCAATTGAGGCCAGTTTATTGGCTATAATTAAGAGGGAGTTAGATGTGGCCCTTGTGGCTAAAGGGATCAGGGGGTATGGAGAGAAGGCAGGTACAGGATACTGAGTTGGATGATCAGCCATGATCATATTGAATGGCGGTGCAGGCTCGATGGGCCGAATGGCCTACTCCTGCACCTATTTTATATGTTTCTATGTTTCTATGTTAACCTCCAAACTTGTAGGAAGGAACTGCAGATCATGGTTTAAAGATAGACACAACGTGCTGGAGTAACTCAGCGGGACAGACAGCAACTCGGGTCGAGACTCTTCTTCAGGCCCGAAACGTAACCCGTTCCTTCCTTCCAGAGATGTTGCCTGTGCCGCTGAAGGTTTAGTTTAGTTTAGAGATACAGCGCAGAAACAGGCCCTTCGGCCCACCGCGTCCGCGCCGACCAGCGATCCCCGCACACTAACACTATGGACAATTTACATTTATTCCAAGCCAATTAACCTACAAACCTGTAAGCCTTTGGAGTGCGGGGAGGAAACCGAAGATCTCGGAGAAAACCCACGCAGGTCACGGGGAGAACGTGCAAACTCCGTACAGACAGCGCCCGTAGTCGGGATCGAACCCGGGTCTCCGGCGCCGTGAGGCAGGAACTCTACCGCTGCCCCACCGTGGCCGCCCTGAGGTGCGGAAGTAATTATGTAGGACACTGATGGAATTTCTGTGAGTGACTTCAATGAAATAATCTAATCTAAGGGTTCATTTGAAATCATAAACCACAACAGAACTCGAGAACTGTCATCTAAACTTCCGAAATTAAATGCTAGACTTGAAATCACGCCTTGGTATATGTAAATACCGCTTTAATTTACAGGTGACGTCGCCATTATTTTTTGCTGCGTCCACTTCACCATCACTCACAGAGGTCGGAGCAAACTGTAAAGATGAAGTGACTGGTGATTATGTGCATAAAATGAATGTTAAATATGATGTGGAATCCATAGGTTTATGAACAAATTATCAACATTCTGTGTCCTGAAACGAATAGACACCAGACAATTTCCATGTTGAAATATTCCAATTAAAAAAAATAATAATATTAATAAAAATAATAAAAATATATAAATCAGTGGATTAATGGTTCTAATTAAATGTATTTTTTATTAAACAGTATAGAGTTAGATAGTCATACAGCGTGGAAACAGACCATTCAGACCAACTTGTCCACACCGGCCAACATGTCCCATCAACACGAGTTCCACCTGCCCACGTTTGCCCATATCCCTCCACACCTGTCCTATCCATGTACCTGTCTAATGGGGCTGTCCCGCTGTACGAGCTAATTCAAGAGTTCTCCCGAGTTTGCCCAGATTCAAACTTAGAGAATTACGGTAATGGCCGCTCGTAGGTACTCGGGGCTCTCGTGGACATTTTTCAACATGTTGAAAAATCTTCACGAGCTTACCGCGTTTCCCGAGTACCTGCCGTTAGCGTTACGAGCCGCTAAGAGACGTCCCGAGCTCCGACGTACCCGCTACGTACATTCTACGTACTTACCACGAGTTTGATTTTTTTTTAAACTGGGTAGAACTCTTGAATTACCTTGTACAGTGGGACAGGCCCTTTACTGTTTCTTAAACATTGCAACAATAGCTGCCTCAACTACCTCCTCTGACACCTCGTTCCATACACCTATTTCACATATGTGTGAAAAAGTTACCCTGCATGTTCCTATTAAATCTCTCCCCCCCATCAATTTAAACCATAGGCAGATTATTATCTGAATGGTGTCAGATTGAAGTTAGAGAAGTCAATGTTCATACCGCTGGGTTGTAAGCTGCACAAGCAGAATATGAGGAGCTGTTCCTCCAATGTGTACGGGGTGATCGCTCGGTGGGCGCGGACTCGGTGGGCCGAAGGATCTATATAGCCACTGTATCTCAGAACTAATCTGAACTAATGGATGTAGCGGCTGGGCTTGTACACTCTGGAGTTCAAGTTCAAGTTCAAGTGAGTTTATTGTCATGTGTCCCTGTATAGGACAATGAAATTCTTGCTTTGCTTAAGCACACAGAAAATAGAAGGATGAGAGGATATCTTATTGAAACATATAAGATTATTAAGGGTTTGGACTCGCTGGCGGCAGGAAACATGTTCCCGATGTTGGGGGAGTCCAGAACCAGGGGCCACACAGTTTAAGAATAAGGGGTAAGCCATTTAGAATGGAGATGAGGAAACACTTTTTCTCACAGAGAGTTGTGAGTGTGTGGAATTCTTTGCCTCAGAGGGCGGTGGAGGCCGGTTCTCTGGATGCTTTCAAGAGAGAGCTAGATAGGGATAGCGGAGTCAGGGGATATGGGGAGAAGGCAGGAACGGGGTACTGATTGGGGATGATCAGCCATGATCACATTGAATGGCGGTGCTGGCTCGAAGGGCCGAATGGCCTACTCCTGCACCTATTGTCTATAAACTAGTCTTAAATTTTGAGTCTGAAGATGGGTGATGTCCTGATCCGAAACATCACCCATCCATGTTCTCCAGAGATGCTGCCTGACCCGCTGAGTTACTCCAGCACTTTGTGTCTATCTTCGGTACATACCTGCATCTGCAGTTCCTTTCTGCACATTACATCCGCTTCGACCGAGCTAATGCAGGAAACGCGCGCGCGGCCAACAAAACTGTTAAAAAGCAAAGATGAATTCAAGTGCAGAGATCGACACACAGTCACGCTGGTTCGAAGAAATCCTCCCCAAGTTTCATTCAGTAGTCATCCGCCTGAAATGCAAATGCTTCGATGTTTTTTGGTATTTTGTCCACCCTAACTTATAATGAGACTTCACTGGAAACCAAAATGTAGAAAAATCTAGATTTTCCGTAGCAAACGTTTCTTCAGATTGTTATTACTCAGTGGCAGTAGTTTTGATTACAATCGAACACTAGAAGTAGTTTGAGCCAAAGAACTGCAGATGCTGGTTTACACAAAAGGACACAAAGTGCTGGAGGACTTAGTGGGACAGGCAACATCTTTGGAGATTGTGGATAGATGCTTTCAAGAGAGAGCTAGATAGGGCTCTTAAAAATAGCGGAGTCAGGAGATATGGGGAGAAGGCAGGAACGGGGTACTGATTGGGGATGATCAGCCATGATCACATTGAATGGCGGTGCTGGCTCAAAGGGCCGAATGGCCTACTCCTGCACCTATTGTCTATTGTCTATGACGCTTCGGGTTGGGAGCCTTGAAGAAGTTCTTTAACTGAAGTGCTCCGCAAATCATTATTTTTCTTCTTGTACATAAGCTCATAAGTTATAGGAGCAGAATTCGGCCCATCAAGTCTACTCCGCCATTCAATCATGGCTGATCTACCTCTCCTTCTCAACCCCATTCTCCTGCCTTCTCCACATAACCCCTGATGCCCGTACTAATCAAGAATCTATCTATCTCCACCTTAAATATGTCCATTGGCCGCCACAGCCCATTTGCCCGCGTTTGGCCCTTATCCCTCTGATCCTATCCTTTCCATGTACCTACCTACGTGTCCTTAAAATGCTGTTTTAACACCTGACTCAACTACCTCCTCTGACAATCGACACAAGATGCTGGAGCAACTCAGCGGGTCAGGCAGCATCTCTGGAGAGAAGGAACAGGTGATATTTCGGGTCGAGGCCCTTCCTCAGGCTCTAGATTTCCAAGGTACACAAAATTGCTGGGGGAACTCAGCGGGTGCAGCAGCATCTATGGAGCGAAGGAAATAGGCGACGTTTCGGGCCGAAACCCTTCTTCAGACCTCTTCCAGCGACTCGTTCCATACACCCATTACTCTTTGATTGAAAAAGTTGCCCCACAGGTTCCGACTAAATCTCTCTGGAGAGAAGGAACAGGAGAGGAGAGGAGAGGAGAGGAGAGGAGCTGAGAGGAGAGGAGAGGAGAGGAGAGGAGAGGAGAGGAGAGGAGAGGAGAGGAGAGGAGAGGAGAGGAGAGGAGAGGAGAGGAGAGGAGAGGAGAGGAGAGGAGAGGAGAGGAGAGGAGAGGAGAGGAGATGGGAGGAGAGCAGAGGGACGTCGGTTCGTGGGAACTGCTCCAGAACATCGAGCCGGACTTTGGACTTTGAATAACGGCGCCAAAACAGTTGCACATGTGGCAAATAAAACACTATAAACTACAGATGCGCCCCGATTCACGATGTTTCGACTTTACATAGAATCATAGAAGCATAGAAAATAGGTGCAGGAGTAGGCCATTCGGCCCTTCGAGCCTGCACCGCCATTCAATATGATAATGGCTGATCATCCAACTCAGTATCCCGTACCTGCCTTCTCTCCATACCCCCGATCCCTTTAGCCACAAGGGCTACATCTAACTCCATCTTAAATATAGCCAACGAACTGGCCTCAACTTCATTCTGTGGCAGAGAATTCCACAGATTCACCACTCTCTGTGTGAATTTTTTTCTCTCATCTCGGTCCTAAAAGACCCCCCTTATCCTTAAACTGTGACCCCTAGTTCTGGACTTCCCCAACATCGGGAACAATCTTCCTGCATCTAGCCTGTCCAACCCCTTAAGAATTTTGTAAGTTTCTATAAGATCCCCCCTCAATCTTCTGAATTCTAGCGAGTACAAGCCGAGTCTATCCAGTCTTTCTTCATATGAAAGTCCTGCCATCCCAGGAATCAGTCGGGTGAACCTTCCCTGTACTCCCTCTATGGCAAGAATGTCTTTCCTCAGATTAGGAGACCAAAACTGAACGCTATACTTTACGATGGTGCAAAAGCTCGGCAACATCAGCAGGCCGCAGCACACTTCCTGTCACGTGATCAAATTGTATTAAATGCGTTTTCCACTTGCGATATTTTCGATTTACGATGGGATTATCGGAACATAACCTCCTCGTAGGTCGAGGACCACTTGTATTGACTATTTACAACCTGATGAAATGTTTTCATCGAAAATCGAAAATCCTTTTTGCACGTTCTCAACCCCAATAGACAATAGACAATAGACAATAGGTGCAGGAGTAGGCCATTCGAACCTCCGATGCAGCCATTCACTGTGATCATGGCTGATCATCCACAACCAGTACCACGTTCCTGCCTTCTCCCCATATCCCCTGACTCCACTATCTTTAAGAGCCCTATCTAACTCTCTCTTGAAAGCACCCAGAGAATTGGCCGCCACTGCCTTCTGAGGCAGAGAATTCCACAGACTCACAAATCTCTGGGTAAAAATATTTTTCCTCATCTCCGTTCTAAATGGCCGACCCCTTATTCTTAAACTGTGCCCCTGGTTCTGGACTCCCCCAACATCGGGAACATGTTTCCTGCCTCTAGCATATCCAATCCAACATATAGTTGAACAAGTTAGGGCTTTATTCTTTGGAACGCAGAAGGTTAAGGGGGGACTTGATAGAGGTTTTTAAAATGATGAGAGGGATAGACAGAGTTGACGTGGAAAAGCTTTTCCCACTGAGAGTAGGGAAGATTCAAACAAGGGGACATGACTTGAGAATTAAGGGACTGAAGTTTAGGGGTAACATGAGGGGGAACTTCTTTACTCAGAGAGTGGTAGCTGTGTGGAATGAGCTTCCAGTGAAGGTGGTGGAGGCAGGTTCGTTTTTATCATTTAAAAATAAATTGGATAGTTATATGGATGGGAAAGGAATGGAGGGTTATGGTCTGAGCGCAGGTATATGGGACTAGGGGAGATTATGTGTTCGGCACGGACTAGAGGGGTCGAGATGGCCTGTTTCCGTGCTGTAAATTGTTATATGGTTATATGGTTATATGGTTATCCCTTAATAATCTTATATGTTTCAATAAGATCCCCTCTCAGCCTTCTAAATTCCAGAGTGTACAAGCCCAGTCGCTCCATTCTATCAACATATGACAGTCCCGCCATCCCGGGAATAAACCTTGTGAACCTACGCTGCACTCCCTCAATAGCAGGAATGTCCTTCCTCATATTTGGAGACCAAAACTGCACACAATTCTCCAGGTGTGGTCTCACTAGGGCCCTGTACAACTGCAGAAGGACCTCTTTGCTCCTATAATCAACTCTTGTTATGAAGGCCAACATGCCATTAACTTTCTTCACTTCCTGCTGTACCTGCATGCTTACTTTCAGTGAATGATGAACAAGGACCCCCCAGATCTCTTTGTACTTCCCCTTTGCCCAACTTGACTCCATTTAGATAATAATCTGCCTTCCTGTTTTTACCACCAAAGTGGATAACCTCACATTTATCCGCATTAAACTGCACCTGCCATGCATCTGCCCACTCACCCAACCTGTCCAAGTCAGCCTGCATCCTCATAGCATCCTCCTCACAGTTCACACTGCCACCCAGCTTTGTGTCATCTGCCACCTTGCTTTGAATCCCTTCATCTAAATCATTGTAAATAGCTGCGGTCCCAGCACGGAGCCTTGCCGTACCCCACTAGTCACTGCCTGCCATTCTGAAAGGGACCCGTTAATCCCTACTCTTTGTTTCCTGTCTGCCAACCAATTTTCTATCCATGTCAGTACCCTACCCCCAATAGCATGAGCTCTAATTTCCCCACTAATCTCCTATGTGGGACCTTATCAAATGCTTTCTGTGAGTCCAGGTACACTACATCCACTGGCTCTCCCTTGTCCATTTCCCTAGTTACATCCTCAAAAAATTCCAGAAGATTAGTCAAGCATGAGTTACCCCTTCGTAAATCTATGCCGACTCGGACCGATCCTGCTACTTGCTTTCCAAAGTGGGAGGCTTCGTTCTAAGTCAGGATGGTCACAATATATTATTTAAAGTCATTTGTCGGTACGTTTGCATTTCTGAAAGCTGACTGCTCAATACCACAAAGCGATCGAAACTTGAGGAAAGTTGATGCAAAACAGGAACCTTCGAAACCTCAGGTCAGCGTTCACATCCCCTTGCAAAGCAAGTGCCTCCGAAAGTGAGAGCAAAGATCACATTGAGTGTTTGTGTGGGAAGGAACTGTAGACGCTGGGTTACACCGAAGATAGACACAAAATGCCGGAGTAACTCAGCGGGACAGGGAGAGAAAGAATGGGTGACGTTTTGGCTCGAGACCCTTCTACTGCTATATTTCACTGCAGTCAGAGCTTTGCTTATAAACACCAAGGAACTTATGTCGGTGTTTAAAGATTACATTTTTCAGTTTTTTAGTTTGGAGATACAGTGCAGACATAGTCCCTTCAGCCCACCGCGTCTGCACCGACCAGCGGTCCCTGTACACTCACACTATCCTACACACACTATGGACAATTTCTGTAATTATACATAGAAACATAGAAATATAGAAACATAGAAAATAGGTGCAGGAGGAGGCCATTGGGCCCTTCGAGCCAGCACCGCCATGATCATGGCTGATCGTCCCCAATCAATAACCCGTGCCTGCCTTCTCCCCCATATCATAGAAACATAGAAACATAGAAAATAGGTGCAGGAGTAGGCCATTCGGCCCTTCGAGCCTGCACCACCATTCGATATGATCATGGCTGATCATCCAACTCAGTATCCCATCCCTGCTTTCTCTCCATACCCCCTGATCCCTTTAGCCACAAGGGCCACATCTAACTCCCTCTTAAATATAGCTCTTGGAGTCCCTTGACACCACTAGCCCCTAGAGCTCTATCTAACTCTCTCTTAAATCCGTCCAGTGACTTGGCCTCCACTGCCCTCTGTGGCAGGGAATTCCATAAATTCACAACTCCCTGGGTGAAAATATTTTTTCTCACCTCAGTCTTAAATGACCTTCCCTTTATTCTACGAACCTTATTCTATGCCAAGCCAATTAACTGAGGAAACTATTTTATATGTTTCTATAAGATACCCTCTCCCTGCTCCAGCATCTGGAGGGAGATGGACCATGATAAGGCAGATGATACCAGTTATTCTTGGCATCATGTTCGGCATGTTTTATATTGAAAATTTGATCGATTCTGAAATTTGGCTGCATTGAACCTTCTGAATGTTGTCGTCAGCAGGGCAGTACTCTGCATATCGCCAACTTTGACAGCTTTACATTTTTATCAAGCCAATTAATCCACAAACCTGTACGTCTTTGGAGTGGCCGATTAGGAAAGGGGGAGATGCAACGAGACCTGGGTGTCATGGTACACCAGTCATTGAAAGTAGGCATGCAGGTGCAGCAGGCAGTGAAGAAGGCGAATGGTATGTTAGCATTCATAGCAAAAGGATTTGAGTATAGGAGCAGGGAGGTTCTACTGCAGTTGTACAGGGTCTTAGTGAGACCACACCTGGAGTATTGCGTACAGTTTTGGTCTCCTAATCTGAGGAAAGACATTTTTGCCATAGAGGGAGTACAGAGAAGGTTCACCAGACTGATTCCTGGGATGTCAGGACTTTCATATGAAGAAAGACTGGATAGACTCGGCTTGTACTCGCTAGAATTTAGAAGATTGAGGGGGGATCTTATAGAAACTTACAAAATTCTTAAGGGGTTGGACAGGCTAGATGCAGGAAGATTGTTTCCGATGTTGGGGAAGTCCAGAACAAGGGGTCACAGTTTAAGGATAAGGGGGAAATCTTTTAGGACCGAGATGAGGAAAACATTTTTCACACAGAGAGTGGTGGATCTCTGGAATTCCCTGCCACAGAAGGTAGTTGAGGCCAGTTCATTGGCTATATTTAAGAGGGAGTTAGATGTGGCCCTTGGGGCTAAAGGGATCAGGGGGTATGGAGAGAAGGCAGGTACAGGATACTGAGTTGGATGATCAGCCATGGTCATATTGAATGGCGGTGCAGGCTCGAAGGGCCGAATGGCCTACTCCTGCACCTATTTTCTATGTTTCGATGTTTCTATGAGTGTGGGAGGAAACCGAAGATCTCGGAGAAAACCTACGCAGATCACGGGGAGAACGTGCAAACTCCATACAGACAGCACCTGTAGGCGGGATCGAACCCGGGTCTCTGGCGCTGCATTTTGCTGTAAGGCAGCAACTCTGCCGCTGCGCCACCGGGACTGCCACTGAGGAATTTTTTATGCACTAGTATGGGATTATTAGTTTAATAACATTTTTGTATATTATCTCAGCCAACAGTGCTAAGGGAGCAATATATCCACAGGTGTAGGAAGGATGTCACCTATCCATGTTCCCCAGAAATGCTGCCTGACCCGCTGAGTTACTCCAGCACTCTGTGAAACGTCACCTATCCATGTTCCCCAGAAATGCTGCCTGACCCGCTGAGTTACTCCAGCACTCTGTAAAACGTCACCTATCCATGTTCTCCACAGATGCTGCCTGACCCGCTGAGTTACTCCAGCACTCTGTGAAATGTCACCTATCCATGTTCCCCAGAAATGCTGCCTGACCCGCTGAGTTACTCCAGCACTCTGTGAAACGTCACCTATCCATGTTCTCCACAGATGCTGCCTGGCCCGCTGAGTTATGGTGCAGCAGCATCTATGGAGCGAAGGAAATAGGCAACGTTTCGGGCCGAAACCCTTCTGGAAATAGACAACGTTTCAGGCCGAAACCCGGAAGGGTTTCGACCCAAAACTTTGCCTATTTCCTTAGCTCCATAGATGCTGCTGCACCCGCTGAGTTACTCCAGCACTCTGTGAAACGTCACCTATCCACGTTCTCCACAGATGCTGCCTGACCCGCTGAGTTACTCCAGCACTCTGTGAAACATCACCTATCCATGTTCCCCACAGATGCTGCCTGACCCGCTGAGTTACTCCAGCACTTTGTTTCTTTTTAGGTAAACCAGCATCTGCAATTCCTCCCAATTACTTCAAGTCAAGTCAAGACAAGTCACTTTTATTTATAAATCACATTTAAAAACCAATTCTCGTTGATCAAAGTGCTTTACATTGGTGGAGGTACTAGCGTTAAACAACAGTGGTTCATAGATTAAGTACATACATCACTACATACATATAGCCCTCCCTCAGAGGACGTCAAGAAAGGCTTGAGAGTAAAGATGGGTTTTAAGTCTCGACTTAAAGGAGTCGATGGAGGGGGCAGTTCTGATGGGAAGAGGGATGCTGTTCCACAGTCTAGGAGCTGCAACCGCAAAGGCCCGGTCACCCCTGAGTTTATGCCTAGACCGCGGGATGTTCAGCAACCCCAAGTCGGCCGATCTGAGGGACCTGGAGGTGGTGTGGTGGGTAAGCAGACTTTTGATGTAGGTGGGGGCAAGTTTGTTTGTTGACTTATGTTTGTTGACATAAAGGAGATTCTTGAAATCTATTCGGAACCGCACAGGGAGCCAGTGGACTTAAAACTCATTCCTCTGTCTACAGATTCCCCTCTGCAACTGTGCAACGTTCACAGTGAAACACAAATGGCACAGCTCCAGAGATCCTGACCCCGGGTGCTGTCTGTCTTTGTGTGTGTGTGTGTGTGTGTGTGGAGTTCGCACGTTCTCCCTGTGACCGCGTGGGTATCCTCCCACATCCTAAAGACGTGCGGGTTCGTTGGTTAAATGTCCGTCTGTCAACAGCCCCTCCCCTGGCACGGAAGCGATCATAGTACGGGCGGGGGGATCGATGGGCGATGTGGACTCGATGGGCCGAAAGCTAAAACCCGATGTTTCAGTTTACATAACTGTGGGAACTCTGGTGCTGAAATGGAATATTAAAGCATAAAAAACACTTAAATAGATCCAACTGTCGATCATCCAGATAAACATGTTAACCTTTTGTACACTTGAGTGGGTCCGGCCAATGTCAGGCCCATTGTTTCAGCAATAGTGGAGAGCTGACTGTCCTAACCTTAAACATAAATGCAAATATTAACAGTTCCTTTTGAGTGATGTGACTCCAATATGTAATTAATGTCTGACGGGCCTATGTGCTTTTAAATTAAGATCCCTTGAGATATGTGTGAAAAGAGTGTCTGATTTACCCACACAAACATTGACAGCCAACTTTTAGCTTAGTTTGGTTTTAAACTACAGCAGGACAATTGGCCTTTCGACCCACCAGGTCCGCGCCAACCTTCCATCAATCATTCTCATCCACTCCCAACACATTTGCCGCTAGCTTAGAACCGCCAATTGGCACAAACTCCGTGTGTGCGAAGGAACTGCAGACGCCGGGGAAGGGTCTCGACCCGATGTTGGGGAAGTCCAGAACAACGGGACACAGTTTAAGGATAAAAGGGAAGTCTTTTAGGACCGAGATGAGAAAATCATTTTTTACACAGAGAGTGGTGAATCTGTGGAGTTCTCTGCCACAGAAGGTAGTTGAGGCCACAGTTCATTGGCTATATTTAAGAGAGATGTGGCCCTTGTGGCTAAAGGGATCAGGGGGTATGGAGAGAAGGCAGGGATGGGATACTGAGTTGGATGATCAGCCATGATCATATTGAATGGCGGTGCAGGCTCGAAGGGCCGAATGGCCTACTCCTGCACCTATTGTCTATGTTTCTATGTTTCTATGACCCAAAACATCACCCGTTCCTACTCTCCAGAGATGCTGCCTGTCCGGCTGAGTCACTCCAGCATTTTGTGTCTATCATACGAGCAAACTACACACGCACAGACAGCACCCGAGGTCAGGATCGAACCTGCTGCGCTACCTCGTCAGACTTGACAGTGGGCTTTGAGAATCCTAACATCTGGCATCTCTGTGTGGTATCTCAGCTGCACGGAGGCGGAGAGGAGAGCTCTTCAGCAGGTCGTCCACCGAGCGCAGAAGATAATTGGGACACAGCTACCAGCCTTGGAGGGCATCTACAATGCACGGTGCCTCAGGAAGTCCATCACGACTCCTCACACCCTTGCAAAAGTCTGTTCGAACTTCTACCATCCAGCAGACGTTACAAGGCCTTCTACGCCCGCACCTCCAGACTCAGGAACAGCTTCATCCCCAGAGCTATAGCTGCTCTGAACTGGCCCTGCTGAGTGCCCCCCACCCCCATGAACTGTCTCCCTCGGATGGTCACATCGCACATCGACCCGGCACAGACATATTTGCACTTTATACTGCTTTAACTGTCTACATTTTTAGCTAATTAAGTTATTACATCGGATGGAAGTTGCATTCCAAATCTTGTTGTACCTCCGTGCAATGACAATAAAATATATTATTATTATTATTAGAAAGGCCTCGAGAAATAGTAACTTAATTGAAGAAAGTAGCAATAACAAGTTAATAAGGTATCTTAAAGAGTTGGCCATTAGTGCAGTTGATCAGTACGGGTGTCATGGGTTAGAAACAGAGAAACATAGATGCAGGAGTAGGCCATTCGGCCCTTCGACCCACCACCGCCATTCAATATGATCATGGCTGATCATCCAACTCAGGGTTACGGGGAGAAGGCAGGAGAATCGGGTTGGGAGCAAGAGATAGACCGGCCACAATTGAATGGCGGAGTAGGCTTTAGTTATTTGTTTTTTAGCTTTGAGATACAGCGCGGAAACAGGCCCTTCGGCCCAACAAGTCCGCGCCGATCAGCGATCCCCGCACATCCCCGCTGCCGTGAAGAGAGAGTGGACGCTGGCGCGCTTTGGCTGCCGCTGCTCTCTCTTCACACTGTGTTTTTGATTTTCTGTTTTTGGATTGAATTCTGTTTTTAATTTGTGTCTCTGTGATGTCTTTATTACTTATTATATTCCGATTATATGTTCCGATTACTATGTAAGGTGTCCTTGAGATGTCTGAAAGGCGTCCATTAAATAAAATTTATTATTATTATTATCCTCCACACACAATTTAACATTTACACCAAGCCAGTTAACCTACAAACCTGTACGTCTTTGGAGTGTGGGAGGAAACCGAAGTTCTCGTAGAAAACCCACGCAGGTCACGGGGAGAACGTACAAACTCCGTATAGACGGCACCCGTAGTCGGGATCGAACCTGAGTTTCCGGCGCTGCAAGCGCTGTAAGGCAGCGACTCTACCGCTGGCCGCCCGCTTGATGGGCCGAATGGCCTAGTTCTTCTCCTATCACATGTGAACTTATGACCTCATGAACAGGTCTTTGCACAATTGGAACTGGAAATAAAGTTTGTTCCCAGCACAATGTTCCGAAACTCACCTGGACTGCGTCCAAGATGGTATTGGAGCGCGTCGACTCCTTGCCTACCACTCCCAGAAGAGAATCTGCCATCAGCCATTACAAACAACGGGACCCTCGACTTCCTGACCAACGCAGTAAGTAAGTAAGTTTATTGGCCAAGTATTCACATACAAGGAATTTGCCTTGGTGCTCCGCCCACAAGTAACAACATGACATACAGTGACAGTTACGAATGACTCAGAAAACACAAAACATTAATAATAATAAAACATTAATGATAAAACACCATTGATCAAGCATGTGAACCAACAAAATACCAGATCAAAGGGAGGCTACAGATTTGTGGCTGTTGAGTAGAGCAACTACTCGTGGATAAAAGCTGTTTTTATGTCTGGCTGTGGCAGCTTTGACAGTCCGGAGTCGCCTTCCAGAGGGAAGTGATTCAAAGAGTTTGTGGCCAGGGTGAGAGGGGTCAGAGATGATCTTGCCCGCTCGCTTCCTGGCCCTTGCAGTGTACAGTTCATCAATGGAGGGAAGGTTGCAGCCAATAACCTTCTCTGCTGATCGGACGATTCGCTGCAGCCCCAATCAGTGAGGATAGGGGAGGAACCAACCCTCAAGGCTTGAGCTCCGTAGGGATGCATTCTCACCCCCTTTTCTTTACCCCTTGTTGACCTACTACAAATCTAATTCCATTTTCAAATTCGCAGACGACACAACACCACCATAGTGGGCCGGATATCAAATAATGATGAGTCGGGGTTCAGGAAGGAGATCGGGAACCTCGTGTCCTGATGGTGAGACATCAACCTATATCTCAATATCAGCAAGACAAAGGAGATAGTGATCCACTCCCGGCAGCAAAGAGGTCCACACACCCCGGTAGGCATTGATGGAGCTGAAGTAGAGATGCCAATATCAACAACTTCTCCTGGACCACCCACATTGAAGCAATGACCAAGAAAGCACACCAACGTCTCTGCTGCCTTATAGCCCTGTCCCACGGTACGAGATCATTCAAGAGCTCTCCCGAGTTTTAAAAAAATCAAACTCGTGGTAAGCACGGAGAATGTACGTAGCGGGTACGTCGGAACTTGGGGACGTCTCTTAGCGGCTCGTAACGCCAACGGCAGGTACTCGGGAAGACTCGCTGACAGCAGGTAAGCACGGGAAGACTCGTGAAGATTTTTCAACATGTCGAAAAATGTCCACGAGAGCCCCGAGTACCGACGAGTGGCCATTAACGTAAATCTCCGAGTTCGAATCAGGGCAAACTCGGGGAGAGCTCTTGGAATGAACTCGCACCGTGGGACAGGGCTATTAGAAGACTTAGGAAGTTCGGCATGTCCCCTACAACTCTCACCAACTTCTACAGATGCGCTACAGGGAGCATTTTATCGGGATGCATCACAACTTGGTTTGGGAACAGCTCCATCCAAGACCGCAAAAGATTGCAGCGAATTGTGGACGCAGCCCAGACCATCACACGCAAACCAACCTCCCTTCCATTGGAGACCTTCCCGAGTACCTGCCGTCTGAAGAAGGGTCTCGACCTGAAACGTCACCCATTCCTTCTCTCCAGAGATGTTGCCTGTCCCGCTGAGTTACTCCAGCTTTTTATGTCTATCTTCCCTTCCATTGACTCCATCTACACCTCACGCTGCCTCGGCAAGGCCAGCAGCATAATCAAGGACCAGTTGCACCCCCGGCCACTCTCTCTTCACCCCTCTCCCATCGGGCAAGAGGTACGGAAGTGTGAAAACGCACACCTCCAGATTCAGGGCAGTTTCTTCCCAGCTGTTATCAGGCAACTGAACCATCCTACCACAACCAGAGACCCTTGTACTATCCTTGGTACACAAAATTGCTGGGGAAACTCAGCGGGTGCAGCAGCATCTATGGAGCGAAGGAAATAGGCGACGTTTCGGGCCGAAACCCTTCTTCAGACTGATGGGGGGTGGGGGGGGGAAAGAAAGAAGGAAAAGGGGAGGAGGAGGAGGAGCCCGAGGGCGGGCGGATGGGAGGGTGGGAGGAGACAGCTAGAGGGTTAAGGAAGGGGAGGAGACAGCAAGGGCTAGCCAAATTGGGAGAATTTAATGTTAATGCCATAAGGACGCAAGGACCCCAGACGGAATATGAGGTGCTGTTCCTCCAATTTCCGCTGTTGCTCACTCTGGCAATGGAGGAGACCCAGGACAGAGAGGTCGGATTGGGAATGGGAGGGGGGGTTGAAGTGCTGAGCCACCTTGTACTATCCTTGATTGGACTTGACTGGCTTAAACTTTGACAATAGACAATAGGTGCAGGAGTAGGCCATCCGGCCCTTCGAGCCAGTTCACCATTCAATGTGATCATGTGACCTTGCACGAAAGGTTATTACACAGTATCTATAGACTGTGGACGGCTCGATTGTAATCATGTGTTGTCTTTCCGCTGACTGGATAGCACGCAACAAAAGCTCTTCACTGTACCTCGGTACACGTGACAATAAGTATGTAAGTAAGTAAGTAAGTAAATGTTATTTATATAGCACGTTTAGATCAACTCGCGTTGAAACCAAAGTGTTTTACATAGAAAAAAATAATTAAGTTTCCGTACATCCATAGAAAAATTTAAAAAGAGAAAAATGACACAACACATGATAGAATTCAACATGAACGTCCCCCCCCCCCCCCCCCTCCCCCCATAACAGAATCAAAATTTCCACTGTGGGGAAAGGCATCAGAAAGATTCAGCAACATGCAGCTTTACAGGGATGGTTATATATGTTTAGAGATACAGCGCGGAAACAGGCCCTTCGGCCCACCTGGTCCGTGCCGACCAGCGACCCCCGTGGATCGCCTAAAACTGAACTGAATTAAACTGAACTGAATAGAACAATCATCCCCCAGTTTTATTACTCGATTGGAATCATCTTTTCTTCGACCAAGCAGCACGCAAACTAAAACATGCTTGTTTTTTATGGCATTTTGTTCATCCAAAGGACATTAACACGTTGGCAAGACCGACGTTTGGGCCGTCACGGTGGCGCAGCGGTAGAGTTGCTGCCTTACAGCGAATGCAGAGCCAGCGACCCGGGTTCGATCCCGACTACGGGCGCTGTCTGCGCCAACTTTGTGCGTTCTCCCCCGTGACCTGCGTGGGTTTTCTCAGAGATCTTCGGTTTCCTCCAACATAGGTTTGTAGGTTAATTGGCTTGGTAAATGTAAAAATTGTCCCTAGTGGGTGTAGGATAGTATCAGCGTGCGGGGATCGCCGGTCGACGCGGACCTGGTGGGCCGAAGGGCCTTTTTCCGCGCTGTATCTCTAAACATCTATGACCATCCCTGTATGGCTGCAAGTTGCTGAGTCACACGTAGACCAACTTCATGTTGTCACATTGGAAAACGTGCGGAGAAGATTTACGATGATGTTGCTGGGACTCGAGGGGCTGAGCTACAGGGAGAGGTTGAGCAGGTTGGGACTCTATTCCTTAAAGCGCAGGAAGATTAGATTAGATTAGATTAGATTAGACTTTATTAATCCCCTTATTCAGGGGAAATTCAGATGTCCTTGCAGCACACTAATAAAAATACAACATAGTATTCATGAAGAAATTCAACACCAAAACATAAAAACAAAGTCGGGCACAAAGTCCAGTCCCCATCCTCTTGTCCACCCAAAGTCGGGCCTATTGAGGCCTCCACAGTCGCCGCCACGGCGCCCGATGTTCTTGCCAGGTGATGGCACTCCGGCGTCGGGAGAACCCCCAGCGGCTTGGGGTGCCAGGAACGGCCGCCTTCCCACCGGAGACCGCGGCTTCCAAGCCAACAGACCGTGCCAGATGGAGCTCCGCACACTGGCGATCTCGGCGAGAGATCCCAGGCTCCGGGATGTAAAGTTCAACGTCGCAGCTGGCCGCTCCGCAGAACCGCGGCTCCACGATATTTTCATCGGCGGTCCCAGCATACTGGAGTCCCAGCGCGGCGACCCAGGAAAGGCATCGCCCGCTCCACGACAGCGCTCCAGCGCTGCGCCGCCGCCAAAGCCGATGTTCTGGCCAGGTCCCCTCAGGGAAACGTCGCTCCAGGACCCGCTGGTAGGCCGCGAGGACAGGTCGAAGACGCTGCTCGGAGGAAGGCAACCCCTCCGACCAAGTAGGGACTTGGAAAAGCAGTTTCCCCAAACCCCCCCACCACCCCCCACACATAAAAAGATTTAGACCCCCTGACTGTACACTTAACGAACTAAAAATAATAAAAAAGATGGGAAAAAAAACCGGACAGCTGCAGGACAGGCAGCCGTTCAGGACAGCGCCTCCTCCGGGTTGGAGGAGGGCTGATCTAATAGAGGTGTATAAAATCATGAGTGGAATAGATCGGGTAGACGCACAGAGTCTCTTGCCCAGAGAAGGGGAATCGAGGACCAGAGGACATTGGTTTTAAGGTGAGGGTTTGAAAGATATAATAGGAATCTGAGGGGTAGCTTTTTAACACAAAGCGTGGTGGGTGTATGGAACGAGCTGCCGGAGAAGGTAATTGAGGCAGGGACTATCGTAGCTTTCAAGAAACAATTATGCAGGTGCATAGATATACCTTTCCTATCCATGTACCTGTCCAAATGTCCCTTAAATGTTATAGTATCTGGCTCAACTACCTCTTTGTTCCAAACACCTACTGCCTTTCCCCTTTCACCTTGAACCTGGTTCTTGGTTCCCCTACTCTAGTTATTCCCCTCATGATGTTATACCCCTCTATAAGATCACCCCTCATTAGGGTCGCCAACTGTCCCGTATTAGCCGGGACATCCCGTATATTGGGCTAAATTGGTTTGTCGACCGCCCTTGTCCCGTATTTGACCGCTACTACTCGGGTCGAGGGGACTGTCGGGTCGGAGCGCCACGTCCGGCCCCGCCTCACCCGTCCCGATGTGGTGCAGCCCATGGAGTGCAGCAGCAGCAGCAGCAGCAGCAGCAGCAGCAGCAGCAGCAGCAGCGCCTCGCCCGTGGCCCCGTCGGTCGGCTGTCCGACCTTCGGACCTTCGCTTACCGCCGACACCACCACCACCCCTCATGGCCAATCATCGGTTCATGAGTTGGACGGGGCGCCGGACTTTGCACACGACGTCGCGCAGCCCCCGGGCCAAAACACCTCAGCTGGCCCGCCGGCTGGGCTTTGTGTGCAGTCCAGCACCCGGGGCCAACTCATCAATCACCCAGCCACGGCCCAGTCAGTCAACGAAATGCCGTTGTGAATTTGTCCCTTATTTTGACCTTTTGTCCCTTATTAGGAAGTGAGAGAGTTGGCAACCCTAATGAGGGGTGATCTTATAGAGGTGTATAAAATCGTTTGAGGAATAGATTGGGTAGACCCACAAAGTCTCTTGCCCAGAGTAGGTGAATCGGGAACCAGAGGACATGGGTTTAAGGTGAAGGGGGAAAGATTTAATAGGAATCCGAGGGGTAACTTTTTCACACAAAGGGTGGTGTGTGTATGGAACGAGCTGCCAGAGGAGGTAGTTGACGCAGGGACTATCCCATCGTTTAAGAAACAGCTAGACAGGTACATGGATAGGACAGGTTTGGAGGGATATGGACCAAGCGCAGGCAGGTGGGACTAGTGTAGCTGGGACAATGTTGGCCGGTGTGGGGCAAGTTGGGCTGTTTTCACACTGTATCACTCTTTGAGGGGGGGTGAAAACTACTCAAAAGGGTGTCAAATAAGGAGAGCAGAGATGAAATGTGAAGCCGGAGGAAAGGAGCGAGGTGGAAAGTAGGAGGCTCAGTGGGAGAGATTTGTAGGAAGGATCTGCAAATGCTGTTTTACACCGAAGATCGACACAGAAGGAGATGCTGCCTGACCCGTTGTGTTACTACAGCCATTTTGTGTCTATCTTAGGTTTAAACCAGCATCTGCAGTTCCTTCCACACACAGACCAAGTTCAACCCATCTCCATTTTAAATACCTTTTGCTCTGGTATTTTATTTAATGGACGTGTTTAATTGGTAATGTTTTATTATTAATATTTAATGTTTTATATGTCATTCCTAACTGTCACTGTATGTCACTTGCGGGCGGAGCACCAAGGCAAATTCCTTGTATGTGAATACTTGGCCAATAAACTTCTTCATTCATTCATTCATTCATTCATTCATTCATTCGTTCATTCTTTAATGAGCTAGCCTCCACAAAGGTCTGAAAGAGATAATACCAGATGATTTCACCGCTCTCTGTGAGAAAGAGACCTCTCCCCGCCCTGATTTTAAATGACTGGTCACTTAGCATGTAACTGCGTCCCTTGTTTGAGTGTGATCTCAATATCTCCGCCCTTGTCACGCACCACTGGGATCTTATATAATTTCGCGAAGATCACCTCTCATTCTTCTAAAACTCTAAAGAAGACAGCACCAACCTCTTGATAGGATTCCGTTCTATTAATTTAACCACCACCCCTATTGTGCTGGTAATAGCTGCCTTAGAAATGGAATTCTAAGGCAGCTAAACTTTGCAGAGGCTAAGATGTCATTGAAGTGACTGAAATGCAGTAGAATATCAAAAAAACGTGAGTGTCATAACCTGATGAGGTTTCGAAGGAAGGGCTGTGTAAAAAGCTCGAGGGTTAGCATGTCAAGACACTGCGCCTCCACCAGATGGCAGGAGAGGTGTGCAGTCTGCCTGTGCTGGGTCCCCTCGAAATGGCTGATCGGAGGAATTAACCTCCATTCATCGAAGCATTAACCACTTCAGTCCTTAATCCTATTATTTCTACGCTGAAGATTCACAAATGGTTATTGGTGGCCCTGCAGTTGACAGAACTGGGCAGCTCCTGACAGGTAGCAGGCCCAGCAGTAAAACCGAATCTCACGACAAGCCCTAACTAGAGAATTAAAGGGATCCCCACGATTTTCTGAATACACAATAGACAATAGGTGCAGGAGTAGGCCATTCGGCCCTTCGAGCCAGCACCGCCATTCAATGCGATCATGGCTGATCATCCCCAATCAGTACCCCGTTCCTGCCTTCTCCCCATATCCCCTGACTCCGCTATTTTTAAGAGCCCTATCTAGCTCTCTCTTGAAAGCATCCACAGAACCTGCCTCCACCGCCCTCTGAGGCAGAGAATTCCACAGACTCACAACTCTCTGTGAGAAAAAGTGTTTCCTCATTTCCGTTCTTAATGGCTTGTCCCTTATTCTTAAACTGTGTGGCCCCTGGTTCTGGACTCCCCCAACACCGGGAACATGTTTCCTGCCTCTAATGTTTCCAAGCCCTTAACAATCTTCTAGAAACCTAGAAACATAGACAATAGGTGCAGGAGTAGGCCATTTGGCCCTTCGAGCCTGCACCGCCATTCAATATGATCACGGCTGATCACCCAACTCTGAAAGAAGGGGTCTCGACCCAAAACGCCGCCCATTCCTTCTCTCCGGAGACGCCGCCTGTCCCGCAGAGTTACTCCAGCATTTTCGTGTGTCCACCCACGATTTTCGATGCTGTTTTTAATGCTGTCCTGCAGTACCTCAGCGCCAGTACAGAAATTAATGGGATGGAGGAAGTATGGGCGGCCAGCACATGATAAGCTGTCGGGAGGAAGGTTCAACCGTTCAATGGCTCTCTTAGAGATACAGCGCGGTAAACAGTCCCTTCGGCCCACCAAGTCCGCACCGACCAGCGATCCCCGCACATTAACGTTACCCCGCACGCACTAGGGGACAATTTACAATTTTACTGCAGCCAATTAACCTACAAACCTACCTGTTTCGTCTTGGATGGATCAGCCGTGATTGAATGGCGGAGTAGACTTGATGGGCCAAATGGCCTCATTCTACTCCTGTCACCTCTGATCTTATGAGCTTATGAAAATTTACAGAAGATAGTTAACCTACAAACCTGCACGTCTTGGGAGTGTGGGAGGAATCCGGAACCGCACCCGGAGAAAACCCACGGGACAAGCGGGAAAGTCCAGGACCAAAAGCCCAGGGCCTCAGAATAAAAGGACGTCCATTTAGGAAGGAAATGATGTCATTTCTGTCATCAATGGCTGATGAATCTGAGGAATTCTTAGCCACAGACGGCTGTGGAGGCCAAGTCAATGGATATTTTTAAGGTGGAGAATTACAGATTCTTGATTAGTACGGGTGCCAGGGGTTATGGGGAGAAGGGGTTTGGAGGGAGGGATGGATCAGCCATGGTTGAATGGTGGAGTAGCCTCGATGGGCAGAATGGCCTAATTCTGCTCCTATAACTTGCAAACTTCTGAACTTCTGAGCACGTGCAAACTCTGTACAGACAGCACCCGTGGTCAGGATGGAACCTGGGTCCCTGGCGCTGTGAGGCGACAACATTACTGCTTCGTCACCTAATTGACGCCCCTAATTATTTCCCCCTTTGTCAACTCCCATTTAGTTTAGTTTAGACTAGAGACACTGCGCAGAAATAGGCCCTTCGGCCCACCGAGTCCGCACCGACCAGCGCTCCCCGCACCATTCTACACACACTAGGGACAATTTACACTTATTCATAGGAAATAAAACCTACAAAGCTGCACGCCTTTGGAGTGTGGGGAGGAAATCGAAGATCTCGGAGAAAACCCACACGGGAGTTTAGAAGGATGAGAGGAGATCTCATTGAAACATATAAGATTGTTAAGGGCTTGGACACACTAGAGGCAGGAAACATGTTCCCGATGTTGGGGGAGTCCAGAACCAGGGGCCACAGTTTAAGAATAAGGGGTGGTGAGCCATCTAGAAAGGAGATGAGGAAACACTTTTTCTCACAGAGAGTGATGAGTCTGTGGAACTCTCTGCCTCAGAGGGCGGTGGAGGCTGGTTCTCTGGATGCTTTCAAGAGAGAGCTAGATAGGGCTCTTAAAAATAGCGGAGTCAGGGGATATGGGGAGAAGGCAGGAACGGGGTACTGGTTGTGGATGATCAGCCATGATCACAGTGAATGGCGGTGCTGGCTTGAAGGGTCGAATGGCCTACTCCTGCACCTATTGTCTATTGTCTATTGTCTATTGGGGTGAGCGTACAAACTCCACTCAGACAGCACTCGTGGTGAGGATCAAACCCGGGTCTCCTGCGCTGTAAGTGCTGTGAGGCAGCGACTACACCACTGCGCCACCGTGCTTTGCATCGTTTCTCCGAGCGGCAGCGGGCGTAATGAGTTCCATTCTGAGTTGTGTGTCATGGTTCAAGTTTGTGGACCACTTCAATGTTGTTGGACAAATGGACAAAAGGGCCTGTAGCCATTTGGATACTTCCATAGGAACATAGAAAAATAGGTGCAGGAGTAGGCCATTCGGCCCTTCGAGCCTGTGCCGCCATTCAATGTGATCATGGCTGATCATCCAACTCAGTATCCCATCCCTGCCTTCTCTCCATACCCCCTGATCCCTTTAGCCACAAGGGCCACATCTAACTCCCTCTTAAATATAGCCAATGAACTGTGGCCTCAACTACCTTCTGTGGCAGAGAATTCCACAGATTCACCACTACTCCACAACAGAATATACCCTGTTTTACCCGCAACATGTCATTGGGAATTGCGACTTGATTTATGTGGCCAGACTAGACAACCTTATTAACTCTCGCAGAAAAATTTACCGCTCGAACCTCCTGTTATTATATATCTCCTTAACATAGCAGGAAAGCATTGATTTATTTTAACCTTCTGTGATATACACTGTGTTTGAGTGTACAAAGGACATTTATAATAAAACAGTTGCGACTGAAAGACCGTCACTGTTTCAAGAATGGAACATCTGACAGAGGCCCGTTGGCACGGTGGCGCAGCGGTAGAGTTGCTGCCTCACAGCGCCAGAGACCCGGGTTCGATCCCGACTACGGGTGCCGCCTGTACGGAGTTTGTACGTTCTCCCCCGTGACCCGTGTGGGTTTTATCTGAGATAGACCACAGACAATAGACAGTAGGTGCAGGAGCAGGCCATTCGGCCCTTCGAGCCAGCACCGCCATTCAATGTGATTGTGGCTGATCATCCCCAATCAGTCCCTGGCGCTGTGAGGCATCACCGTGACGCCCCGAATTCTTCCCCCCTTTGTCAATTCCCATTTAGTTTAGTTAAGTCTAGAGATACAGGCCCTTCGGCCCACCGAGTACGCACCGACATTAACGCCATCCTACACACACACTAGGGACAATTTGTATTTATTCCAAGGTGATAAACCTGTAAAGAACTAATTGTCAACGTGTTTGTTTTGGCCATTTAGTCGTGATTGACAAGGAAGCCAGCTAAACGATGAATTGTATCGGGAGATTTGAAAGCTGATCGACAATTTATATTATACTAAAGGAAAAGGCAGTCAATTTGATGCATTGTTGTAAGCCTGTAATGTTTTGGGTACGTGCACTGAAACCAATAACTTGGCTCCCGGACTTTGACTCTGCTGTGCTGATAATGGATGTGTACAGGGGAATTTGTATTGAACTTGGGTTACACAACATGTGTATTGTATTCAATGGTGGACAACACACACACTGTACAATGGGCATGGATAGATAAGTGAGTCGCAAAGTCATCCAGCACGGAAACATGGCCTTCGATTCACCCTGTCACCGTGCATCGTTAATAGCTGCCTGTACAAATGGAGGCACATGCTGGTGTACAAAAGAAGGCCTGGAATAGCTTGGGTGGCACGGTGGTTCAGCGGTAGAGTTGCTGCCTCACAGTGCCAGAGACCCGGGCTTGACGGCTCCTGTCTGTACGGAGTTCGCACGTTCTCCCCGTGACTCTTGCTATTGAGGGAGTGCAGCGTAGGTTCACAAGGTTAATTCCCGGGATGGCGGGACTGTTATATGCTGAGAGAATGGAGTGACTGGGCTTGTACACTCTGGAGTTTAGGAGGATGAGAGGATATCTTATTGAAACATATAAGATTATTAAGGTACACAAAATTGCTGGGGAAACTCAGCGGGTGCAGCAGCATCTATGGAGCGAAGGAAATAGGCGACTTTTCGGGCCGAAACCCTTCTTCAGATATAAGATTATTAAGGGTTTGGACACGCTAGAGGCAGGAAACATGCTCCCGATGTTGGGGGAGTCCAGAACCAGGGGCCACAGTTTTAAGAATAAGTAGTAAGCCATTTAGAACGGAGACGAGGAAACACTTTTTCACACAGAGAGTTGTGAGTCTGTGGAATTCTCTGCCTCAGAGGGCGGTGGAGGCTGGTTCTCTGGATACTTTCAAGAGAGAGCTAGATAGGGCTCTTAAAGATAGCGGAGTCAGGGGATATGGGGAGAAGGCAGGAACGGGGTACTGATTGGGGATGATCAGCCATGAATGGCGGTGCTGCCTCGGAGGGCCGAATGGCCTACTCCTGCACCTATTGTCTATTGTCTATTGTGACTTGCGTGGCTTTTCTCCAGGTGCTCTGGTTTGCTCCCACTCTCCAAAGATGTACAGGTGTGTAAGGTTAATTTGGCTTTGGTAAAATAGTAAATTGTCCCTAGTGTGTGCAGGATAGTTTTAGTGTGCGAGTGATCGCTGGTCGGCGTGGATTCTGTGCGCACAACTTGTATTACGCTGTACCTCAAAAATCTAAAGTCTAATAAAAAGGAACTGCAGATGCTGGTTTATACTAAAGACAGGCACGAAATGCTGGAGTAATTCATCGAGTCAGGCAGCATCTCTGGAGAAAATGCATAGGTTTTGTGTAGGTCTGCACCGACCAGCGATCCCCACACACATATGGGCCTGTCCCACTTACGCAACTTTTTCGGAGACTGCCGGCACCCGTCATAGGTCGTTGCAGGTCTCCGAAAATTTTCAACATGTTGAAAATCCAGCGGCGACCAGAAAGACGCTACGACTCTTTGGGCGACTGAGGAGACGACTCACGACCGTACAGGCGACATGTCGCGGGGTGAAGCCCGTATGGTCGTGAGTAGTCGCCCAAAGAGTCGTACCTTGTTCTGGTCGCCGCTGGATTTGCAACATGTTGAAAACTTTCGGCGACCTGCAACGACCCATGACGGGTGCCGGCAGTCGCCGAAAAAGTCGCGTAAGTGGGACAGGCCCCGTAACACGATCCTACGCACTTGGGACAAATTACAATCTTTACTGAAGCCAATCAACCCACAAACCTGCACGCCTTTGGAATGTGGGATGAAACCGGAGAACCCGGGAAAAAACCCACGCAGGTCACGGGGAAAGCGTGCAAACTCCGCACAGACAGCACCCGTGGTCAGGATCGAACCCGGGTCTCTGGCGCTGTGAGGCAGCAACTCTACCCGCTGCGCCACTGAGTTATTGTCAAGTGTACCGAGGTACAGTGAAAATCTTTTGTTGCGTGGCTAACCAGTCACAGGATCACTTGCAGTTCTCCTGCAGGCACAGCTAAACCCACTGACGTACCAAAAGCAAATCGCGGCAACATTTTTGACGCGTGCCTTATGTTTTCTCACCGAGCGAGGTTGTGAGGAGATGCAGACCTTTCTAATTGTTAATCAGTTTTAACTCGAGCCGGAAGTTTAAAAGTTAAATCTACGCCGGGCCACGGTCAGGTCTCGAGCCGGTCTGCCTTGTCATTCTCTATAAAATAAGAAGGGCTTCAATGTTTTGTCAAGAAATCTGAGCTGGCTATCTGATGAATGGCTTGGGAGCCAGCCATGTCACCAGCCACAACATTGACTCAACGGTGAACAATTCCAGTCGGTTCCGACCTGGTTTCTGTGCAGGTCGAATTGGGCCCACCTCAGGTCAACATGACCCTCGCCAAGGATATTCATCTCTCGTTTTTAACGAGCGTATCCCCGCACTTCCATCCTGCCACAGTGTTGTTTAGTTTAGAGATACAGTACGTGGAAACAGACCCTTCGGCCCACCGAGTCCGTGCCGACCAGCAAACACCCCGTACACTAGCACTATCCTACACACACAAAGGACTATTTACAATTTTTATCAAAGCCAAATTAACTAAAGGGCCAGTCCCAAGGGCATGCGACTCCATGCGGCAAGCGCGACCTAACGTGGTCGCTTGAGCCGTACGGCCTCGCGGGGCCGGTCCCACTTCGATCGCCGGAGCCGTATGGAGTTGTGCGGGGCTGGTCCCGACATCGCGCGGGGCTCCGAAAAACTGACCGTGTTCAAAAATTCTACACGGCAACGGCCTGCCGGCCCGCAGCCGCCTCGACGCCGTACGTAACGCGCGAACTTCCCGCGGACTTCGCTTGCATTTCATGTCACTCGCTCGACCTCCGCACGGCCCCCGCTTCTGGTTTGGTCGCGCTTGCCGCATGCAGGAGCATGCTGGTGGGACCAGGCCCTTTAGGTCGCGCTTGCCGCATGGAGTCGCATGCCCGTGGGATAGGCCCTTAACACTGACAATTTACAATTTTTACCAAAGCCAAATTAACCTACAAACCCGCACGTCTTTGGAGTGCGGGAGGAAACCGGAGCACCCGGAGAAAACCCACGCAGGTCACCGGGAGAACGTACAAACTCCGTGCAGACAGCACCCGTAGTCAGGATCGAACCCGGGTCTCTGGCGCAGTAAGGCAGCAACTCTACCGCTGCGCCACCGTGTCGCCTACAAACCCTGTAACTGAGGTTACAGAGCGCGCGACGCCGAACACACTTGCGTGTGAATCTTCACGTGAGACGAGAGGAAAGGAGACGCGGGCAGGTGGGACCAGCATGGACGGGACATGTTGGCCAAGTTGGGCCGAAGGGCCTGTTTCCAGTCTCCGAAAGTGCCACTCCCTGGGGGTTGCGGAGTGGGGGAGGGGAGGGGGTGCGGGCGGGTGCTTTTGAAGGGGGATAAAAATCCTTTAACAGTGCATGCCAGGGTCAGCCCATGGTCACGTTGAGCAACAGGAGAAGGAAGGAAGCAAGACGTTTGACTGCATCCAAAAGCATTAATACATTTCTTCCCCCCGCAATGTTTTTTTTTCCAGTCGGAAAGACAAACTGTACAATGAGATTTCTCATCGAGACTGCAAATTCAATTAAATTTAATTTCCTGTAAGGTGAAAGTGTATACAGGTTGTGCCTTTGGCTACAGGCACACCATTCACTCATGAAGGCATCCCGCGAAAGCCAGGGGGAAAGAGACGAGTGTCTCTGTCGAAAAACCTCTCTCTGCCGAGCCAGAGCACAGAGCCACTGAATCATTTAATGAACTGACTCAGTAGCGGCATGAATGCGGTAATATTATCCTTCATACCAACAACAATCTGCTTTTTAAAATGTTTTTAGTTCTCTCTGAAGAATGTTCAACTTCGTCGGTCACTATTAAACAGCAGCTATGGTTAGAAAGCGCCTCTTTGACATTTCGAGTCCGTCACTTTCATAATGCATTATATTCTTTGCCTGAACTACACCACATGCCAGTGAGATTAATTTTCTTTCTCACATATTATGTATTGTGATCACTGGCGATAGTGGTTTGATTTATGAGTCCCCGCTAGACAATCTTATCACTTCCCCCGAGAAGATACACAGTTCGAACTGCAAATGTTATTAAATATATGACTGTAATGCTTATTTAGATTTTTTTTTTTTTTTGAAAATGCATTGTGAAGACTTCAAGATGAGCAGAGGGGCATTCGAAATGTAGAGTCGCTGTCCAGAGATTTTTTTTTCTTCTTTAAAAAAATCGAAGGGGGAAAGAAAAACCTGCTATCTGCATTATGCAGATGAGGAATTGAAAGCACAGTGGAACACTGCGAATGCGTAGCAAAGCCTGGGACGGCTGTAGGAAGCAGTGTATGGATCAATGCAAAATAAAATGCATCAGGGATAACTTAATTATGATAGCAGGCACCAGAGTCATGGAGTCATAGAGTAATACAGTGTGGAGACAGGCCCTTCGGCCCGACTTGCCCACACCGGCCAATATGTCCCAGCTATAGACAATAGACAATAGACAATAGGTGCAGGAGTAGGCCATTCAGCCCTTCGAGCCAGCACCGCCATTCAATGTGATCATGGCTGATCATCCCCAATCAGTACCCCGTTCCTGCCTTCTCCCCATATCCCCTGACTCCGCTATCTTTAAGAGCCCTATCTAGCTCTCTCTTGAAAGTATCCAGAGAACCAGCCTCCACCGCCCTCTGAGGTAGAGAATTCCACAGACTCACAACTCTCTGTGTGAAAAAGTGTTTCCTCATCTCCGTTCTAAATGGCTTACTACTTATTCTTAAAACTGTGGCCCCTGGTTCTGGACTCCCCCAACATCGGGAGCACGTTTCCTGCCTCTAGCGTGTCCAAACCCTTAATAATCTAATATGTTTCAATAAGATGCCCTCTCATCCTTCTAAACTCCAGAGTGTACAAGCCCAGCCACCACCGCCCTCTGAGGCAGAGAATTCCACAGACTCACACGATACTACTATAGTGTATACTATAGTATACTATTAACGCTAATTCCACTATACACGTCCCACCTGCCCGCACTTGCTCTATATCCCTCCAAACCTGTCCTATCCATGTACCTGTCTGACTGTTTCTTAAACATTTGGATGGTCCCTGCCTCGACTACCTCGTCTGGCAGGTCATTCCATTCCCCCCACCACCCTTTGTGTGAAAAAGTTACCCCTCAGATTCCTATTAAATCTTTTCCCCTTCACCCTGAACCTATGTCCTCTGGTCCTCGATTCCCCTACTCTGGGCACGAGAATCTGTGCATCTACCCGATCTATTCCTCTCATTTCTCACTGTTCCTCAGTAGCCTGCATCTTTTCCATAGATTCCATTAGATGCTACTTTTGTATTTAGACATTAAGGCGGAACGGTGGCGCAGCGGTAGAGTTGCTGCCTTACAACACCAGAGACCCAGGTTCGATCCTGACTACGGGTGCTGTCTGTACGGAGTTTGCACGTTCTCCCCGTGAGACCTGCGTGGTTTTCTCCGGGTGCTCCAATTTCCTCCCACACTACAAAGACGTACAGGTTTGTAGGTCAATTGGCTTTGGTAAAATTGTAAATTTTCCCGAATGTATGTAGGATAGTGTTAGTGTGCGGGGATCACTGGACAGCAGGGACTTGGTGGGCCGAAGGGTCTGTTTTATGTTCAGAAGGCCACTGTTTATAGGTTTGTAAGTTCTATGAATATAATTAGGCCATTCGGCCCATAAAGTCTACTCCACCATTCAATCATGGCTGATCTATCTTTTCCCTCTCAACCTCTTTCTCCTGCCTTCTCCCCATAACCCCTGACACCCGTACTAGTCAAGAATCTATCAATCTGTCTGTATGGAGTTTGTACGTTCTCCCCATGACCTGCGTGGGTTTTCTCCGAGATCTTCAGTTTCCTCCCACCCTCCAAAGACATACAGGTTTGTTGGTTAATTGACTTGGCATAAATATAAATTGTCCCTGGTGTGTACAGGATAGTGTTGGTGTGCAGGGATCGCTGGTCGGCGCGTACTTGGTGGGCCGAAGGGCCTGTTTCTGTGCTGTGTCTCTAAACTAAACTAAATAGCAGTAAATTTGAGGACACAATAGTAAACATAGAAACAGAAAATAGGTGTAGGAGTAGGCCATTCGGCCCTTCGAACC
Source organism: Amblyraja radiata (assembly GCF_010909765.2). Classification (NCBI taxonomy): domain Eukaryota; kingdom Metazoa; phylum Chordata; class Chondrichthyes; order Rajiformes; family Rajidae; genus Amblyraja; species Amblyraja radiata. The sequence continues at coordinate 40,478,410 of NC_045976.1, forward strand.
TGCACCGCCATTCAATATGATCATGGCTGATCATCCAACTCAGTATCCTGTACCTGCCATACCACCTGATCCTTTTAGCCACATGGGCCACATCTAATTCCCTCTTAAATATAGCCTATGAACTGGCCTCAACTACTATCTGTGGCAGAGAATTCCACAGATTCACCACTCTCTGTGTGAAAAAAAATCTCATCTCGGTCCTAAAAGACTTCCCCCTTATCCTTAAACTGTGACCCCTTGTTCTGGACTTCCCCAACATCGGGAACAATCTTCCTGCATCTAGCCTGTCCAACCCCTTAAGAATGTTGTAAGTTTCTATAAGATCCCCCCTCAATCTTCTAAATTCCAGCGAGTACAAGCCGAGTCTATCCAGTCTTTCTTCATATGAAAGTCCTGCCATCCCAGGAATCAGTCTGGTGAACCTTCTCTGTACTCCCTCTATGGCAAGAATGTCTTTCCTCAATTCGGGAGATAAGGAACTGCAGGTGCTGGTTTACCGGAGAGAAAAAAGGCACAAAGTGCTGGAGTAATGGAGCGGGGGGCCAGGCAGTATTAAATTAGCACTGGTCACCTTTAAATGGGATGCCTTCCTTTTCTATTCATTTGTGGTGCAAAGCATGACGTTTTTGAGGTAAATATTTGAACACTTAATATTGACTTTATAATTTTGAAGCTTCCACTTGTCAAGCCAATCTCTAGGTTTCCAGCAGAGATAGATTGAAGGGCTTCTGTTCTTCCTCTCCATCTTATCCCCGTATTTGAAACTTCCGAACATCATTTAGAGCTGGAATTCAGTGTACACGTTTGTGTACAAGCTATCAAGTAGCACATCGCTAGGGCGATCACAGTGGCGCAGCGGTAGAGTTGCTGCCTTACAGCGCATACAGCACCCAGAGACCCGGGTTCGATCCCGACTACGGGTGCTGCCTGTGCGTTCTCCCCATGACCTGCGCGGGTTTTCTCCGAGATCTTCCGCTTCCTCCCACACTCCAAAGACGTGCAGGTTTGTAGGTTAATTGGCTTCAGTTAAATTGTAAATTGTCCCCAGCGTGTGGAGGATAGCGTTAGTGTGCGGGGATCGCTGGCCGGCACGGACTCGGTGGGCCGAAGGGCCTGCTTCCACATTGTATCTCCAAACTAAAAAAATCAAACTTGGTTTCTGATGGTTGTAAATTATACAATGGTACAATGCCTTGGAGATTTTCATTCATGCTTTTGAACGCCTCCGTGGTCTATCCCTGTTTTATGCCAGCATCTACAGTGGCTTTCAACACAAGGAAATATGACACAAAGGTTTAATGTTTTCTGGACAGTGACATAGATAAGTTCGTAAGTCTCCTCCACCATTCAATCATGGCTGATCTATATTTCCCTCTCAACCCCATCCTCCTGCCTTCTCCCAAAAAAAAATTTTTTAACTGAAATTTCTTTTTCTGTGTTTACAATGACAATAAAATGTATTATTGTTATTATTCACAGCACATAATTCTCCCCCTGGATTGTAACCATCTCCGAGACTCAACCCGAAACATCACCCATTCCTTCTCTCCCGAGATGCTGCCTGTCCCGCTGAGTTACTCCAGCATTTTGTGTCTATCTTCGTTTGAAACCAGCATCTGCAGTTCCTTCCTACACTTCACTAGGATATTGCCAGGACTCAAGGAGACAGAGGAGTGGTCTTATAATAATAATAATGGATGGGATTTATATAGCGCCTTTCTAATACTCAAGGCGCTTTACATCGCATTATTCATTCACTCCTCAGTCAAACTCGGTGGTGGTAAGCTACTTCTGTAGCCACAGCTGCCCTGGGGCAGACTGATGGAAGCGTGGCTGCCAATCTGCGCCTACGGCCCCTCCGACCACCACCAATCACTCACACACATTCACACACATTCACGCACAGGCAAAGGTGGGTGAAGTGTCTTGCCCAAGGACACACACAGGCAAAGGTGGGTGAAGTGTCTTGCCCAAGGACACAACGACAGTATGCACTCCAAGCGGGATTCGAACCGGCTACCTTCCGGTTGCCAGCCGAACACTTAGCCCATTGTGCCAACTGTCGTCCTAAAGGTCTTATAGAGGTGTATAAGATCAGGAGGGAAATATATAGGGTGTCTTTTACTCAAGGTAGACAAAAAAGCTGGAGAAACTCAGCGGGTGAGGCAGCATCTATGGAGCGAAGGAATAGGTGACGTTTTGGGTCGAGACCCTTCCTCAGACTGATGTCGGGGTGGGGGGGGGGGGTGGGAAAAAGAAAAGAAGAGGCGTAGACAGTGGGCGTGTGGGAGAGCTGGGAAGGGGAGGGGAAGGAGGGAGAAAGCAAGGACTACCTGAAATTGGAGAAGTCAATGTTCATACCGCTGGGGTGTAAACTGCCCAAGCGAAATATGAGGTGCTGCTCCTCCAATTTACGGTGGGATCCAGGTTAGGGGAATCAAGAACAAGAGGACATAGATTTAAGGTGAAAGGGGAAAGATTTACCAGGAACCCGAGGAGAAATGTTTTCCAACCAAAGACCGTGAGCATTTGGCATGAGCTGCCAGAGAAGGTAGTTGAGGCAGGTACTGTAACAACAGTTAGAAGACATTAAAGGGCCAAATGGCCTACTCCTGCACCTATTTTCTATGTTTCTATGTTTCTATTTGGACAGTTATATGAATGGACTAGTAAAGATGGATAAAGATAGATAGATTCTTCACTGCCTGCTGCTGTACCTGTGGATATGGAGAGAAGGCAGGAACGGGGTACTGATTGTGGATGATCAGCTATGATCACATTGAAAGGTGGTGCTGGCTCGAAGGGCCGAATGGCCTACTCCTGCACCTTTGTCTATTGTCTATTATAATTTACATCCAAAGCAAGCCCATCAACGGGCAAACGTGTACATCTTTGGAGTGTGGGAGCAAACCGAAGATCCCAGAGAAAAAACCCACACAGGTCAGGGGGAGAACGTACAGACTCCGTTCAGGCAGCACCCGTAGTCGGGAGCGAACCCGGGTCTCCGGCCCTGAGATGGTATAAATGTAAAATTACCCCCAGTGTATGAGGGCGCATGTTAATGTGTGGGGATCGCTGGTAGGTGCGGACTCGGTTGGCCGAAGGGCCTCTTTCTCTAAACTAAACTAAAGCAAGCGCTGTAAGGCAGCAAGTCTACCACTGTGTGACAATAAACTAAACTCAACTACATTAACTTTTGTTCCCAGATGTGAACTGAGCTGGTGCTGCAGTTGGTGCTGCTGAAGCAGATGAGTCACCGTCTTGTTTTGATGTCCAGAGCCTGGCCTGTTGTTTAAGGTGCAGGCTCGAAGGGCCGAATGGCCTACTCCTGCACCTATTTCCTATGTATCTATGTAAGAACACTCACGGCAGAGGTCATGGTACAGATGATGCTCGCAGTCTCATTACGTATCTCCTCGCAACAGACGCCACACGACAAGGGGACTGTAACAAGTTGGAAAGGCTTTAGAACCAGTTATAATACCTAGTACAGTACAGCACAGGAACAGGCCATTCGGCCCACAATGTCTATGCCGAACATGATGCCAAGTTAAACTATTCTCCTCTGCCTCCAGGCGATCCATATCCCTCCATTCCCGACATAGCCATGTGTCTATGGCTTACTACAGGCAAGTATGGTGTGTCAGGCAAGTATGGAGTGCCCCGGGTAGCCACGCGCGTGGCGGGAGTTTCCCGGGGAGCCGCGCGGACCCAATACACCCACCGAACAACCGCAGCTCCAACCGCAAGGTGCCCAACTCGCCGCACAGGCCTCCCAGGGAGACTGCGGTGCAGCCGGGCGGCGAGGCAAGCCTGGGCCGGATGAGCCTCTGCAGCGGCGGTGGGAGCCTCGGTGGTGGTGGAGCGTGAGGGGGGTAGACTATGGAGGGCCCGGCGTGGGGGGGGGGGGGGATGCGCGGGGTAGACTATGGAGGGCCCGGCGTGGGGGGGGGGGGGGTGACTGTGAGGGGCGGTGTGGGAGAACAAAGGGGGGACCCGGTGAGGGTGAGGGAAGGGGGGGGGCGGCCTCTAGTTTAGAATTCTCTGCCCAGGGGATAAGTCCGCGTTTGTTCGTTTGTTTGTTTGTTTGGACATTCGTTCCGGTGAAGGCGCTGTGCACACTGCCGCCAACAGTCGCTTGTCTTTATCTCTTTGTTTTCACTTTTAATTTTTGTGTACCTTGTGTGTTATAGACAATAGGTGCAGGAGTAGGCCATTCGACCCTTCAAGCCAGCACCGCCATTCAATGTGACCATGGCTGATCATCCACAATCAGTACCCCGTTACTGCCTTCTCCCCCTATCCCTTGATCCCGCTAGCCCCTAGAGCTCTATTTAATTCTCTCTTGAATACATCCAGTGAATCGGCCTCCACAGCCATCTGAAGCAGAGAATTCCACAAATTCACAACTCTCTAGGTGAAAAAGTTTTTCCTCATCTCTGTCCCTTTCCTTAAAGCTAATATATCAGACAGAGTATTGAGTATAGAAGCTGGGAGGTCATGTACCAGTTGTTCAAGACATTGATGAGGCCACATTTGGAGTATTGTGTTCAGCCTTGGCCACCCTGTTAGAGGAAAGATGTTGTCAAGGTGGAAAGGGTGCAGAGAAGATTTACGAGGATGTTGCCAAGACTCGAGGGCCTGAGATATAGGGAGAGGTTGAGCAGGCTGGGATCGCAGGAGAATGAGGGGTGATCTTATAGAGGTGTACAAGATCATGAGAGGAATACATCGGGTAAATATAGAGTCTTTTACCCAGAGTAGGAATCGAGAACCAGAGGACATAGGTTTAAGGTGAGGGGAGGAAAGATTTAATAGGAACCTGAGGGGCAACTTTTTGCACAAATAGTGGTGGGTGTATGGAACGCGCTGTGGAATTCTCTGCCTCAGAGGGCGGTGGAGGCCGGTTCTCTGGATGCTTTCAAGAGGGAGCTAGATAGGGCTCTTAAAAATAGCGGAGTCAGGGGATATGGGGAGAAGGCAGGAACGGGGTATTGATTGGGGATGATCAGCCATGATCACATTGAATGGTGGTGCTGGCACGAAGGGTCGAATGGCCAACTCCTGCACCTATTGTCTATTGTCTATTTCTATTGTCATAAGAGGTAGCTGAGGCAGGTACTATTACAACGTTTAAAAAACATTTAGACAGGTGCATGGATAGGACAGGTTTAGAGCTCCCGATGTTGGGGAAGTCCAGGACAAGGGGTCACAGCTTAAGGAGAAGGGGGAAATCCTTTAAAACCGAGATGAGAAGAACTTTTTTCACACAGAGAGTGGTGAATCTCTGGAACTCCCTGCCACAGAGGGTAGTCGAGGCCAGTTCATTGGCTATATTTAAGAGGGAGTTAGATGTGGCCCTTGTGGCTAAGGGGTTCAGAGGGTATGGAGAGAAGGCAGGTACGGGATACTGAGTTGGATGATCAGCCATGATCATATTGAATGGCGGTGCAGGCTCGAAGGGCCGAATGGCCTACTCCTGCACCTAATTTCTATGTTTCTATGTTTCTATGTAGAGGGATATGGGCCAAACACAGGCAGGTGGGACTAGTGTAGATGGGACATGTTGGCCGGTGTGGGAAGGTTTTTTTTGTTCGAGATACAGCCCAGTGTCCGCATCGACCAGCGATCCCCGCACATTAACACTAGGGACAATTTACACATACGCCAAGCCAATGAACCTACATATCTGCACGTCTTTGGAGTGTGGGAGGAAATTGGAGATCTCGGAGAAAACCCACGGGGAGAACGTACAAACTCCGTACGGCCAGCACCCGCAGTCAGGATCGCGCCCGGGTCTCCGGCGCTGCAAGCGCTGTAAGGCAGCAACTCCACCGCTGCGCCACCGTGGGCGCCCACGTTTGGGCCGAAGGGCCTGTTTCCACGTTATATGACCCCATGACTCTCTAATCCATGTAACATTCTGGTAAAACCTCTTCTGTGTTCTCTCCAAAGCCAAAGTGTCAGAACGTTGGAGGGTCTCCAAGGTTAGTACAATTCTTCCGTAACCAATTAATCGAGTTCAAATTAAAGCCTCGCTATAAAGTTTAATTTCCTTTCACTGTGTTTGACTTGTGTAAAACTGACTCGTGAATGGTATTAATAGAATCACTGAAACTCTAGGAACAACTTAGCTAAATGTGTGCAGGCACCTATGCTCCAAATGGAAAATTAGTTAAATTTAATCTAGCTTAGAGTTACAGCGCAGAAACAGGCCCTTCGGCCCACCGAGTCCGCTCCGACCAGCGATCCCCGCACATCAACACTATCCTACGCACATTAGGGGCAATTTTCAACTTTTGCTGAAACCAATTGCTGTACGTCTGTGAAGTGTGGGAGGAAACCAGAGCGCCCGGAGGAAACCCACGCAGGCCACGGGCTGAACGTACACACTATCCTGCACGCACAAGGGAGAATTTTCACATTTACACCAAGCCAATTAATCGACAAACCTGGATGCCTTTGGTAGGGGCAAACCGAAGATCTCGAAGAAAACCCACGCAGGACACGGGGAGGGCGCACAAACTCCGTGGAGACGGCACCCACAGTCGGGATCGAACCCGGGTCTCTGGCGCTGTGAGGCAGCAACTCTACCGCTGCGCCACCATGCCACCCACGGTTAAAGTTAAAGTACAAGTTGTACATCTTCAAGCCTAGAGTTCAGAATGGAGCGGCCCTTGATGTGCTGATAGATTCTCCGCAGAATTTAAATAAAGGTATGACTGGTCTGCCTTGAATATTTGAGACGTTAGCACTATTTCTGCACTCTATGTAAACTCGCTAGTCCCAGAACGTGGGAACTATCTGCGGTTATTTTCAATCGCCCACTGCTACACTGCACTAAAATAGAAGATAACATATCCGGACCTTAAAATGACATTGTACAAATACTCGGCTGCCCAAATTAGTACGTTGATTCAAACAGGAATTTCATCCAAATGCAATGGCAATATTTGCACACTCTATCTTCAAGGACTTGATGTCCATATTTAAGTGTGGCCATTGAACGTGGAATATATCCCTCTCAGAAACTTCTCCCTTTAAACTTCAGAGATACAGCGCAGAAACAGGCCCTTCGGCCCAAAGAGTCAGTGCCGACCAGAGGACGGACTCGAGGAGACGAGGAAACACTTTTTCACACAGAGAGTTGTGAGTCTGTGGAATTCTCCGCCTCAGAGGGCGGTGGAGGCCGGTTCTCTGGACACTTTCAAGAGAGAGCTAGACAGGGCTCTTCAAGATAGCGGAGTCAGGAGATATGGGGAGAAGGCAGGAACCGGGTAATGATCAGCCATGATCACATTGAATGGTGGTGCCGGCTCGAAGGGCCGAATGGCCTCTACTCCTGCACCTATTGTATATTGTCAATTGTCTATTGACCAGTGATCACCCCGTACACTAACCGACAGATGGCACAATGGGCTAAGTGTTCGGCTGGCGACCGGAAGGTAGCCGGTTCGAATCCCGCTTGGAGTGCATACTGTCGTTGTGTCCTTGGGCAATACACTTCACCCACCTTTGCCTGTGTGTGAATGTGTGTGAATGTGTGTGAGTGATTGGTGGTGGTCGGAGGGGCCGTAGGCGCAGATTGGCAGCCACGCTTCCGTCAGTCTGCCCCAGGGCAGCTGTGGCTACAGAAGTAGCTTACCACCACCGAGTGTGACTGAGGAGTGAATGAATAATGCGATGTAAAGCGCCTTGAGTACTAGAAAGGCGCTATATAAATCCCATCCATTATTATTATTATTATTATCCTACACACATACACTAGGGACAATTTACAATTTTACTAAAGCCAATTAGCCTACAAACCTGTACGTCTTTGGAGTGTGGGAGGAAAACGGAGCACTCGGGGAAAACCCACGCAGGTCACGGGCGGAACGTACTAACTCCGTACGGACAAGCACCCCTAGTCGGGATCGAACCTGGGTCCCCGGCGCTGTGAGGCAGTAACTCTACCGCTGAGACACCGTGCTGCCTGTCGTAGGGACATAGAAACATAGAACATAGGTGCAGGAGCAGGCCATTCAGCTCTTCGTGCCAGCACCGCCATTCGATATGATCAAGGCCGATCATCCAGAATCAGTACCCCGTTCCTGCCTTCTCCCCATATCTCCTGATGCCTTTAGCCCGAAGAGCTATATCTAACTCTCTCTTGAAAAGGCGGTGTCTGTCTTCAAACAGAACTGCATGGAGGCCCGTTTCTGCTGATGGTCTGACAATAGTCATCGTGAATTTGGACGTATTCTAAATTTAAATTTGACCACCCAGGGACTGGGCCTGCTCCCACCCATTAGTGGCTGAGACCATCCATTCATTCCTTTGATCTGTCATGAATAAAACAAGATGGTATCGCAAGCTGATCATGTAAGCATCCCCCTAGAAGTTTATGTGTGCGTGTGTGTGCTTTGAACTGTCGTTGATTGCTGTTAATCTTTAATGTTCTTCAAGATGAGTAATATCTCTGGAATCCCAGCCAGGAAGAATTTATGGATGCAAGGATTGCAGACGCATTTTAGGAGCATGAGGACGCTAGAAAAGGCAGATGTCGGAATCTAGAGCACCAAGAAAAAAAACTGATTGCGCGGGAGGGAACTGCAGATGCTGGTTTAATCCGAAGATAGACACAAAATGCTGGAGTAACTCAACAGGCCACGTTTCGGGTCGAGATTCTTCTTCAGAACAGGCCAGACCAGACCAGACCTCCAGACCAGACCAGACCAGACTAGACTAGACTAGACTAGACTAGACTAGACCAGACCTCCAGACCAGACTAGACTAGACTAGACTAGACTAGACTAGACTAGACTAGACTAGACTAGACTAGACCAGACCTCCAGACCAGACTAGACTAGAATAGACTAGACTAGACTAGACTAGACTAGACTAGACTAGACTAGAGTAGACTAGACTAGACCAGACCTCCAGATCAGACTAGACTAGACGAGACTAGACCAGACTAGACCAGACTAGACCAGACCAGACCAGACCTCCAGACCAGACCAGACCAGACCAGACTAGACTAGACTAGACTAGACTAGACTAGACTAGACTAGACTAGACTAGACTAGACTAGACTAGACCAGACCAGACTAGACCAGACCAGACCAAACCAGACCAGAACAGGTCAGTCCAGACTAGACCAGACTAGACCAGACCAGACCAGACCAGACCAGAACTGGCCAGACTAGACCAGACCAGTCCAGACTTCAGGCAAAAACAATTTGCTGGAGGTACTCAGTGGGTTGAGCAGCAGCATCTTAGTTTAGTTTAAAGATACGGCGCGGAAACAGGCCATTGGCGCACCGAGTCCATGCCGACCAGCGATCCCCACACACGCGCACTGTCCCACACACACTAGGGACAATTTACAATTTTTACCAAAGCCAATCCCGAAGCAAATGCACGTCTTTGGAGTGAGGGAGGAAACCGGAGCACCCGGAGATGTCGCGGGGAGAACCCACACTGGTGACGGGGAGAACGTACAAACTCCGTACAGGCGAACATCGAGCCTGTGTCTCTGGCGCTGTGAGGCAGCAACTCTACCGCTGTCCCACCTTTGCAACTGTCCATCCAAAACCCACGGTTCTGGAAACAATTAGGAACGGATAATTAAGGTTGGCCGTGCCAGAGACACCAATAGCTCATGAAGAAGACCAAGAAAGAAAAATATATATCTGCACAACACTTAAATTCAAGTCAGCGTATTGTCATGTCAGCGCATGTCTGAAATCAGGGCTGGCAGGTTGGACGCTGAACAATTAGCATCCCCTTTGTGCTTTGTCTAATGCTTCAGTCACGGCAGTCACCGTGGCACAGCGGCAGAGTTGCTGCCTTACAGCACAATGCAGCGCCGGAGACCCGGGTTCGATCCCAACTACGGGTGCTGTCTGTATGGAGATTGTACGTTCTCCCCGTGATCTGCGTGGGTTTTCTCCGAGAACTTCGGTTTCCTCCCACACTCCAAAGACGTACATGTTTGTAGGTTAATTGGCTTGGTGTAAATGTAAATAGTCCCTGGTGTGTGTGGGATAGTGCTAGTCTGTGGGGCGATCGCTGGTCCCTGGTGTGTGTGGGATAGTGCTAGTCTGTGGGGCGATCGCTGGTCCCTGGTGTGTGTGGGATAGTGCTAGTCTGTGGGGCGATCGCTGGTCCCTGGTGTGTGTGGGATAGTGCTAGTCTGTGGGGCGATCGCTGGTCCCTGGTGTGTGTGGGATAGTGCTAGTCTGTGGGGCGATCGCTGGTCCCTGGTGTGTGTGGGATAGCGCTAGTCTGCAGGGCGATCGCTGGTCGGCGCCGACTTGGTGGGCCGACGGGCCTGTTTCCGCGCTGTGTCTCTAGACTATAGATAGAGTCTTGATTAGCACGTGTGTCAGGGGTTGATGAGGAGAAGGCAGGAGCATGGGGTTAGGAGGGAGAGATAGATTAGCCGTGAGCGAATAGACTCGATGGGCCGAATGGCCTAATTCGACTCCAATCCCTTGTGACATGACTAAACTAAACTAAAGATGATATTAAGCAGCCATCCCCCTGTCGAGTTGTGTGGCCAAGAGACAAAAGTTAAACAAATGATCAGTTATCATAATGAAATGAAAAGGAAACATATATGAAGTTACTGATGAAATATGAAATCTTTGCCTGTTGTACAGCGAGTGGTTTTGGTGTATCTGCTTTCTCTCCCAAGGTTTGTCACGTCTGTTAAACGGACTGCACCCCGAAACGCCCCCCTGCTCTGCTCTCCTCCCCGACCCTCTCCTCCTCCCTGTAAAACCCCCCCTCGCAACCTCTCTCCCTCTTTGGCAATTCTAAACACCCTTTCAAGTTTCCACGTGGGATAATCCTGTGTAAATACGCGCTCCATCAATATGCGGAGACAAGGAAGAGAAATGTGCGGCTTCTTGGAAGGAGAACAAAGGGAAGGATCAGGATGACTTCATCGTGCCTGGGATACGAGGGGAATACCGATGTCGCGAGTTCATGAGTTCATAAGTCGTGGGCGCGGAATTAGGCCCATTCGGCCCATCGAGTCTGCTCCGCCATTCAATCACGGCCGACCAGACATAAAAACTGTTTTTTTTCTACGAGCAGTAGCTCGTGGAAGGACATTCTTGCCATAGAGGGAGTACAGAGAAGGTTCACCAGGCTGATTCCTGGGACGTCAGGACTTTCATATGAAGAAAGACTGGATAGACTCGGCTTGTACTCGCTAGAATTTAGAAGATTGAGGGGGGATCTTATAGAAACGTACAAATTTCTTAAGGGGTTGGACAGGCTAGATGCAGGAAGATTGTTCCCGATGTTGGGGAGGTCCAGAACAAGGAGTCACAGTTTAAGGATAAGGGGGAAATCTTTTAGGACCGAGATGAGAAAAAATAAATTCAGACAGAGAGTGGTGAATCTGTGGAATTCTCTGGCACAGAAGGTAGTTGAGGCCAGTTCATTGGCTATATTTAAGAGGGAGTTAGATGTGGCCCTTGTGGCTAAAGGGATCAGGGGGTATGGAGAGAAGGCAGGTACAGGATACTGAGTTGGATGATCAGCCATGATCATATTGAATGGCGGTGCAGGCTCGAAGGGCCGAATGGCCTACTCCTGCACCTATTTTCTATGTTTCTATGTCTCTACTCAATAACCAAAAATCTGTAGCCTTTTATTTAATTCACATATTTAATCGATAATGTTTTATTATTAATGTTTTATGTGTCATTCCTCGCTGTCACTGTCTGTCATGTTGTCACTTGCGGGCGGAGCGCCAAGGCAAATTCCTTGTATGTGAATACTTGGCCAATAAACTTATTCAATCATTCATTCATCTATCTCTCCCTCTCAACCCCATTCTCCTGCCTTCTCCCCATAACCCCTGACACCCGCACTAATCAAGAATCTGTAATTATCTGCCTTAAAAATATCCTTAGACTTGGCCTCCACAGCTGTCTGTGGCAATGAATTCCCTAGACAAGACAATGCATGATTACAATCGAGCCATCTATTGTGTACAGATACCAAGTTTAGTTTATTGTCACATGTGCAGTGAAAACCCATATTGTTGCGTGCTAACCAGTCAGCAGAAAGACTATACATGATTACAATCGAGCCGTCCACAGTGTACAGATACATGATAAGGGAAATAACCTGAATAACATTTAGTGCAAGATAAAGTCCAAGCTGAGATTGTCGGAGGGTCTCCAATGAGGTGGATAGTAGTTAAGTCGCGCTCTCGTTGTTGGTAGGACTGTTCAGTTGCCTGATAACAGCTGGGAAGAAACTGGGAAGAATTTTCTCCTCTCCATCCCATTCTGCCTTCTCCCCATAACCCCTGACACCCATACTAATCAAGAATCTGTCAATCTCCACCTTAAAAATGCCCATTGACTTGGCCTCCACAGCCGTCTGTGGCAATGAATTCCACAGATTCACCACCCTCTGACTAAAGAAATTCCTCCTCATCGTCCTTTTATTTTGAGGCTGTGCCCTCTGGTCCTAGACTCCCCCACTAGTGGGCACATCCTCTCCACATGCACTCTGTCCAGGCCTTCCACTATTCGAATAGTCCATCACTTACAACCGATGATCGGCCATGTGAAGGAGGGGTGGTGGTGGTGTCGGCGGTAAGCGAAGGTCCGAAGGTCGGACAGCTGGCCGGGCTGCCGACCGAAGGGGCCACGGGCGAGGCGCTGCTGCTGCTGCACTCCATGGGCTGCACTACGTCGGGACGGGTGAGGCAGGGCCGGACGTGGCGCTCCGACCCGACAGTCCCCTCGACCCGAGTAGTAGCGGTCAAATACGGGACAAGGGCGGTCCCGTACGGGACAAGCCAATTTTGCCCAATGTACGGGATGTCCCGGCTAATACGGGACAGTTGGCGACCCTAATGGTGACCTTTGGACTATCTTTGATCGGACTTTGCTGGCTTTTCCTTGCACTAAACATTATTCCCTTTATCATGTATCTGTGCACTATAGACAATAGACAATAGACAATAGGTGCAGGAGTAGAGGCCATTTGGCCCTTCGAGCCAGCACCGCCATTCAATGTGATCATGGCTGATCGTCCCCAATCAGTACCCCGTTCCTGCCTTCTCCCCTTATCCCCTGACTCCGCTATTTTTAAGAGCCCTATCTAGCTCTCTCTTGAAAGCATCCAGAGAACTGGCCTCCGCCGCCCTCTGAGGCAGAGAATTCCACAGACTCACAACTCTCTGTGAGAAAAAGTGTTTCCTCGTCTCCGTTCTAAATGGTTTACCCCTTATTCTTAAACTGTGGCCCCTGGTTCTGGACTCCCCCAACATCGGGAACATGTTTCCTGCCTCTGGTGTGCCCAAGCCCTTAACAATCTTATATGTTTCAACGAGATCTCCTCTCATCCTTCTAAACTCCAGAGTGTACAAGCCCAGCTGCTCCATTCTCTCAGCATATGACAGTCCCGGGAATTAACCTTGTAAACCTACGCTGCACTCCCTCAATAGCAAGAATGTCCTTCCTCAAATTAGGGGACCAGAACTGCACACAATACCCCAGGTGTGGTCTCACTAGGGCTCTGTACACTGTGGACGGCTCGATTGTAATCATGTATTGTCTTGCCGCTGACTGGTTAGCACGCAACAAAAGCTTTTCACTGTACCTCGGTACACGTGACAATAAACTAACCTAAACTAGACTAGACTGTTTCTAGGCCCTAAGGGCCTGTCCAACTTGCATGCGATTGAATGCGTTTGGCGCGACCAACCGTGGTCGCTCGAGGCATACGGGCACCCTATGGCCGCACCCTATGGCCGCACGGGGCTGGTCCCATTTAGAAGCGCGGAGTTGTGCGGGGCTGGTCCCGAGATCTGACAGTGTCCGAAATCTTTGTGCGCCAACAGCCTATCGGCACGCAGGCGCATTGCGGTCGTACGCAGCGTCTTGGCGGCATAGGCCTAGCGCGCGGCATTGCGCGATGATGTCAACGCCTGGCGTTGCGCGATGACGTCACTGCCCGACGCCGTGCGACGCCCAAATTCAGTCGTCCCGCCTCCTGCCCAGCTGATGGGTAAGTATGACACAAATGTCGTCATACTTAGCGCATACTTAGTACGCGTGCTTAATACACGTACTTAGTAACGCGAACTTAGCGCGCACTTAGCGCGTACTTCGCGTGAACTCCGCTTCCGTTTGGTCGCGCCAAACGCATGCAATCGCATGCAAGTGGGACAGGCCCTTTAGTTTTAACGTCGATAAAATCCCCAGCTTGCCGAGCTCGACAGCGAGTCACGGTAATTAGGGTTTGCAAGTATTTTTGACTAGGCTCCAATTGACAGGATGACTAATCCAGAAATATTGTACCTTTGTACGTCTGATCCGTACGACTGTCTCAACGGTTTGTTCGGGAGAGGAGAAAAAGAGTCTGTGTTCCCAAGATTCATTGGTGAGCCCAGATGAATACTCTTCAAACGTGTAATTAAGAGATTCAGTCAGTGGGCAGATTAACAGCTCATGGTTGGAAAGACCAAGGCGTTCATTTATCTAACGGCGCACTTCCCTGTTCCTTGTGCAATAAACAATGGCAACTCGGTGTTTTTTTTAGATTTTCGCTGTAAATGAGTGGTGAATTCGCCATAACGTTACAAGAGCTAATCCATTCATTCCCTGATACAGCTAATGAACTGAGCCGATGAAATTCTTTTCACCTGTCAAGGGTTTTATTAACACCAAATTTGTTCGATGGTAGAATAATAGAAAATAAAAAGGGAAGCGATTTACAAGACTTGGCGTAAATTAGCAGCGTCTGTGACAGGAGGTGAGAAGGATCGTTATTTAAATAGGAAGTTGGACAAAAATGCTGGAGAAACTCAGCGGGCGAGGCAGCATCTGTGGAGCGAAGGAATAGGTGACGTATTGGGTCGAGACCCTTCTTTTAGACAATAGACAATAGACAATAGGTGCAGGAGTAGGCCATTTGGCCCTTCGAGCCAGCACTGCCATTCAATGTGATATTTTATTTTAGCTTAGTTTAGTTTTGTTTAGAGATACAGCGCAGAAACAGGCCCTTCGGCCCACCGAGTCTGCGCTGGCCACCGATCCCCGCACACTAGCACTATCCTGCACACACCGGGGATGATTTACACTTATACCAAGCCAATTAACCTACAAACCTTGTACGTCTTTGGAGTGTGGGAGGAAACGGGAGATCTCGGAGAAAACCCGCGTAGGTCACGGGGAGAGCGTGCAAACTCCGTATAGACAAGCACCCGTAGTCGGGATCGAACCCGGGTCTCTGGTACTGTGAGGCAGAAACTCTACCGCTGCGCCACCGTGCCACCCTTCATTTGAAAAGGACATTGCAAAATAGTTACAAAAAAACGCACACCTCCAGATTCAGCGACAGTTTCTTCCCAGCTGTTATCAGGCAACTGAACCATCCTACCACAACCAGAGTGCGGCCCTTAGGTACTATCTACCTCATTGGAGATCCTCGGACAATCTCTGCTTGGATTTTACTGGCTTTACCTTGCACTAAACGTTATTCCCTTTATCCTGTATCTGTACACTGTGGACGGCTCGATTGTAATCCTGTATAGTCTTTCCGCTGACTGGTTAGCACGCACTGTATAAGTGTCACTAAACTAAACTCAAAATGATTAGTACGGGTGTCAGAGGTTATGGGGAGAAGGCAGCCAGACCAAAGATCACCCCGTTCACTAGCATTATCCAACGCACATTACAATGTTACCGTAGCCAATTATCCTACAAACATGCACGTCTTTATAATGGATGGGATTTATATAGCGCCTTTCTAATACTCAAGGCGCTTTACATCGCATTATTCATTCACTCCTCAGTCACACTCGGTGGTGGTAAGCTACTTCTGTAGCCACAGCTGCCCTGGGGCAGACTGACGGAAGCGTGGCTGCCAATCTGCGCCTACGGCCCCTCCGACCACCACCAATCATTCACACACATTCACACACATTCACACTTTGGAGTCTTTGGAGTGTGGGTGGAAACCAGAGCACCTGTAGGTCACGGGGAGAACACACAAATTCCATACAGACAGCGCCCGTGGTCAGGATTGAACCTGGGTCTCCGTCACTGTAAGGCAGCAACTCTACCGCTGCGCACTGTGCTGCCTTGTCCTTTTATGCCTCACAGGGCCAGAGAACCGGGTTTGATTGGTTTCAGGGAAATCAAGGGATATGGAGAGAAAGCAGGAACGGGGCACCGATTGGGGATGATCAGCCACGCTCATATCGAATGGCGGTGCTGGCACGAAGGGCCAAACGGCCTACTCCTGCACCTATTGTCCATGTTTCTGTGTTCCTATCACAGGCAGCACGGTGGCCCAGCGGTAGAGTTGCTGCCTCACAGCGCCCAGAGACCCGGGTTCGATCCTGACTAGGGGGTGCTGTCTGTGTGGAGTTTGTACGTCTTCCCCGTGACCAGCGTGGGTTTTCTCCGAGTACCCGTGGTCAGGATCGAACCCAGGACTCTACTGCCGTGCCACTGTGCCGCCCCTTGCTAATGTCCTATCAAAACCAAAAGCTCTGGAAGCAATTGGGAATGGACAATTAAGGTTGTCTTTGGCTGAGACACTCAGAGCTCGTGAACAAGAAACCTTTCGCTCACAGTGTCCCTGTGTACCTGCCATCCTTGTAACCCCTTGGTGATACAGGTTGTAGGAATTACTAGGGGAAAAAGTTTGTCTTAAGTTTGTCTATAAGATATTTCTTATAGAAACATATAAAATTATAAAAGGACTGGACAAGCTAGATGCAGGAAACATTTTCCCAATGTTGGGCGAGTCCAGAACCAGGGGCCACAGTCTTAGAATAAAGGGGAGGTCAATTAAGACTGAGGTGAGAAAAAACCTTTTCACCCAGAGAGTTGTGAATTTGTGGAATTCCCTGCCACAGAGGGCAGTGGAGGCCAAGTCACTGGATGAATTTAAGAGAGAGTTAGATAGAGCTCTAGGGGCTAGTGGAATCAGGGGATATGGGGAGAAGGCAGGCACGGGTTATTGATAGGAGACGATCAGCCATGATCACAATGAATGACGGTGCTGGCTCGAAGGGCCGAATGGCCTCCTCCAGCACCTATTTTCTATGTTTCTATGTTTCTATGTCAACCCCAGCGGTTGCACAGAGATGTAATTAGACAATAGACAATAGACAATAGACAATAGATGCAGGAGTAGGCCATTCGGCCATTCGAGCCAGCACCGCCATTCAATATGATCATGGCTGATCATCCACAATCAGCACCCCGTTCCTGCCTTCCCCCCATATCCCCTGACTCCGCTATCTTCAAGACCCCTATCTAGCTCTCTCTTGAAAGTATCCAGAGAACCAGCCTCCACCGCCCTCTGAGGCAGAGAATTCCACAGACTCACAGTCTGAAGAAGGGCTTCGGCCCGAAACGTTGCCTATTTCCTTCGCTCCATAGATGCTGCTGCACCCGCTGAGTTTCTCCAGCGACTCACAACTCTCTGTGTGAAAAAGTGTTTCCTCATCTCCATTCCAAATGGCTAAAATTCTAAGTTACGCTGAGTAGTACAAAGCGCCAAACGCCACTCGCTATGTGACGGTGGGCTGGAAAAAAGAAGGGTTATTTGAAAGTTAAAATGAATCGCCTAAATTTACATTTCAGAAAAATGAAATGCCGAACAGACTCTTTTTCATAATAACATCAATATGAAAGTCTACGAAAATTTTTTTTTCAAGAAACTGTTCTGGCTGATAAGATCCCCTAGAATATGCTGAACAACACAGAGGATATTGTGGACAGTCGATAGCATCTGGTTTTTTTTTCTAAAGTTCGCTCAGTAAAATCTACGTCAATGAGAGGCTTTGCAGAAAAAGCCAAAATAAGTACCGTCGAGATAGATGAGATTATTCCAGAGTTCTCAAGAAATGCTCTATTTCCTGTCTGTCTGTGAGATCAAGGCACATGGTTTGCGGAGGGCGAGATCTCGGCTGGGCTTGGGCCATTGGTGAACCCTCCAATTATTCCCCATACGAATATTCCACCCGGAAAATTATTAAGCAACACAGTCTTACACAAATAAAAACCAAGAAAAACGAAGACAAGGAACAAGGAGGGTCTCGACCCGAAACGTCACCTATTCACAGATGCTGCCTCACCCGCTGAGTTTCTCCAGCATTTTTGTCCACCTTCGATTTTTCCAGCATCTGCAGTTCCTTCTTAAACAGCCCATTGTTAATTTTTAAGAAAGAACTGCAGATGCTGGAAAAATCTTTTATTAGACAATAAAATGCTGGAGAAACTCGGCGGGTTAGGCAGCATCTATGGAGCGATGGAATAGGTGACCAAAGCCACCAATAGATGCTGCCTCACCCGCTGAGTTTCTCCAGCATTTTTTGTCTGGTCGATTATTAAATGTTTCATGTTTCTTCCATAAAGGCCTGAGCTACAGGGAGAGGTTGAGCAGGCTAGGACTTTAAACCTTGGAGAGCAGGAGAATGATCGGTGATCTTATAAAGGTCCTGTTAAATCCTTCCATGGTTTCCATGCCGAGACCTCGCCCTCTGCAAACCATGTGCCTCTCACTTTAAATGAATATCCTCTGGTCCTCGATTCCCCTACTCTGGGCAAGAGACTCTGTGCGTCTACCTGATCTATTCCTCTCATTTTTTTAACACCTCTATAAGATCACCCCTCATCCTCCAGCGCTCCAAGGAATAGAGTCCCAGCCTGCTCAACCTCTCCCTGTAGCTCAGACCCTCGAGTCCTGGTGACACCCTTGTGAATCTTCTCTGCACCCTTTCCAAATTGACAACATCTTCCCAATAACATGGTGCCCAGAACTGAACACAATACTCTAAAGGCGGCCTACAAGGTTAATTCCAGGGATGGCAGGACTGTCATATGCTGAGAGAATGGAGCAGCTGGGCTGGTATACTCTGGAGTTTAGAAGGATGAGAGGAGATCTCATTGAAGCATATAAGATTGTTAAGGGCCTGGACACGCTAGAGGCAGGAAACATGTTCCCGATGTTGGGGCAGTCCAGAACCAGGGGCCACAGTTTAAGAATAAGGGGTAGGCCATTTAGAACGGAGACGTGGAAACACTTTTTCTCACAGAGAGTTGTGAGTCTGTGGAATTCTCTGCCTCAGAGGGCGGTGGAGGCAGGTTCTCTGGATGCTTTCAAGAGAGAGCTAGATAGGGATCTTAAAAATAGCGGAGTCAGGGGATATGGGGAGAAGGCAGGAACGGGGTACTGATTGGGGATGATCAGCCATGATCACATTGAATGGAGGTGCTGGCTCGAAGGGCCAAATGGCCTACTTCTGCACCTATTGTCTATTGTCTATCCATTTCCCCACCATATGCTGCCTGACCCGCCAAGTTCCCTCAGCACCTTACATTTTGCTCAAGATTCCAGCATCTGCATCTCCTTGTGTCTCCACCTGTGTTTGCAGGTCAAGCTCTCGGGCAAGCTTCAGTTCCTTATCAGGCTCACCATCTGCTCCAAAGACCACGTTGACCCATGGTCTTTTCAACTAACTTGGATGCCAGTGAAACATGAGCTGCTCGAATAACTCAGAAGATCAGGCAGCATCTCTGGAGAACATGGATAGGTTGCGGTTCGGGACAAGACACCTTCTTCAGATGTCCTCTGGCTATCGATTCCATTAGATGTTTCCACTAGTGGGAGAGTCTAGGACTAGGGGGTCATAGCCTCAGATTGAAACAACATTCTTTAAGGAAGGAGATGAGGAGGAATTTCTTTATGGTAAATCTGTGGAATTATTTGCCACAGAAGACTGTGGAGGCCAATTCAGTGGGTATATTTAATGGAGAGATAGATAGATTCTTGATTAGTACGGGTGTCAGAGGTTACAGGGAGAAGGCTGGAGAATGGGGTTAGGAGTGTGCGATAGATCAGCCATGATTGAATGGCGGAGTAGACTTGATGGGCCGAATGGCCTGATTCTACTCCTATCACTTATAGTCTCATGATCTTATGATTCCCTTACTCTGGCAAGAGACTCTACCCGATCTAGTCTCCTCATCAACTTTCACATCTGTATAAGATCACCCCTCATCCTCCTGCACCCCTCATCCTCCTGCGCCTCCCTCTGGAAGGCGACTCCGGACTGTCAAAGCTGCCACAGCCAGACATAAAAACTGTTTTTATCCACGAGTAGTAGCTCTACTCAACAGCCAAAAATCTGTAGCCTCCCTTTGATCTGGTATTTTGTTGGTTCACATGCTTGATCAATGGTGTTTTATCATTAATGTTTTATTATTATTAATGCTTAGTGTTTTTTGAGTCATTCGTAACTGTCACTGTATGTCATGTTGTTACTTGTGGGCGGAGCACCAAGGCAAATTCCTTGTATGTGAATACTTGGCCAATAAACTTACTTACTTACTTGCTTATTCCAAGGAATAAAGTCCTAGACTGCCCTAGGAATGTTGAAAATTGGCCATCTATTAACGTCAATGTGATGAGAGGAGATAAAGTTTACATGAAATGGAAACGAAGGTGAACAGTAAAAAATACTGCAATGAAACTATCTTTGAAGAGACGATCTTTCGGATGCAGCCCAGGTACATTGCCGCAAGAAGCGAAGATACAGAAACCAACACCAGAGCTTCTCGAACGCTGAGGGAGATAAAGAACGTGATAAAACAAAAAGAAAATCAAAGCTCAGCTGAATTCTTGAGAGAAAAACCGGGCTGAATTAAAATACGTTTGGAGTGAATTGCAGAGGAAACATAGACACATAGAAAATAGGTGCAGGAGTAGGCCATTCGGCACTTCGAAAATATGGTGGCGCAGAGGTGGAGCTGTTGCCTCACGACCCGGATTCAATCCTGACCTCGGGTGCTGTCTGTGTGGAGTTTGCCTGTACTCTCCGTGACTGAGTGGGTTTCCTCCAGGGGGCTTCGGTTTCCTCCCACATCCCAAAGACGTGCGGGTTTGTTCATCGGCCACTGACGATTGCCCCACCCCCACCTCGTGTGTAGGGAGTACCGATTGTGGATGATCAGCCATGATCACATTGAATAGGAGTGCTGGCTCGAAGGGCCGAATGGCCTATTTGTGTACCTATTATCTATTGTCAAAGCTGCCACAGCCAGACATAAAAACAGCTTTTTTCCACAAGCAGTAGCTCTACTCAATAACCAAAGTCTGTAGCCTCATTTTGCTCTGCTTCGAGGTGTGTGTGTGTGTGTGTGTGTGTGTGTGTGTGTGTGTGTGTGTGTGTGTGTGTGTGTGTGTGTGTGTGTGTGTGTGTGTGTGTGTGTGTGTGTGTGTGTGTGTGTGTGTGTGAATGTGAGTGCGAGTGTGTGAATGTAAGTGTGAATGTGAGTGTGAGTGTGTGTGAATGTGAGTGTGAGTGTGTGTGAATGTGAGTGTGAGTGTGTGTGAATGTAAGTGTGTGTGTGAGTGTGTGTGAATGCGAGTGTGAATGTGAGTGTGAGTGTGTGTGAATGTGAGTGTGAGTGTGTGTGTGTGTGTGTGTGTGTGTGTGAGTGTGTGCGTGTGCGTGTGTGTGTGTGTGAGTGTATGTTTGTGTGTGTTTGTGTGTGAATGTGAGTGTATGTGTGTGAATGTGAGTGTATGTATGTGAGTGTGTGTGCGAATGAGTGTGTGTGCGAATGTGTGAGTATGTGTGTGTGTGTGAGTGTGCGTGTGCGTGTGTGTGTGTGAATGGGAGTGAGTGTGAGTGCCAGCAGGGGCGGAAAACCCGGGGGGGCCAGAGGGGACACGTCCCCCCCCATGTTTTGAGAGGTGGGCGACATCCCCGCCAGGTTAACCTGCCTGGGCTTGCGGGAAATATGGCCAGCGCGGAGAAGCAGCGCTGGTATCCCGTCAGTCCAGACAGGGCTGTTAGTTAACCCGGTGAGACAGGCAGAGTTGAGCTGCATTTAGAGCTGGATTGAGCCTCCGAAGCCTCGAGCGCGCGTGTGAGTGTGGCCGCCAAAAAATTGTGGCCCCCATCCCCTCCATGTTTTGATAGTGAGTTCCGTTCTTGAGTGCGAGTGTGTGTGTAGACAGACACACAAACCGGGAGTTACTCAGCGGGTCAGACAGCATCCCTGGAGACAAGGAATTGGTTACGTCTTGTAGCGTTCTTCAGAACGTAGACACGTATGTGTGTGTGTGTGTATGTATATATATTTCCACACACACTGAACTTTTTTCCCCATTTATTGTATTGTTTACAGAGTACTATGTTTACACGTTCAACTGTGCTGCTGCAAGTCACAATCTCATTGTTCTATCTGGGACATTGGACAATAAAACACTCTCGACATGGCTGATGAATGCTAATGAAACAAATTACAATCTAATCGCTCAACAATGCTGACAATGCCTTTCAGGTGGCATTCATTTAATGAACATGAATTACTTGAAGCTGGGGTGGATCACTGGACAGCAGAACAAGCTTCGAAGTGAGAGGGTGTGGGGGAAAAGGGGGAAAAAGGGGCGACAAAAAAAAGGGAAAAAGGGAAAACAAAGGTACCGAAACCTTTCACCTTCACCAAAAACCCCCAACACAACAAAAACACAAAAAACCAACAAAAAACGGCAAACAACCACAAAAAGCCCAAACAAAAAACCCCTCCCCGTCCCCCCGCACCCCCCCCTCCCCCTCCCCAAAAATCAAAAAGAAAAAAGAAAAAAGAAAAAAGGCAAAAAGAAAAAAGGCAAAAAGGCAAAAAGGCAAAAAGGCAAAAAGGGAAAAAGGGAAAAGAACTGCAGATGCTGGTTTAAATCGAAGGTGGACACAAACTGCTGGAGTAACTCGGCGGGTCAGGCAGCGTCTCTGGAGAGAAGGAATGGGAGACGTTTCGGGTCGAGACCCTTCTTCAGACTGAAGGTACGCAGGATACATTGTGGCACATTGGCACATTAGAAACATAGAAAATAGATGCAGGAGGAGGCCATTCGGCCCCTCGAGCCAGCACCGCCATTCATTGTGATCATGGCTGACCGTCCCCAATCAATAACCCATGCCTGCCTTCTCCCCATATCCCTTGTTTCCACTAGCCCCTAGAGCTCTATCTAACTCTCTCTTAAATCCATCCAGTGACTTGGCCTCCACTGCCCTCTGTGGCAGGGAATTCCACAAATTCGCAACTCTCTGGGTGAAAAAGTTTTTTCTCACCTCAGTCTTAAATGGCTTCCCCTTTATTCTAAGACTGTGGCCCCTGGTTCTGGACTGAGTACAACATTTACATATCTTTTGTTCTGCAGCGTGCAAGAACAATGTAGGTTCATTGGTTTGGTAAATGTAAAAATTGTCCCTTGCGTGTGTAAGGTAGTGTTAATGTGCATCGGTCGCTGTCCGGCATGGTCCCGATGGGCCGAAGGGCCTGCTTCGGCGCTGTACCTCTAAGCTAAACCGATGCCTTCGATGAAGAAGTCAACTCGTGGCAATTGAAGTTTCTCCAATGATGTTATAGTCGTATCGGTCAACACCAGATGTTGCCACGGGGAAGAACCTCTGGAACATTAGTTCTTGAGTTGAGCCACATAAGATTACGTTGGACTCGAGTTGACCTCCCTTTTAGCCACTTCAGAACGGGGAGCACAAAATAAAAAATGAACATTGCGATGGCTTCCAGCGATGTGGATTTATTCTCTGACCAGGACATGTTGTCTCTTCCACATCCGCAGTTCCGTACAAGGTGAAACAACTTGTCTTGGTCGGTAATTATCTATTGCCGTTAGAATGTTTAAAAACACTAATTACTTCCCTCCCGGACCCTTCTTTCCCCGCAGGAACGTGCCAATGTTGTCTAATCTTATCCTCCGATCCCCTCAATCATTCTGATGGTTCTCTTCCCTGTCAGAAAGTGTAGCATACATTTTGTCCGTGGTAAACAGAACTGTACACCATGTTCTAAATGTGGTCACCCTAATCATTTATAATGTGGCTGCAAAACTTTCGTATTCTGGCTCAGTTTTATTTTGGGTTAGTTCAGTTTCAGTGATACAGGGGAGAAGGCAGGAACGGGGTACTGATTGTGGATGATCAGCCATCGTCACATTGAAGGGCGGTGCTGGCTCGAAGGGCTGAATGGCCTACTCCTGCACCCATTGTCTATTGACCGGCGATCCACACACAGTAACACCACCCTACACACACACACACATCCCCACACACACACACACACACACACACACTCACATCCCAGCACACACACACACACACACACACACACTCACATCCCCCCACACACACACACACACACATCCACGAGGGACAATTTTACATTTATTCCGAGGCAATTCAACCTACGAACCTGCACGTCTTCGGAGTGTGGGAAGAAACCGAAGATCTCGGAGAAAACCCACGCAGGTCTCGGGGAGAACGTGCAAACTCCGTACAGACAGCACCCGTAGTCAGGATCAAAGCCGGGTCTCTGGCGCTGTGAGGCAGCAAATCTACCGCTGTGCCGCCCATGGCCGACCTTTCAATGCATCCCAGGATCTGATATGCTGATCTGTACCTGCTGCCCAGAGTAGCGGAACTGAGAACATGAAGACATGGGTTTAAGGTGAGGAGGTAAAGATTTAATAGGAACCAGAGGGGCCACTTTTTTTTGCACCAAGGGTGGTGGGTGTATGGAACGAGCTGCCGGAGGAGGTAGTTGAGGCAGGTATTATTGCAAAGTTTAAGAAGCATTTAGACAGGTGCAGTACATGGATAGGACATGTTTAGAGGGATATGGGCCAAATGCCGGCTGGTGGAACTAGTGTAGCTAGACAATAGACAATAGGTACAGGAGTAGGCCATTCGGCCCTTCGAGCCAGCACCGCCATTCACTGGCTGATCATCCACAATCAATACCGCGTTCCTGCCTTTTCCCCATATCCCTTGACTCTGCTATCTTTAAGAGCTCTATCTAACTCTCTCTTGAAAGCATCCAGCGAATTGGCCTCCACTGCCTTCTGAGGCAGAGAATTCCACAGATTCACAACTCTCTGGGTGAAAAGGTTTTTCCTCGTCTCCGTTCTAAATGGCCAACCCCTTATTCTTAAACTGTGGCCCCTGGTTCTGGATTCCCCCAACATCGGGAACGTGTTTCCTGCCTCTAGCAAGTCCAATCCCTTAATAATCTTATGTTTCAATAAGATCCCCTCTCATCCATCTAAATTCCAGTGTATACAAGCCCAGTCTCTCAACATATGACGTTCAACATTCAACAGATGGGACATGTTGGTCGGCGGAATCCATGCTGGTTGGAACTTGGTTTTGATTAAGTTGTCGATGATAATGTGGGTTTCTTTGAATGATGTCCGGATGTGTTCCAGTCCCTGCAACATCCTTGTAAATCTTCTCTGCACCCTTTCCAACTTGACAACCTATTTCATATCAATGTGAACTGGAGACAATAGAGTCACAGTGATACAGCGGGGAAACAGGCCCATCCTGCCCATACCGGCCAACATGTCCCATCTACACCCGTCCCACCAGTCTGTGTGTTTGGCCCATATTCGTCTACATCCATGTTCCTGTCCAAATGTTTCTTAAACGTTGCGATAATCCCTGCCTCAACTACCTCATCCAGCAGCTCAATCCATACACACCCTTTGTGTATGGGTTGAGCTGCTCCTCCCCCCCCCCCCCCCCCCCCCCCCTCCCCCCACGCCCAAAACCTATGGCCAAAGATTCTGTGCATCTGCCCGATCTATTCCTCTTATGATTTTGTACACCTCTATATGACAGGCATGTGCCGTCAGGGGAGGCAGTGCCTATCCTGACTAAAATTATAAAAAGGTCTCTATTAAATATAAATTGTAATGATTTCCAATTAATTTACTAAATTCTATATTCATTATTAAATGATTATTCAATAGATTTACTAGACAATAGGTGCAGGAGTAGGCCATTCGGCCCTTCGAGCCAGCACCGCCATTCAATGTGATCATGGCTGATCATCCCCAATCGGTACCCCGCTCCTGCCTTCTCCCCATATCCCCTGACTCCGCTATTTTTAAGAGCCCTATCTAGCTCTCTCTTGAAAGTATCCAGAGAACCTGCCTCCACCGCCCTCTGAGGCAGAGAATTAGTACGGGTGTCAGGGGTTATGGGGAGAAGGCAGGAGAATGGGGTTGAGAGGGAGAGATAGATCAGCCATGATTGAATGGTGGAGTAGACTTGATGGGTCGAATGGCCTAATTCTCCTCCTAGACTCACAACTCTCTAAACCTTTTACATAGAAACATAGAAAATAGGTGCAGGAGTAGGCCATTCGGCCCTTCGAGCCTGCATCGCCATTCAATATGATCATGGCTGATCATTTCTATCCATGTAACTGTCCAGATAGATAGCACCCCAGTTTCCGCCTTCTCCCCATATCCCCTGACTCCGCCATCTAACCCTCTCTTGAAAGCATCCGGAGAATTGGCCTCCACTGCCTTCTGAGGCAGAGGATTCCACAGATCAGCCACGATTAAATGGCGGTGCAGACTCGATGGGCCGAATGTCCTAATTCTCCTCCTGGACTAGTTGTGTGACTGAGTGGGAAGGCAGTAAATATTTGAGAACCAAATCTTCCCGTGACAACACACAGTTAACAGGCAAGTAAACGATTTAATGTCAACTTCTGTGGAGATCTTCAACTATTTAGGTAAATGGATGAAATTCAGCGTGGAAATGATTTGTTATTTATTTTCTATGTCTTTCCCAGATGCATTAACATCAGAGCGAGGCACCCGCAGAAATAAGTTTGTATATGAAAATCGGTAATATATTCTGCGCACACACAACAAAAATTCTGGTTTTATGTTTCCAAAGATAAAACAGTTCAAACCAGCTTTCAGCATGACATTTACGCTAGCTAAATCTCTTAGACAGATGAACAATTAACAGATTAGCGTTGGCAAAGATGAAATGGAGGCCAGGGCTATATAATGTAAAAGCAGAATGATTTTTATCGTGCCCACCTTTTCTCTGCATTTAGAACAGACAAATACAGAAAGAAACTTGTGCTTGCTGCAGCATTCAGGTGAAAATATGTAAAACTTTAATAAGATTTGCGTGAGTATGTGTCTGAGAAAATGGGGATTTTATTAATTTACAGGTTTGTGAGTGGTCAACAGAGGCATGGGTTGATTTTACATAAATGCATGCATGCAGTCACACAGTGTGGAAACAGGCCATTCGGCCCAACTACAGCCCCTTGCCGTCATCGGACAACATGTCCCACCTGCCTGCGTTTGGCCCATATTCCTCCAAACCTGTCCTATCCAGGTGCCTGTCTAAATTTTGCGAAAGTCCCAGCCTCAACTACCTCCTCCGGCAGCTCGTTCCTTACACCCACCGCCCTTTGTGTGGAAAAAGCTACCCCTCGGGTTCCTATTAAATCTTTTCCCCTTCACCTTAAACCTATCTCCTCTGGTCCTCGATTCACCTACTCTGGGCAAGAGACTGGTGTGTCTACCCGATCTATTCCTCTGATGAATTTATACACCCTATAAGATGTATTTCTAAATAGCATATGTAACTACATTTAAAAAAAATATTTTGTTAACAAATAGACTGATTGAAAGATACAGCATGGAAACAGGCCCTTCGGCCCACCGAGTCCATGCCGACCAGCGATCTCCGCGCACTAACACTACCCTACGCACACACTGGGGACAATGTTACATTTATACCAAGCCAATTAACTTGCAAACCTGTACGTCTCTGGAGTGTGGGAGGAATTCGAAGATCTCTGCGAAAACCTACACAGGTCACGGGGAGAACGTACGAACTCCGTACAGACAGCGCCCATAATTGGGATCAAACCGTGGTCTCTGGCGCTGTGAGGCGGCAACTCTACCGCTGCTCCACCATTCCAACCCATGGAGCAGATACAAGCCATTGGTTAATTGGATTCATTGACTGACTAATTGGCTGAAAGATACAGCATGGAAACAGGCCCTTCGGCCCAACGAGTTGGTGCTGACCATTGACCACTTGTTCACACTAGTTCTATGCTATCCCGCTCCTTACGCACCAGTGGCAATTCGCGGAGGCGGATTAATCTACAAACAGATGTGAAGATATATCTACTATCATAGAATCGTGTTACCAGAAATTAAATTTCTGCTTGCATCGGTGTGATGAAAATGTTGATTGAGTCGGTTTTCCGGAGTGATGCGCTCTGATGATATTTTACGAGATAGTTTGCGTTTTTGGAAAATGCAATGAGTACTTTTTGGTGTTTATCATCTTCTAGATCCTTCAACATTTCAATCATCGCCATACAGTACAGAAACAGAAAGAGCCAAATAAGTCTGATGAAGGGTTCCAACTGGTAATCTTATCTATTCTTTTGCTCCAGAGATGCTGCCTGAGCTGTTACATAGAAACATAGAAACATAGAAAATAGGTGCAGGAGTAGGCCATTCGGCCCTTCGAGACTGCACCGCCCTGTTGAGTTACTGCAACACGTTGTGCCTATATAAGATCATGTACATGGTTGTAAAAGAGAAAGTCAGATTGTTATCTGTATGGTGATCGACTGGTAAACCAAAGCTTGGTTTGGTTTAGTTTAATTCAGTTTATGGTCAAGTGCACAGAGGTACAGTGGAAAAGCTTTTTGTTGCCCGTGAACCAGTCAGCGGAAAAACAATACATGATTACATTTTAATCGTCCATAGTGTATAGGTACAGGACAAAGGGAATAATGTTTAGTGTCGGATAAAGTCTGATTCAATATAGTCTCCAATGAGGTGTATGGTGGGTCAGGACCTCTCTCTAGCTTGTGATAAGATGGTTCAGTTGCCTGATAACAGCCGGGAAGAAACTGTCCCTGAATCTGGAGGTGTGCGTTTTCGCACTTCTGTACCTCTTGTCTGATGGGAGAGGGGAGACGAGGGAGTTGCCGGGGTGAGACTGGTCCTTGATGATGCTGCTGGTTATGTTGTATCAGGACAACTAGGGTCAAAGAAAAATGCAAAATGCTGGAGTAACTCAGTGGGTCAGGCAGCATCTGTGGAGAACATGGATAGGTGACGTTTCACAGAGTGCTGGAGTAACTCAGTGGGTCAGGCAGCATCTGTGGAGAACATGGATAGGTGACGTTTCACAGAGTGCTGGAGTAACTCAGCGGGTCAGGCAGCATCTCTGGAGAGAAGTAATAGGCAACATTTTGAGTCGAGACCCTTCTTCAGACTGAGAGTTGGGGGAGATTTATAGACAATAGGTGCAGGAGTAGGCCATTCGGCCCTTTGAGCCAGCACCGCCATTCAATGTGATCATGGCTGATCATCCCCAATCAGTTCCCCGTTCCTGCCTTCTCCCCATATCCCCTGACTCCGCTATCTTTAAGAGCCCTATCTAGCTCTCTCTTGAAAGTATCCAGAGAACCAGCCTCCACCGCCCTCTGAGGCAGAGAATTCCACAGACTCACAACTGAAAACAAAAAAGTGTTTCCTCATCTCTGTTCTAAATGGCTTACCCCTTATTCTAAAACTGTGGCCCCTGGTTCTGGACTCCCCCAACATCAGGAACATGTTTCCTGCCTCTAGCCTGTCCAAGCCCTTAATAATCTTAAATGTTTCAATAAGATCACCTCTCATCCTTCTAAAAGGGTGATCATTGAATTCTCCAATTTTAGTAGATAGATCGATAGATCCAGAGAATTTGTTCTGTAACTCTACATAGCTCCCTCTCCCCTGACTCTGTCTGAAGAAGGGTCTTGTCCCAAAACGTCGACCATGCCTCTTACGGTTTGTAACATACATTACGATCTGACTACCAAGGTGCAAGATCAGTCTGAAGAAGGGTTTCGGCCCGAAACGTCGCCTATTTCCTTCGCTCCATAGATGCTGCTGCACCCGCTGAGTTTCTCCAGCATTTTTGTGTACCTGCAAGATATGATTAACAGGTTTGGAGATAAAGTTAAAATCAGAAGTGTTTTTGATAGTGAGAATGATATTCGTGCCACAATATGATATTGATCAATTTGCTCAGTGGGCAGATGTAATGCTGATATGTCTGAGGTCATGCACTTTTTTAAAAAAAAATTTTGTTTATTAGAAGTAAGTACAATACAGTGGTGCCTTTTTTCAGGTGCCAAATATATGTTGACATGATACATTCTATGCACAACTTCATGCACTTTGAAAGGATTAGCGAAGGTAGGTCTTAGGAATGGTAGGTAGACAAAAATGCTGGAGAAACTCAGCGGGTGAGGCAGCATCTATGGAGCGAAGGAAATAGGTCGAGACCCTTCAGACTGATGTCGGGGGGGGGGGGGGAGGAGGGGCGGGAAAAAGAAAGGAAGAGGCGGAGACAGTGGGCGTGTGGGGGAGCTGGGAAGGAGGGAGAAAGCAGGGACTACCTGAAATTGGAGGTCAATGTTCATACCGCTGGGGTGTAAACTACCCCAGTGAAATATGAGGTGCTGTTCCTCCAATTTGAGGTGGGACTCACTCTGGCCATGGAGGAGGCCCAGGACAGAAAGGTCAGATTTGGAATGGGAGGGGGAGTTGAAGTGTTGAGCCACCGGGAGGTCGGGTTGGTTATTGCGAACTGAGCGGAGGTGTTGGGTGATGGAATGGTGGCCTTTGAGGAACGGGGACCAGGGTGTTTAAAGTTTAAGAACATTTGACAGTGATAGCACAGGCAATTAAGGGGTGACTACAGGATATCGGATGGCTCCCGTTATTGATGCATACAACTAAGATAACCATGTTTCGGGTCTGGACCCAAAACGTCACCCATTCCTTCGCTCCTTAGATGCTGCCTCACCCGCTGAGTTTCTCCAGCAATTTTTGTCTACCTTTGATTTTTTCCAGCATCTGCAGTTCTTTCTTAAACTAAGATAACCATGCTGGGCAGCTCGGTGGCGCAGCGGTAGAGTTGCTGCCTCACAGCGGCGGAGGCCCAGTTTCGACCCTGACTACGGGTGCCGTCTGTACCGAGTTTTTCCCCGTGACCTGCGTGGGTTTTCTCCGGGTGCTACGGTTTCCTCCCACATTCCAAAGACGTACAGGTTTGTAGGTTAATCAGCTTGGTAAATGTAAAAAATTGTCCCCGGTGGTTAGCGTTAATGTGCGGGGATCGCTGGTTGGCGCGGACCCGGTGGGCTGAAGGACCTGTTTCCACGCTGTACCTCGAAACTAAACTAAACTCCAAAACCTGTGCAGGTTTGTTGGTTAATTAGCTTCTGCAAGTTATCCCTAGTGTGTGTAGAAATAATGCAACAGTGATACGGGGCGATCGCTGGTCGGCATGGACTCGGTGGGCCGAAGGGTCTGTTTCCATACGCTATCTCTAACCACAAAGGTTTAAAGCCATCAAAGCACAATGGTACCTATACTTCCTTAGAAGACGAAGGAAATAATGTGAAAGGGACAATATTTAATAGGTCAGAGGGGCAGCTATTTTCACTATCTCCTCTGGCAGCCTGTTCCATATTCCCACTCACCTCTGTGTGGGAAAAATCACCAGTTATACCCCTGTCCCACTTAGGAAACCTGAACGGAAATCTCAGGAGACTTTGTGCCCACCCAAGGTTTCCGGGCGGTTCCCGGAGGTTGCAGGTGGTTGCCGGAGGTTGCAGGTAGTGGAAGCAGGTAGGGAGACTGACAAAAACCTCCGGGAACCGCACGGAAACCTTGGGTGGGGCGCAAAGTCTCCAGAGGTTTCCGTTCAGGTTGCCTAATTGGGACAGGGGCATAGATTGCAGATACATATGTGGCATCACAAGTAGATAAGGTGGTCAAAAAGGCCTTTGGCACACTGACCTTCATCAGTCAGAGTATTGAGTGTAGACGTTGGGAGGCCATGTTGAACTTGTACAAGATGGCGAGGCTGCATTTGGACTATTGTGTTCAGTTTTGGCCACCGTGTTATAGGAAAGGTGTGGTCAAGCTGGAAAGGGTGCAGAGATGATTTACGAGGATGTTGCCTGGACTCGAGGGCCTGAGCTACGGGGAGAGGTTGAGCAGGCTGGGACTCTATTCCTTGGTGCGCAGGAGGATGAAGGGCGATCTTATAGAGGTGTACAAAATCATGAGAGGAATAGATCGGCATAGTCTCTTGCCCAGAAGTAGGGGAATCGTGGAATTTGCAGGTGAGGGGCGGGGATCATTTTCACACAAAGGGTGTATGGAGCGAGCTGCCAGAGGAGGTAGTTAAGCCAGGTAGCATTGCAACATATAAGACACATTTGGACAGGTACATGGATAGGACAGGTTTGGAGGGATCTGGGCCAAACGCAGGCGGGTGGGACTAGTGTAGATGGGACATGTTGGTCAGTTGGGGCACGTTGGGCTGAAGTGGGTCACTGTTTCCACGCTGTACGACTCAAGTTCCTATTAAATCTTTTCCCCTCGCCTCACCACACACTTGCTCAGTAAAATGGCAAGACGTTACGTGAAAGGCAGACATAAATTCTGGAGAAACTCAGCGGGCAAGGCAGCATCTATGGAGTGAAGGAATAGGCAACGTTTCTGGTCGAGACCCTTCTTCAGTCTGAAGAAGAATCGTCGCCTATTCATTCGCTCCACAGATGCTGCCTTGCCCGCTGCGTTTCTCCAGCATTTTTGTCTACCTTCGATTTTTATTTCAGCATCTGCAGTTCTTTCTTAAACAGAAGTTACGCGATATGCTTTCCAAATGGGAACATGCGCACTGTTTAAAGGAGGTTTTTTTTTTTTTAATGCATCTTTGGGCTATGATAATGCCTTCTTGATTGAAGGCAATTGTTCGAAAAAGGTCTCTGCTCCATAAGAAACATCGTTGTCAACTACTCCGAACCATGATCGGTGCCCGCAATCCGAGATCTCCTTTCTGCGCTGCCCTACATCTCGTTTGTTTTGCTGCACAGTCGTGCGATTGTCCCCGACTCAATGATTATTCCGTGCCATTACAACCACTTAAATGGGAGCATCGAATAACATGGGACGGGGGTAAAGTAGGGAAATATCCATTGACTCGTACCATATACAGTTTCCAATGTTGGATACTGCTTGACGAAGCGGTTTTCAAACAAATTTAAGAGCCCAGAACAACAATGGCATGCAGAAGGCTGCTGTGTTCCCACACTGGGCGTTTGTAAGAGGGTGGCTAAAATGCTTTCGATTTGAGAACCTGTAGAATTCCCAGCAGCAAATTAATGCAAATTCAGCTGTCCAATTTTGTAAAGGGAGAGGAGGATGTCGCGGAAGTGGAGAACTCCAAACCGTCCCGACGTGATGGCGGGACTGTCGTATGAGGAAAGATTGAAAAGACTAGGCTTGTATTCACTGGAGTTTAGAAGGATGAGGGGTTTTTCTTACAGAAACATATAAAATTATATAAGGACTGGACAAGCTAGAGAGATGCAGGAAAAATTTTCCCAATGTTGGGCGAGTCCAGAACCAGGGGCCACAGTCTTACAATAAAGGGGAGGTCATTTAAGACTGAGGTGAGAAAAAACTTTTTCACCCACAGAGTTGTGAATTTGTGGAATTCCCTGCCACGGAGGCCAAGTCACTGGATGGATTTAAGAGAGAGTTAGATAGAGCTCTAGGGGCTAGTGGAGTCAAGGGATATGGGGAGAAGGCAGACACGGGTTATTGATGGGGGACGATCAGCCATGATCACAATGAATGGCGGTGCTGGCTCAAAGGGCCGAATGGCCTCATCCTGCACCTATATTCTATGTTTCTATGACGTCGGAGTTCCGATCAACCCGGCGAGAGGGCCTGTACATCGGGCCGTCCATAGCGGCAACTGCCAAGGGACCTAGGCCCCGACCAAGGATGAACTAAAGGAGGACAAGCGACTGAACGTTATTGTCTTCCATCACAGTGAGAAATATTGATTCCGCTATGGTGGATGTTTATGATAAATTCAACTGTGTATTCGTATGACTGTCAGATAACTCAAATTTCAAGTCAAGTCAACTTTATTTGTCACATACACATACATACACGGTGTACAGTGAAATGAAAGTGGCAATACCTGCGGGGTTGTGCAAAACAACAGAACAGAACAGAACAGAACCAGTATTTACATTTTTGAAAAAAAGACACAACAGTATTTAGAGTTTACAGCCCTGACGGCCTGTGGGAAAAAACTCCGTCTCATCCTCTCTGTCTTCGCAGCATGACAGCGGAGGCACTTGCCTTACCGTAGCAGCTGGAACAGTCCGTTGCTGGGGTGGTTGGGGTCCTTCATGATCTTCTTGGCTCTGCATCTGCACCTCCTGGTGTATAGTTCCTGTCGGCCAAACGCACTACTCTCTGCAGAGCCTTCCTGTCCTGGGCAGAGCTGTTCCCAAACCAGATCTGTTAAATCCTGGCTAAATTGGAGCAGCTAGGACTTCAAAATGGGGTTAAGTTTCAGGGCTGCTGGGAGATTTGGTCAAATTGGAGTTGCTCTCTGCAGAGCTGGGACAAGCTGCGAAGAGGTGCCAGAGTGTCTAGAGCTTATATACAATTTGCAAACAAAGAATAAGAACATCTGCAAACCCTGTCAATTAGGTGCAAAATGTATAGAATGGATTGGATGGCTGCAAACCAGACATACACCTTGTAAATAATGTAGCAGAGTTTGACTTTGACGAGTGTTGATTGGATGAGGTATTGAGCCTTGTCTGGGTTTCCTGCAGATCAGGGTAAATATTTCTAAGTTGGCTTCCTTATGAAGTCCGTTGTGAATACAATGTATTGAGCTGTTGTATTATTGGGTTAGGGGAATGTCTGTTATGTATGGGGTTAATCGGTATCTGTAATTGGGTTATTAAGAGACCACCCCCATGTGGTTCAGCCCCTCGAGGTCCCGGGACATACCACGAGGTCCAGCGTCGATCTTCTGGTAGAGCGCTTGGGACTGCGTGAACTTCGCTCAAATGACGCCATGGAGAGTAGCATGAATTCTCGTGCCATAGGTGCAGTGGTAGTGGGTCGCCAGGAGGTTGAAGGATGTCATAGGTTCTCGTAGGTTGTAGCCGGTATGGACATGTGAATTTCATTGGCTCATTGGGGGGGAAAAAAATGTAAGCAGTAATTTTCAGAACCAAGGATAACCAACTGGTAATGTTAAATGTCCGCCGAGCTTCACAGCCGTGTATATCTGGCTTCTTAAAAGTGGTCTCCGCTCCTTCTCCCCCCACTCTCTTTCTCCCCCCCCTCGCTGCGCCACTGTGCCATCCTCTCCCCCTACCAACCCTCACGGTCCCTCAGATCCACGTCAGCCGGTCTCCTCTCCATCCACAAGTCCAACCTCCGCAGTTTTGGGGACAGAGCCTTCTCCAGGGCAGCTCCCAGGCTCTGGAACTCCCTCCCCCAACTGATCCGCAATTCCGTGTCCCTCACCATCTTCCAGTCCCGCCTCAAGACCCATCACTTCACCTCTGCCTATCCTTAGCCCCACGTCCCCCTCCCTTTCCATCTGTGCTTGAATTGCCTCATATTGTGTTTTGAATTGAATTCTGTCTTTAATTTGTGTACTAGTCATGTCTCTACTATTTATTTCATTCCGCTTACATGTATTTCCTCTACTTGCTAAATTTTTGTAAGGTGTCCTTGAGACTCTTGAAAGGCGCCCATAAATAAAATGTATTATTATTATTATTATTATCTTGTCCTTTTATGCCTCACAGCGCCAGAGACCCGAGTTTGATCCTGGTTAGGCGTGCTGTCTGTACGGAGTTTGTACGTTCTCCCCGTGACCTGCGCGTGTTTTCTCCGTGATCTCCACTTCCTCCCACATTCCAAAGACGTGCAGGTTTTTAAGTTAATTGGCTTCGGTAAAAATTGTAAATTGTAAATTGTCCCTAGTGTATGTAGGATAGTGTTAATATATGGACATCGCTGGTCGGCGCGGACACGGTGGGCCGAAGGGCCTGTTTCTGTGCTGTATCTCTAAACTAAACTAAACAAAGATCCTCCGACAAATGTTATTGTTGATATTATTTAAAATTTAATAAATGGATAATTATTTGTACAGGCTATTAATGTATCTGAGCTTTTTATTTACCTGCTTAAAGCTACACCATCTCCTCTCCTCTCCTCTGCTAATCTTAATATACATTTGGTCATTTTAAGATCCTTTTATTTGTCTGCAACTTGACTGATAGCATCGTTTCCATTTTAAGGTGAAATATCAACAAAAGGAATCTATTAAGTAAAAAGAGAGGGGAATTCATATAAGAGTATTATGGGCTTGGACACGCTAGAGGCAAGAAACATGTTCCCAGTGTTGGGGGAGTCCAGAACCAGGGGCCACAGTTTAAGAATAAGGGGTAAGCCATTTAGAATGGAGACGAGGGAACACTTTTTCTCACAGAGAGTTGTGAGTCTGGGGAATTCTCTGCCTCAGAGGGCGGTGGAGGCCGGTTCTCTAGATACTTTCAAGAGAGAGCTAGATACGGCTCTTAAAAATAGCGGAGTCAGGGGATATGGGGAGAAGGCAGGAACGGGGTACTGATTGGGGATGATCAGCCATGATCACATTGAATGGCGGTGCTGGCTCAAAGGGCTGAATGGCCTCCTCCTGCACCTATTGTCTAAGAGGTTTCCATGAAAGTACTGAAGCAATTAAACATTTTTGGTCAAATACTTTTGAAATAATCTTCTGTAAATCATGTTGGTAGTGTTGATTTTGGTTGGTTTCAAGTTTCATGAAGTTGTCAGAAATATATTTGGAACCGAGGCGAACATTCTGTTTCCCTCCTGCTAATGAGATTAAAAATAACTTCATATCTTAAATCTAACTGCAATGAAAATATTTTTCCTCTTTAAATCATCAAAGCTATTTACTTGTTATTTGTTAAACTTTAGTATTGGTTTAGTGGAGAGATAAACGTGGAAACAGGTCCATCAGCCCACCGAGCCCGCGCCGACCAGCGAGATATATATATATTGGCTTGGTATAAAATGTTTTTAAAATGGTATGTGTATATATGTTTAAAAAAATGTTGTGTGTATATATGTGTATATATATATTTTTTTACATATATACATAGATACATACATAGAAAATAGGTGCAGGAGTAGGCCATTCGGCCCTTCGAGCCTGCACCGCCATTCAATATGATCATGGCTGATCATCCAACTCAGTATCCTGTACCTGCCTTCTCTCCATACCCC
Source organism: Amblyraja radiata (assembly GCF_010909765.2). Classification (NCBI taxonomy): domain Eukaryota; kingdom Metazoa; phylum Chordata; class Chondrichthyes; order Rajiformes; family Rajidae; genus Amblyraja; species Amblyraja radiata. Next base: position 40,515,445 of record NC_045976.1, read on the forward strand.
CTGATCCCTTTCGCCACAAGGGCCACATCTAACTCCCTCTTAAATATAGCCAATGAACTGTGGCCTCAACTACCTTCTGTGGCAGAGAATTCCAGAGATTCACCACTCTCTGTGTAAAAAATGTTTTTCTCATTTTCTCATATACATATCTCATTTCATTTTCACATATACATATACATATACACACACATATACATTTTTTTAAAAACATTTTATACCAAGCCAATTAACTTACAAGCCTGTACATCTTTGGAGTGTGGGAGGATACCGAAGATCTCGCAGAAAACCCACGCAGGCCTCGGGGAGAACGTACAAACAGCACCCGTAGTCGGAATGGAACCCGGGTCTCTGGTGCTATAATGCACCTGCCCCACTTGGGCGATTTTTTTTAGGCGACTGCTTTTTTTCATTTTTATTTTGCTCTTTTAATGCCGGCGGCAACTATCTGGAGAGTTTTTGCTGTAAAGCGTCTCCTTTCCCACCGGTGAATATGGTGGAGCGGGGACTTTGTGCGGAGCCCCTCTGCCTCCATGCGCAGCCAACATTCCATCGCTATAAATATAGGAAAGGGAGGGAAATACAGAAGCGATAACCTTTGTCTGTGGAATGAATAAAACAGTGGAAGTTAAGACATCGTGCTTTCAGAAAATCGATAGTAATGCTACGCTCACTGGCTCAATATATGTATATATATATATATTTTTTTTTTTTTAAATACAAATTGCAAAATCTCCTGGATATAAAACTGTTTAACTCACTTTGAAATTGAGCTCTTATCTGCTATATTTCAGCATCAGCGCTCAGCACCAGTGCATGTAAAGTGAATAGATTGGTTCCTTCTTCTAATAAATCATACTGACTGCCTCTCTTCGCTTCCCATCTGAGGCAGTAGACACTAGTTTTAATCAGGACCGATCACGAATGCAGGCTCGAAAGTCTCACAGAACTGGCTTGTTTTTTTAAAATATAAAAGAGTAAATTCACCGCTGTTGTGAAATGCGCTCACGTTATACCAGCGCGCCATCGCACGATTTTGTATTGTCTTTCCTTTCGAGCAGAGAGTAAAATCTCTAAATAGTCTGAAGAAGGGTCTCGACCCGAAATGTCACCCATTCCTTCTCTCCAGAGATGCTGCCTGTCCCGCTGAGTTGCAGGAAAAATTGTTCCCCCCATGTTGGGGGGAGCCCAGAACCAGGGGTCACAGTGTATAGAATAAAGGGGGAAGGCCATTTAGGACGGAGTTGAGAAAAAAATATTCTCGCCCAGAGAGTTGTGAATCTGTGGAATTCTCTACCACAGAAGGGAGTGGAGGACAATTCACTGGATGTTTTCAAGAGAGTTAGATTTAGCTCTTAGGTCTAATGGAATCTAGGGATATGGGGAGAAAGCAGGAACGGGGAACTGATTTTGGATGATCAGCCATGATTGTATTGAATGGCGGTGCTGGCTCGAAGGGCCGAATGGGCTACCCCTGCACCTATTGTCTATGTTTTCTATGTTACTCCAGCATCTACAGTATAATTGTACCTTGTTGTTTAATACGCAGCCGTGTGTGATGCTCCGGTGGGCCGGAGATGTGAATAGCATGTGTAGGAAGGAACTGCGGATGCTGGTTTACATCGAAGATTGACACAAAATGCTGGAGTAGCTCAGCAGGACAGGCAGCACCTCTAGAGAGAAGGAATGTTCGGCATTTCGGATATTCAGACTGACTCGAGGGAGACACAGATACGGAGGGGCGAGGAGTGAAGATGAGAGTTGTTTTAGTGGTATTGCAGGGTGATCTAATAGAGGCGTACAAAACCATGAGAGGAACAAGTGATCTTAAAGAGTCTCTTGCCCAGAGTATGGGGAATCGAGAAGCAGAAGCCATAGGTTTAAGGTGACAATAGAAAATAGGTGCAGGAGTAGGCCATTCGGCCCTTCGAACCAGCACCGCCATTCAATGTGATCATGGCTGATCATCCCCAATCAGTACCCCGTTCCGGCCTTCTCCCCATATAGAAAATAGGTGCAGGAGTAGGCCATTCGGCCCTTCGAGCCTCCACCACCATTCAATATGATCATGGCTGATCATCCAACTCAGTATCCTGTACCTGCCTTCTCTCCATACCCCCTGATACCTTTAGCCACAAGGGCCACATCTAACTCCCTCTTAAATATAGCCAATGAACTGGCCTCAACTACCTTCTGTGGCAGAGAATTCCAGAGATTCACCACTCTCTGTGTGAAAAATGATTTTCTCATCTCGGTCCTAAAAGACTTCCCCCTTATCCTTAAACGGTGACCCTTTGTTCTGGACTTCCCCAACATCGGGAACAATCTTCCTGCATCTAGCCTGTCCAACCCCTTAAGAATTTTGTAATTGATAATATCCCCTGACTCCGCTATCTTTAAGAGATGTTGGGAAGTTGCATGTTGGGAAGCTCAGCGCTTTCAAGATGTGCTATTAAAAGACCTTAAAATTCGAGCCAGAGATCAAAGGGCCTGTCCCACTTCCGCGATTTATTATTCGCCGACCAGAAAAATGTACGACTCTTTGGGGGACCACTCACCACCATACAGCCGACATGTCGCGGGGTGACGCCTGTACGGTCGTGAGCAGTCGCCCAAAGAGGCGCACCTTTTTTATCTGGTCGCCGCTGGATTTTCAACGGGTTTAAAACTTTTCGGCCACCTGCTGAGACTATGACGGGTTGCCGGCAAGTCGCCGAAAAAAATCTCGTAAGTGGGACAGGTCCCTTAAATATATTCATTGAGATTTAAATTAGGGGAGTCAAGGGCCCGAGAATTACAGCTACCTGTCTCTCTGAAGAGAGCCACCTAACCACGAAACAACTTTTATCAGCGAGCTCTCGTGTTGAAAGATAAAATCCACCTTCAGCTCTTAAAAGGCAGGAGATAAGCTGCTGCTGAACAAATTGATAATTACAGTATCTTTACACGGTATATCTGTTGCTGGTGGACTCCGCAGCTATGATAAATAAAGATACGTGCATTAGACATGGGGGCGACGTGGCAGGCAATCTAACGATATTGGGTTGTGTTCCTTCGTGTTCTGCAAGTGTGTTTTTATTGCACGGTTTCAATGTCGAATGGCGTTGGGCCCTGGTGAACGTGTACATCCACGCATCTGCAAAGGAAGCTTGTCTTCTGATGGTTTGGGCAGATTGTCGATCACTCATGTGGTCTTCACCTGCATCGAAGTCGCGAGCAACGAGGAGTAGCTTCTCTCTGAATGTGACGAACCTCGGCGTGAGATATATAGGTCATTTATTTTTTTGCCTGAGGATTGTAGTTTAGATTAGAGATACATTGTCGCGCGAGTCCTACGTTGTCCCACTTTCTCGTCCACTCCCTGCACATTAGGGCCAATTACGTCTTTGGAAACGCACGCAGTTCCAATAGACAATAGACAATAGGTGCAGGAGTAGGCCATTCGACCCTTTGAGCCAGCACCGCCATTCAATGTGATCATGGCTGATCGTCCCCAATCAGTACCCCGTTCCTGACTGCTCCCCATATCCCCATATATGGACACACTGATCTGTTTTGTAGTAAATGCCTACTATGTTCTGTGTGCTGAAGCAAAGCAAGAATTTCATTGTCCTATCAGGGACACATGACAATAAACTCACTTGAACTTGGACTCCACTATCTTTAAGAGCCCTATCTAGCTTTCTCTTGAAAGCATCCAGAGAACCTGCCTCCACCGCCCTCTGAGGCAGAGAATTCCATAGACTCACCACTCTCTGTGAGAAAAAGTGTTTCCTCATCTCCGTTCTAAATGGCTTACTCCTTATTCTTAAACTGTGTGGCCCCTGTTTCTGGACTCCCCCAACATCGGGAACATGTTTCCTGCCTCTAGCGTGTCCAAGCCCTTAGCAATTTTATATGTTTCAATTAGATCCCCTCTCAGGCCCTTAACACATGGACATTTCTCGTTTGTATTGGGAGGGGGACACAAAAGGTGGGATGACAGATGGCACAATGGGCTAAGTGTTCGTCTGGCAACCGGAAGGTAGCTGGTTCGAATCCCGCTTGGAGTGCATACTGTCGTTGTGTCCTTGGGCAAGACACTTCACCCACCTTTGCCTGTGTGTGTCCTTGGGCAAGACACTTCACCCACCTTTGCCTGTGTGTGTGGATGTAATTATGTGAAGCACTTTGGGGTCAATGCAAGTTGACTAAAAATGTGCTATATAAATAAAGATTTATTATTATTATCAGCAGTTTATTGTGTTTGTTGTTCAATTACAAGTCCTAGTGACTCAACAACATTTAAAAAAAAACTTTGCATTCCTGTCTGGGCCTTTTGAGTTATCGGAGAGATTCATGGTAAGTCTGCCTTCGATGTTCTCTCAGAAAGATGCATGGGGTGGAGAGAGGTGGGGGCGGAAGTTGTCGGAACCAAGGTCAGATCATGATACTTGGAACCACGCTATCAGATTGACCGATAACACAGTCGAGGCTAATGCTCGTCAAGAGCTGGCAAGAAACATAGAAACGCAGAAAATCGCCGCAGGAGTAGGCCATTCGGCCCTTCGAGCCAGCACCACCATTCAATGTGATCATCCAAAATCAGTACCCCATTCCTGACTTCTCCCCATATCCCCAGACTCCGCTATCTTTAAGAACCCTATCTAGCTCTCTCTTGAAAGTATCCAGAAAACCTGCCTCTGAGGCAGAGAATTCCACAGACTCGCAACTCTCTGTGTGGAAAAAGTGTTTCCTCATCTCCTTTCTAAATGGCTTACCCCTTATTCTTAAACCGTGGCCCCTGGTTCTGGATTCCCACCAACATCGGGAACATGGACTCTAGCGTGTCCAAACCCTTAATAATCTTCTATGTTTCAATAAGATGCCCTCTCATCCTTCTAAATTCCAGAGTATTCTTTCAATCCCTTTCTCCCCATATCCCTTGATTCCGTTAGCCCTAAGAATAAATCCAACTCTCTTGAATACATCCAGTGAATTGGCCTCCACTGCCTTCTGTGGCTGACAATTACACAGATTCACAACTCTCTGGGTGAATTTTTTTTATTAATCTCAGTCCTAAATGGCCTTACCCCTTATTCTTAATCTGTGGCCCCTGGTTCTGGACACCCCCCAACCAGAAATCCAAGGTAACATGTTTCATCTAAAATCAATCCATTGGAGTTTTTTTTAGTTTAGTTTTAGAAATGCAGCGTGGAAACAGGCCCTTCGGCCCACCAGATCCACACCGGCCAGCGATACCCGTACAATTACACTAGGGACAATTTACAATTTTGCTGAAACCTATTGGCCTACAAACCTGTATGTCTTTTGAATGTGGGAGGAAACTGGAGATCCCAGAGAAAACCTACGCGGGTCACGGGGAGAACGTGCAAACTCCGTACAAACAGCACCTGTATTCGGGATTGAACCCGGGTCTCTGGCGCTGTAAGGCAGCAACTCTACCTCTGCGCCACCGAGCCACTTCAATGTTTATCCGTTGGGTAACTTGCTTTAGGCTGTTTGGAAAATAAATTCTGCAATCACTTTCTTATTTGTCTGGATAGAGGGGATGAGGAGAGGAAGTGTCCAGTAGTGGGAGAGTCTAGGATTAGAGGCCACAGCCTCAGAATTAAAGGAGATAACTTTAGAATGGAGATGAGGAGGAATTTCCTTAGTCAGAGGGTGATGAATCTGTGGAATTCATTGCCACAGACGGCTGTGGAGACCAAGTCAATTTTAAGGCTGAAATTGATTAGTATGGGTGTCCGGGGTTATGGGGAGAAGGCAGGAAAATTATGTTGGGAGGAAAAGATAGATGATTGAATGACAGAGACTTGTTGGGTCGAATGGGTCTTAGAATAAAGGGGAGGTCATTTAAGACTGAGGTGAGAAAAAACTTGTTCACCCAGAGAGTTGTGAATTTGTGAAATTCCCTGCCACAGAGGGCAGTGGAAGTCAAATCACAGGATGGATTTAAGAGAGAGTTAGGTAGAGCTCTAGGGGCTAGTGGAGTCAAGGGATATGGGGAGAAGGCAGGCACGGGTTATTGATAGGGGACGATCAGCCATGATCACAATGAATGGCGGTGCTGGCTCGAAGGGCCGAATGGCCTCCTCCTGCACCTATTTCCTACGTTTTCAATGTTTTCTATGAATTACCTAATTCTGTTCCTATGACTTACAGTATGAACATGAATCATGAACAGTCTAATTCTTCTTTTGTTGAAGATACTCCAATCTTGCCATCCAACCTTTCCATTCACATTTTGTCTTAGTGTTTTATATTTTATCCCAGTATCAATTTTTAACAATGATTCTATGAAGTATGTGGGGCTCGCAGTAGAGATGCTGCCTTTCAGCGCCAAAGTCCTGGGTTCGATCCTGATTATGGGAGCTGCCTGTACGGAGTTTGTACGTTGCCTGTGGTTGATGATCTACCTTTCTATCACTCTATACCTCTGTAACAATTGCAGCCAGTGTTATAATGTAAATGCGTTTGGTACTGATTGTGGACGATCAGCCTTGATCACATTGAATGGCGGTGCTGGCTTGAAGGGCCGAATGGCCTAATCCTGCACCTATTGTCTATTACGTTTAAAACTTTGAACTAATGGCCAGACATTAACTGCATAAAGCCATGTTTTTGTACCACCTCTAACCATGAAGCCCTAATAGCCCTTTATGCCATTCATTTGGCCATTCATATGGCCCTTCATTTGACTTTCATATGAAGAAAGACTGGATAGGCTCGGCTTGTACTCGCTAGAATTTAGAAGATTGAGGGGGGATCTTATAGAAACTTACAAAATTCTTAAGGGGTTGGACAGGCTAGATGCAGGAAGATTGTTCCCTATGTGTTGGGGAAGTCCAGAACAAGGAGTCACAGTTTAAGGATAAGGGGGAAGTCTTTTAGGACCGAGATGAGAAACATTTTTTTCACACAGAGAGTGGTGAATCTGTGGAATTCTCTGCCGCAGAAAGTAGTTGAGGCCAGTTCATTGGCTATATTTAAGAGGGAGTTAGATGTGGCCCTTGTGGCTAAAGGGATCAGGGGGTATGGAGAGAAGGCAGGTACAGGATACTGAGTTGGATGATCAGCCATGATCATATCGAATGGCGGTGCAGGCTCGAAGGGCCGAATGGCCTACTCCTGCACCTATTGTCTATGTATCTATGAATGTGTGGAACAATATTTTCCTTATGGTACACATTTTGTAAGTCATACACTGTGGAAACGGGCCAACTTGCCTACACCAGCCAACATGTCCCATCTACAATAGTCCCACCTGCCTGCGCTTGGCCCATATCCCTCTAAATCTGCTCTATCCATGTGCCTGTCTAAATTGTCCCTGGTGTGTGTAGGATGGAACTAGTGTACGGGTGATTGTTGGTCAGTGTGAACTCAGTGGGCTGGAGGGCTTGTATCTCCGAACTAAACTAAACAAAATTATATTGGACTAATCAAGTTCAAGTTCCATTTATTGTCACACGCACCAATTGGTACAGTGAGATTTGAGTTACCGTACAGCCAGACGAATAAAAAGAACACAACACGCGATAGAATTCAACATGAACATCCCCCACACACAGCGGAATCAAAGTTCCCCACTGTGAGGGAAGGCACTAAAGTTCAGTCATCTTCCTCTCTGTTCACCCGTGGTCGAGGCCTTTGGACCCTCCGCAGTCGCCGCTACGGACGGCCCGATGTACAGGCCCTCTCGCCGGGATGATCTAAACTATATTGGATATTATTCAAGAATAAATATCATTTTGAAGCTGAGATGAGCTGTCAGAGTGCCCGGAAAAAAGTATTCAGAGAGGAGCAAACACAGTTTACAAAATCTGCTCCAGACTCCAACTTCTGCAGTCTTTTGTGCCGCACATTCTGTCCTCATCGCAAAAGGGAGCAACCAACTAGGTCACAGCCTCAGAAGTGAAGGAGGTTCTTTTCGGACGGAGATGAGGAGGAATTTAGTCAGAGGGTGGTGAATCTGTGGAATTTAGTCAGAGGGTGGTGAATCTGTGGAATTCTTTGCCACAGAAGGCTGTGGAGGCCAAGTCAGTGGATATATTTAAGGCAGAGGTAGGTAGATTCTTGATTAGTACAGGTGCTGTACTTTGACAAAATGAAGCAACTGACAGTAAGGAGTTTTCTTGTAAATGAGGAAAACTCGGTGGGTTTTTCTTTCAGCTCCCTGTGATGGAATTTCTTACTTCTCTGGTATAAACATTTTCAAATTGTACTCAGAGAAGATACATAGATACATAGAAAATAGGTGCAGGAGTAGGCCATTCGGCCCTTCGAGACTGCACCGCCATTCAATATGATCATGGCTGATCATCCAACTCAGTATCCCGTACCTGCCTTCTCTCCATACCCCCTGATCCCTTTAGCCACAAGGGCCACATCTAACTCCCTCTTAAATATAGCCAATGAACTGGCCTCAACTACCCTCTGTGGCAGAGAGTTCCAGAGATTCACCACTCTCTGTGTGAAAAAGTTTCTTCTCATCTCGGTCCTAAAGGATTTCCCCCTTATCCTTAAGCTGTGACCCCTTGTCCTGGACTTCCCCAACATCGGGAACAATCTTCCTGCATCTAGCCTGTCCAACCCCATAAGAATTTTGTGCGTTTCTATAAGATCCCCTCTCAATCTCCTAAATTCTAGCGAGTATAAGCCGAGTCTATCCAGTCTTTCTTCATATGAAAGTCCTGACATCCCAGGAATCAGTCTGGTGAACCTCCTCTGCACTCCCTCTATGGCTATAATGTCCTTCCTCAGATTTGGAGACCAAAACTGTACGCAATACTCCAGGTGTGGTCTCACCTGGAGTATTGGTCTCAAAAGAAGGACTTATTTTGTTCGCCATTGTGTACAACATATCTCAAATACCCTAAAACAAGCAATAACTCAATGTTGGCAAAATTGTCAATTTCTTCCTTTTGGCAAATTAGGGCAGTATAGGTGTCAGGGGTTATGGGGGAGGAAGGCAGGAGAATGGGGTTGGGGAGGGAGAGGTAGATCAGCCGGGATTGAATGGCGGAGGAGACGTGATGGGCCGAATGGCCTAATTCTTCCCCTATCACTTGCGATCTTTGCTCGCGACCTTTTCATAAATCCTCCCGTGCGTTATTGTGCTACGTCAGACCACCAAGGGGCCGAGTCTGCAGCATCACGTCGGTAATTGTCAACGTCGAGATTAACTGCAGAGGGAAGATGAATGATCATTATCGCTCTTCGCAGAAGATGCTAATCTCCCGCTCGCACTCGCAACGACGCGTGGGGAAAAATCTCCCGATCTCCAAACCATGAAAGCACAGATGCGGCTTAAATTATCTTGCAAACATTCCTCCCACCCCCATAGCCGCCCTCCCCCACCCCCTCCCCACTTTCAAAACCAAAACGCTCTGATAATGAAGCAATTTGGAGCAGGAATATTCTGACATGCATCATCTTTTTTTTTTAATAAAATAAAATAAACCACAGTTACCACCCCAGTACATTGATGTTCAAGTAAAAGGTGTAAACACTCTTTGGTGAACGATAGATTTGTATCACACTCGTGGGTTTGCAGACGTATGCTTGATATTTCACGCTTTGTTTTACAGGCAGGAGCTCGTGCTCAACTTTATTTAGTTTGATTTTTTTTTTTTTTATAAAAAGGAATGCGGTCACCTTAAAAACACACAAACAGTTCAAACGAATTCTTCGTCCGAAATTATCGCAGTCGCAGCCTCAAAAAGGCTGGCAGCATCATCATCAAGGACCCACACCATCCTGGCCACACACTCATCTCCCCGCTACCTTCAGGTAGAAGGTACAGGAGCCTGAAGACTGCAACGTCCAGGTTCAGGAACAGCTAGTTCCCCACAAGCATCAGGCTATTGAACTCAACGCAAACAAAACTCTGAACACTAATAGCCCATCATCAGTTTATTTGCACTTTACCTGTATTATTTATTCATGTGTGTGTGTATATATTTATACAATGGTACATGGACACACTGATCTGTTCTGTATTCATGCCTACTATATTCTGTCTTAATGTCATAGCCTGTTAATGTGAAGGTGAATGTACATATCTGCACTGTACTCTAAAGCAAGCCTTGCTTCGATCAATGATACTTGCTCAAATTAGCGATTGATGCTGCTATGAACGCAGCGATCAGTGAATTGAACTGCACATTTAATGACTTTCAAAAATTCTGTTCAATTTAACGGGAATCTCTCTGGCCTGATAGATAATTACTTTGGCTTTGGCTAAACGCATCAGCAAAGCCCGGTGAAAGGATTACTGTTTAAGGCTAATTGATCTCGGAGCTATTAATCACAAGTATCGGTTCAATCTGGGTGTCAGTGGGATCAATGTGTAGGATGGCGCGCAAATATTTTGCGAATCCCGAAATCCTGGGGCGCCTTACGCCACCACGGCTCGCCACACGCCATGCGCGCATAATGCACGCCATAAGCACGTCACACGAGAAGGCAGGAGAATGATGTTGGGAGGGCGAGATCGATCAGCCATGACTGAATGGCGGAGTAGACTTGATGGGCCGAATGGCCTAATTCTGCTCCTATCACAGATGAACTAATTCTATCCGCCACAACCACCACAATCTGGTTCCTCAACCTTGCCTGAAGCACGTTAGAATTTACGAATGGTCTGAAAAGGTACAGTAGCACAGTATTTGAACATCATTGCCAATCACAATAGACAATAGGTGCGGGAGTAGGCCATTCGGCCCTTCGAGCCAGCACCTTGCATTACCAAATGTCCCACAGTCAAGTCTACCTATTACAATGCAAGTCAGATTAACATAAAACTCATTAGGCAGTGCGATGTTTATCTCAGTATTTTATTCTGGTTTAGTTTTTGGCTTATAAGCAGACCGCTGTGACGAATATAGGGTTGGGAGTGTCACTCTCTGTCTAAGATTTCTCATCTAGTCGCTTACAGTTGATAAGTAAAAACTGATTAGTTTGCAGATTAAAAGATAAATAAAAAATCCTTGTCGTGCAGGAGTTGATTGAAATAATGAAGGGAATATTTCGGGGAAATGCACAGTTGTTTACAGATTAGGGAATACAAAGAAGGGTCCCGACCTGAAGCGTCACCTATCCATGTTCTCCACAGATGCTGCCTGACCCGCTGAGTTACTCCAGCACTCTGTGAAACGTCACCTATCCATGTTCTCCACAGATGCTGCCTGACCCGCTGAGTTACTCCAGCACTCTGTGAAACGTTACCTATCCATGTTCTCCACAGATGCTGCCTGACCCGCTGAGTTACTCCAGCACTCTGTGAAACGTCACCTATCCATGTTCTCCACAGATGCTGCCTGACCCGCTGAGTTACTCCAGCACTCTGTGAAACGTCACCTATCCATGTTCTCCACAGATGCTGCCTGACCCGCTGAGTTACTCCAGCACTCTGTGAAACGTCACCTATCCATGTTCTCCACAGATGCTGCCTGACCCGCTGAGTTATGGTGCAGCAGCATCTATGGAGCGAAGGAAATAGGCAACGTTTCGGGCCGAAACCCTTCTGGAAATAGGCAACGTTTCGGGCCGAAACCCGGAAGGGTTTCGACCCGAAACGTTGCCTATTTCCTTAGCTCCATAGATGCTGCTGCACCCGCTGAGTTACTCCAGCACTCTGTGAAACGTCACCTATCCATGTTCTCCACAGATGCTGCCTGACCCGCTGAGTTACTCCAGCACTCTGTGTCTGTCTTTGGTATAAACCAGCGTCTCATAAGTGATAGGAGCAGAGTTAGGCCATTCGGCCTATCGAGTCTACTCCGCCATTCAATCATGGCTGATCAATCTCTCCCTCCTAACCCCATCTAAAGAAACTGCTTTTCCTTTTCGTTTCAAAACATTGTTTGCGCACGAGGCATTTAAATGGGCTTCTTCACTGACAGGAGAGGGGAAACAAACCTCTGTTATAATGGACACACTGTGGCCTCATCTACCGTTATCATCACTGACTGTCTATCCACATCCTTCCCCTATGAATGCACTAAATTATATATTGTGCGAGGCAGTCGCTCCCCATTTCTGATCTGGAAGTTTATTTATTCTTTATGACCATGTTCACTGTCCGTTGGAGCCCTTCCCTGTGCCGTGAAGGCAGATCAGTCATCTTCTATCCGTAACCAAAACAAACGGTGCCATTCAGTAGCTTTTAACTCTGTTTACAGTTGGCTTTCTCCTGGTCCATTCATTGATTAATTCGGGCCGTCGTGCAGGGGTAAACACATAGCTATTAGAGAGTTGCCTCCTGATTCCACTGTATACTCGTGCTCCGGCTAAGTCTGAGACACAATATCCATTAAGGCACAATGCAGCGGCCGTTTAACCCTTCCACGCCCACCCGCGCTGCACTTTAGCTAGGCTGCGTTGACAGACTCTGGAGTTGACGGACTCTGGAGTTGGTTCCAGGGACATAGGGCTCCTAATGGATGGCCAACAAGCTCACAAGTTCTAAAGGCCAATAGTTTAAGACGGCTTCCAATTTGACAGGAGACTTGCATGGACTGGCAGGACATTTGCAAATTAAGTCTTGCGGTTTACCGAGTGGCAAGGAAGGCGTAAACGGATTAGGCGAGTAGACGACAGATGGAGAGCAAAATAGACTTAAACGCTGACAGGAATTAAGTTCACAAAATGGGGTATTGTACATCTTAGTCATTTGACATCCAGTTCATGGAGTAACATTTGGTAATCATGGCATCCTCGAGTTAGCGCCCGGCAGAACAGGGAACATGGAACATAGAACATGGAACGTAGAACATCACGGTGGCGCAGCGGTAGAGTTAATAATAATAATAATAAATTTTATTTATGGGCGCCTTTCAAGAGTCTCAAGGACACCTTACAAAAATTTTGCAGGTAGAGGAAAAACATGTAAGGGGAATGAAATAAATAGTAGAGACATGACTAGTACACAAAGTAAAGACAGAATTCAATACAAAACACAATAATAAGGCAATTAATGCACAGATGGAAAGGGAGGGGGACGTGGGGCTAAGGATAGGCAGAGGTGAAGAGATGGGTCTTGAGGCGGGACTGGAAGATGGTGAGGGACACGGAATAGCGGATCAGTTGGGGGAGGGAGTTCCAGAGCCTGGGAGCTGCCCTGGAGAAGGCTCTGTCCCCTAAACTGCGGAGGTTGGACTTGTGGATGGAGAGGAGACCGGCTGATGTGGATCTGAGGGACCGTGAGGGTTGGTAGGGGGAGAGGAGGTCAGTGAGATATGGGGGGGCCAGATGGTGGAGGGCTTTGTTGGTGAGGATCAGGATTTTGTAGGTGACCCGGTGGGAGATGGGAAGCCAGTGAAGTTGTTTGAGGACTGGAGTGATGTGATGCCAGGATTTGGTGTGGGTGATGAGTCAGGCCTCACAGCTGTGTGTACAGGGCCTGTCATACTTGGGCGTCATTTACGCGACAGGCCGGCAGTGACTGACGCGCGACAGTCGCGCGAAAATCATCCAGCAGAAGTACAGTCGCGCCCAAGTGCTCTTGAGGACCCTGCCCCCTTTGGGAGCCATTTGCGATGTCGTTTGTACCTGGTCCGTTCTCCGTGGCAAGGATATTCCCAGTGAAAATTTTTTCAAAACTACTCGCGCTTTATACCCGGGAGGTCACGTGATGCGGCACGCAAATGGCGCGCCGGCGGCGCATGGTTACGGACGTTGACGCACGGTGATGCATAATAAATTAGCATAGGCAATGTTCGTGCATCACCGGGCGTAACCATGCATCACCACGCGCTACACGTACGCCGTCAGTGCGTCAGCGTGCGCAAGGGATGCGTCACGCAGGTGGGGCGTGAGGATTTTGAGCATTCCAAAACCCTGGTGGGCCGCGCGTTACCGAGCGTCATTGCATAAGCCACCACGCCTCACCATGCGCCATGCGCGCGTCACGACGCACCAACCAATTTTTAGGATGTCGCGTAAATGACGCCCAAGTGGGACAGGCCCTTACGGAGTTTGCACGTTCTCCCCGCCACCTGCGTGGGTTTTCTCCGAGATCTTCGGTTTCCTCCCACACTCTAAAGATGTGCAGGTTTGTAGGTTAATTGGCTTGGTGCAAATGTAAACTTTGTCCTCAGTGTAGGGTGGTGTTAGTGTGTGTGGGGATCGCTGGTCGGCGCAGACTCGGTGGGCCGAAGGGCCTGTTTCCGCGCTGTATCACTGGGTTTTCTCCGGGTGCTCTGGTTTCCTCCCACTTCCCAAAGATGTGCGGGCTTGTAGGTTGGAGGGATATGGATCTCGTTCAGGCAGAGGAGATTAGTTTATTTTCGGCAGCATGGACATTGTGGGCCGAATGGCCTATTCATCTGCTGTACTGTTCCATGTTCTTTATTCTAAATGAATAACTAGGTGCACTAAACAGGTGGCTGGAAGTGCAAGCAAGAATATTGAAGATAGACACAAAATGCTGGGGTAACTCTGGGGGTCAGGCAGCATCTCTGGAGAAGAAGGATGGGTGATGTTTCAGTACTGGGCCCTTCAGGTCAGAAGTCTGAAGAAGGATCTCAAACCGAAACATCACCCATCCATTTTCTCCAGAGATGCTGCAAGATCTGCTGAGTTACTCCAGCACTTGTGTCTATCTTCAGTACAAAACCAACGGATAGTGGTAGAGTCGCTGCCTCACGGCGCTAGAGACCCGGGTTTGATCCCGGCTACGGGTGCTGTCTATACGGAGTTTGCACGTTCTCCCCGTGAGCTGCGTGGGTTTCTTCCGAGACCTCTGGTTTCCTCCCACACTCCAAAGACGTACAGGTTTGTAAGCTAGTTGACTTGGTATCAATGTAACCATTGTCCCCAGTGTGTGTAGGATAGTGCTTGTGTGCGGGGATCGCTGGTCGGCGCGGACTCGGTGGGCCGAAGGGCCTGTTTCCGCGCTGTACCTCGAAACTAAACAAGCAAGAATGTTGATGCAGGTTTTATTGCGAAATGTCTGAATTCATAGTATTGCCTCCGTAATTCCAAATAAGTACAATCCAGAAGAATTTCATATCAATACCTTCGATCCGGCTGACGAGGACTTCTCTTACGCACTGCTGGTCGGATGTTGTGAGGCCAATCTTGCTCCTTGTCACTGATGTCGATCTGAAAGGGAAAATTATGCATCTCTGTTGTCGCGTGGCTATCTGAGTCATCTAATCTTCTTTTATTTTCCACTGTAACTCATATGCTCATCAAAGATACTTGGAATAACCCTGAAGAAGGGTCTCGACCCGAAACGTCGCCTATTCCTTCGCTCCATGGATGCTGCCTCGCCCGCTGAGTTTCTCCAGCATTTATGTCTACCTTGGAATAACTCCTGTGACCCTTTATCTAAAAATGCCTCAGTATTAGCTGAAAGATAAATTATGATAGTCATTGAGTGATACAGCGCGGAAAACAGGCCCTTAGGCACAATCTACACCCACACCGATCAACATGTCCCACCTACACTAGTCCCACCTTTTTATTTAGATGTTTTTATTAAGGACCGTGCATATTTATAAACATTTGCATGCAATACGTAAGATTATAGCTATAGGCTAATTTCCATCTGTAGTCCCTCTGGTAAACCAGGTTAACACATCACAACACATTCAATCCATAAGAAAAGAATCAAAACAAAACAAAAGACAAACAAAAAACATAACAAAACAGACAATAAAGTTAAAAAGTAACAATAAAAGACTGCCAGATGATTATATTACGGTTGATTATGAATACAGGTTTGATTTTTGATGGTTGGCAGATCCCGTATGAAGCAGGGGATCGCGTTCCACATATGCGACGCTCTATAGGAAAATACTGTCTGGCCAAATACACTTTTCTTAAACGGGACAACACAATCACCCCTGGATGCTGCTCTTGTCGACCTATTTATGTTCTTCTTTATAAATTCTTTTAACGGAGGTGGGGCTAGTCCATGGATGATTTTATAAACTAAAATTGAGTCCGAATAATTTATTACATTTTCCCAGCTCAGCAGATCACATTTTTTAAGGATGCTTCCTGCAGTGGTGGTACATTCTGGGCTTTTTATCAAGAGTTTTTAAGGCTTGTTTGTAAGCAATTGCAACAGGCTTTATCGTGGACTTACATGCCAATGACCAAGTCGTTATACCGTAGGTCATGTATGGCATAATCATAGCATTTAAATATAATTTAGCCGAATCAGTAGTTAAATTATTCCTAATATATCTAAAATTGGACAAATTAAATTTAATTAAATTCACTGTTCTTTTTACCTGTTGTTTAAAACCGAGCTGTGAGTCAATCACGATTCCTAAATATTTAAACTCCTTTACAATTTTAAGTTTTGTTCCATGAACAAACACATCCGGATCTGCATCTGTACTTACATGCAGACAGTCTTTGACAAATTTAGATGCAAATCAGAAAACTGCAACCAAACCAACTGCATGCGTTTGGCCCATATCTCTCCAAACCTGTCCTATCCATGTACCTGTCTGAATGGTTCTTAAAAGTTGGAATAGTACCTGCCTCGAACGCCTCCTCTTGCAGCTCGTTCCATACACCCGCCACTCTGTGTATAAAAGTTGCCCCTCAGGTCCCTATTAAATCTTATCCCCCTCACCTTAAACCTTTGTCCTCTAGTCCTCGATTCCCCTACTCTGGGTGAACGACTGTGTGCATTTACCCGATCTATTCCTCTCATGATCTTTTACACCTCTTGAAGATCACCCCCTTATCCCTTCTGCGCTCCAAGGAATAGCCTGCTCAACCTCGCCTTATAGCTCAGGCCCTCGAGTCCTGGCAACATCCTAGTAGATCTTCCCTGAGCCCTTACTCTGTAATAGGGTGACCAAAACTGAATACAATACTCTAATTGTGGCCTCACCAAGTTTGATGTTGGGTTTTGTTGGATAGTTCGCTCCTGAAAAATTATAAGGGATAAGCCATTTAGAACGGAGATGAGGGAAAAACCTTTTCACACAGTGAGTTGTGAGTCTGTGGAATTCCCTGCCTCAGAGGGCGGTGGAGGCCGTCTCTCTAGATACTTTCAAGAGAGAGCTAGACAGAGCTCTTAAAGGTAGGGATATGGGGAGAAGACAGGAACGGGGTACTGATTGTAGATGATCAGACATGATCACATTGAATGGCGGTGCTGGCTCGAAGGGCTGAATGGCCTACTCCTGCACCTATAGTCTATTATATTCACTAGACACAAGGAACTGCAGATGCTGGTGTACAAAAAAGGCACAAAGTGATGGAGTAACTCAGCAGGTCATGCAGTATCTCTGGAGAAAATGGATAGGTGACGTTCGGGTCAGGACTCTCCTTCAGACTGGTTCTAGGAGGGAGATGGAGGGGGGGAAAAAGCTAGAAGTGAAAAAAACCTAGGAGAAATCAGATGACCTCAGGCAAGAAGCTTCCCCCCCGACAGGCTGGTTTTTGGACAGGGACAGGGGTGAGCGCAAGAGGAGTACGTTGTTTCAAACTGTGGAGCAAGTTATCCCCAGAGATGCTGCCTGACCCGCTGAGTACCTCCAGCAGTTTGTGTCTATCTTTGGAATAAACCAGCCTCTGCAGTTCCTATTGATTACATGCTGGAGCAATGGGCCTATCCCACTTAGGCGACTGCAGGCGACTAGTCTGTCGCCACATGGTCGCTGGGGTGTCGCCTGTATGGTCCGTGAGTCGTCTCCTCAGTCGCCCAAAGAGTCGTAGCGTCTTTCTGGTCGCCGCTGGATTTTCAACATGGCCACTGTGGGGTTTGACGCCAATGAGCGTAACTTGACGTATGTGCTGTCATAGGTTGTCGCCGGTACAGGACTTTCATATGAAGAAAGACTGGATGGACTCGGCTTGTACTCGCTAGAATTTAGAAGATTGAGGGGGGATCTTATAGAAACTTACAAAATTCTTAAGGGGTTGGACAGGCTAGATGCAGGAAGATTGTTCCCGATGTTGGGGAAGTCCAGGACAAGGGGTCACAGTTTAAGGATAAGGGGGAAATCTTTTAAGACCGAGATGAGAAAAACATTTTTCACACAGAGAGTGGTGAATCTGTGGAATTCTCTGCCACAGAAGGTAGTTGAGGCCACAGTTCATTGGCTATATTTAAGAGGGAGTTAGATGTGGCCCTTGTGGCTAAAGGGATCAGGGGGTATGGAGAGAAGGCAGGTACAGGATACTGAGTTGGATGATCAGCCATGATCATATTGAATGGCGGTTCAGGCTCGAAGGGCCGAATGGCCTACTCCTGCACCTATTTTTCTATGTTTCTATGTTTACTGACTTCGGTGACTTAGGTAAGGGTCTCGACCCGAAACATCGCCTTTTTCCATCGCTCCATAGATGCTACCTCACCCGCTGAGTTTCTCCAGCATTTTTGTCCACCTTCGGTGAATTCCAGTGTCGTACTCGCCGGGAGTCGCCTAAAAAAAACGTTTAAATGGGACAGGCCCTAAACTCAGTGCGTTAAACACCCTTCTTCAGACCGACCCAAACTGCTGCCAGACCTGCTCAGCCAGTCCAGCATTTGTTGTCATCTCCTTTCTAACGTTAAGTCCGTATTACCCAGCTGTTTGGAGTAAAATCCGTTTCGCTGGCCCGGGTCAGCCGGCAGCCTGAAGTCGCAGCCTGAAGCCGCGGTCTGCAGAGCTCCAGCTGGTGCGGCGTCTACAGCCCGGGATCTCACGTTGGGGACCCGGGGGAAGAAGAAGCCATCACTGCCGGCCCGCGGCCGACTTCTACCGCGGGGCCGGCATGGACTTACCATCACCCCTGGAGGGGAGCTTCGACCGCCGGCCCTGCAGTCTACGGTGCTTCTGGCTGCGGCGGGGACTTTAAATCTCGACCGCCGGCCTGCGGCCTACAACAATCTAAAGCCGCGGTCTCCGGTGAGGAAGAGCTGACCCTGGACTGACTGGACTCTGGTCCTGTACACGGGGGGGGGGAAATGGAGGAGGACTGGCCAAATGTTTGTGCCTTCCACCACAGTGATGAATGCTGTGGTGGATGTTTGTGTTACAGTTTTATTGTGTGTTCTTTATTATTGTACTGCTGCTGACAACCCAAATTTCCACCAACCCTGGCTGTGTGGCAATAAATTATATCTATCTATATCTATCTAAAATACTAATATAAAATAAAAGTCATAGAACTTCTTACGGAACTAATGAAACCGTCAGCAGGTTTAATATCTCTATCGAAAACACAAGTATACACCCACCTACTGCCTTTCAGCACTAAATACTGTATATTATCCAGGGTAATCTTCACCTGAATAAAGACTTTGAATCTTTAGCTAATCTTCAGTTTATTTTTTATAAAGCTACAAAACAAAAGCAGTAAATGGTACTAAGACAGTATGGCACTTTACATTCTTTACATTCACCTGTATCTCCTCCAACCTCATCTACTGCATCCGCTGCTCTAGATGTCAGCTGATTTACATCGGGGAGACCAAGCGTAGGTTGGGCGATCGTTTAGCCGAACACCTCCGCTCAGTCCGCAATAACTTACCTGACCTCCCGGTGGCTCAGCACTTCAACTCCCCCTCCCATTCCCAATCCGACCTCTCTGTCCTGGGTCTCCTCCATTGCCAGAGTGAGCAACAGCGGAAATTGGAGGAACAGCACCTCATATTCCGTCTGGGGTCCTTGCGTCCTTATGGCATCAACATTGAATTCTCCCAATTTGGCTAGCCCGTGCTGTCTCCTCCCCTTCCTTAACCCTCTAGCTGTCTCCTCCCATCCGCCCGCCCTCGGGCTCCTCCTCCTCCTCCCTTTTTCCTTCTTTCTTTCCCCACCCCCCATCAGTCTGAAGAAGGGTTTCGGCCCGAAACGTCGCCTATTTCCTTCGCTCCATAGATGCTGCTGCACCCGCTGAGTTTCCCCAGCAATTTTGTGTACCTTTGGCACTTTACATTCACAGATACAAAATCCAAAATTTAATTCATAGCATCACATGGACATCGATATTTAACTTTTGGGAACAACTTTTGTGCTGGCACGGTGGCGCGGCGGCAGAGTTGCGTGTTCGATCCTGACTACGGGCGCTGTCTGTACGGAGTTTGCACGTTTTCCCCCCCCCCCTGTGACATCTCCCGATGTTGGGGAAGTCCAGAACAAGGGGTCACAGTTTGAGGATAAGGGGGAAGTCTTTTAGGACCGAGATGAGAAAAACATTTTTCACACAGAGAGTGGTGAATCTCTGGAATTCTCTGCCACAGAAGGTAGTTGAGGCCAGTTCATTGGCTATATTTAAGAGGGAGTTCGATGTGGCCCTTGTGGCTAAAGGGGATCAGGGGGTATGGAGAGAAGGCAGGTACAGGATACTGAGTTGGATGATCAGCCATGATCATATTGAATGGCAGTTCAGGCTCGAAGGGCCGAATGACCTACTCCTGCACCTATTTTTCTATGTTTCTATGTTTACTGACTTCGGTAACTTAGGTAAGGGTCTCGACCCGAAACATCGCCTTTTTCCATCGCTCCATAGATGCTACCTCACCCGCTGAGTTTCTCCATTACTGAGTTGGATGATCAGCCATTATCATATTGAATGGCAGTTCAGGCTCGAAGGGCCGAATGGCCTACTCCTGCACCTAATGTCTATGTTTCTATGTTTCTATGTGACTGCGTGGGTTTTCTCCGGGCGCTCCGGTTTCCTCCCACACTCCAAAGACGTGCAGGTTTGTAGGTTAATTGGCTTTGATAAAATTGTAAAATGTCCCCCATGTGTGTAGGATAGTGCTAGTGTGTAGGGATCGCTGGTCGGCATGGACTCGGTGGGCCGAATGGCCTGTTTCCACACTGTATCTGGAAACTCTATAAAAAAACTTGAAGGGCCTGTCCCACTTGGCAATTTTTATCAGCGACTGTCGGCATCATATCAGTGCCGCCAAAAGATTTCGAACATTTCAAACTCCAGCGACGACAAAAAAAATGTCGCAACACTTGAAAATATTTTCGGCGACCTGATACGTCAGTCAATAATGCCGGCAGTCACCGAAAAAAATCACCAAATGGAACAGGCTCTTCAGACTCTAATGAAACTTCAACCAATGCATTAAAGGCTCAAAATGCAATCCAATATTGTACTTTTAAAGGTAGACAAACATGCTGGGGAAACTCAGCGGGTGAGGCAGCATCTATGGAGCGAAGGAAATAGGCAACGTTTCGGGCCGAAACCCTTCTTCAGACTTCTAAATATTATTGTAAAACAGGTATTTTTTGTAACTTCTCGAATTCTAGAGAAAAAAAATATTTTCAACTTTCATTTCAGTTCTTGGATTAGAAGTCCCCCAAAATGAAACTTGTTAATATTTGTATTGCTTTATGGAGGGATAATAGTAAGGCATCATTCACTGGTCTGCCTGTGCATTTGGAGTTTACATAGGTGGATTCCATTTGAAGTGTTGATATTGGAATTTACGTAGAAAATTTAGACTGAAACGCGCCACAGGTCCAGTGACTAAGAGGTGTTTGGTTAAACGAAAAACGCATAGCTGGAGGATTGCCAATAGCCAAAAGCACCTCAGCAAGACTCGAACCTTGAAGGCACCAGAAACTGCAGATGCTGGAATCCTGAGCAAAAACTCTAAGCGCTCATCAAAATCACAATGATACTTTATTAGCCAAGGTAGACAAAAATGCTGGAGAAACTCAGCGGGTGAGGCAGCATCTATGGGTGATGTTTCGGGTCTCGACCGTAGATGCCTGCCCCCGCTGAGTTACTCCAGCATTTTGAGTCCAACCTCCTCTGGCAAACTCGTTCCGAATACCTGAGTGAAAACCTGTTGCTCCCTATTAAATCTTTTACATACAAACAGCGATTCACATTGTGTCGTGATTGCCACTTGCCTCCGAACGGCCAATTATATCATGCTTTTAGTCAAGGAAACAACTTAAAGGTGGAAAGAGTAAGAAATAAATCCCAGCCTGTAATTATTTTAAAACTAGTATCATTCCTATGCCGTGCCTAGTGTATAATAAAAGCTTTATTTTTCTGTGGTGGAGAGCAAAAAAACATATTATTAGGACTAGCCTACAGCCCCCACAAATCACAAGGTGCAACAAGTATTTTTTTTCTTTCTCCTGAGAATTGTTGGATGCGCTGGAATGTAGCGAAACAGCTTTTTGTTTCTGATCTCAACTATTCAGCTCATAGGAATGGCAAGGTTTTCCCACAAGCTGAGAGCAAGGCTCAGCGTACAGAGCACCCACCACATGTACTCAGCGTAGTTTAGTTTAGAGTTACAGCGAGGAAACAACCCCTTCAGCCCGCCGAGTTCTATTCTGTGCAGGCTCGAAGGGACTCTGCTTGGGACACCATTAAAGATGCACGCATGTCTACATGTTTTAGAACTAGACCTAGTTCTATAAGAGTTTTAGACGAAGGTATAAACGTCACCTATACATTCGATTTTTTTCCAGCATCTGCAGATCTTTCTTAAACAATATCAGCAAGTCGGTGCACAGTTCTTCAGAAGGGTCTCGACCCGAAACGTCGCCTATTCCTTCGCTCCATAGAAACGTTGCCTATATCTTCGCACAGTTAATGGGGATATTATCTCAGGACTCATGCTGACTTTATCAGACTTTAAGAATAAGGGGTAAGCCATTTAGAACGGAGACGAGGAAACACTTTTTCTCACAGTGGAATTCTCTGCCTCAGAGGGCGGTGGAGGCAGGTTCACTGGATGCTTTCAAGAGAGAGCTGGATAGGGCTCTTAAAGATAGCAGAGTCAGGGGATATGGGGAGAAGGCAGGAACGGGGTACTGATTGGGGATGATCAGCCATGATCACATTGAATGGCGGTGCTGGCTCGAAGGGCCGAATGGCCTACTCCTGCACCTATTGTCTATTGTCTACTGTGCTGTATTGTGGACCCAACATCTACATTTTACATTGCAGAATAACTTATTTTCCATTTGCCCATCTGTCTGCTGATGAAAAACCATCAAATGTTTGAGAAAGAACTGCAGATGCTGGAAAAATCGAAGGTAGACAAAAATACCTTCGATTTTCCAGCATCTGCAGTTCTTTCTTAAACATGAAGAAACTCAGCGGGTGAGGCAGCATCTATGGAGCGAAGGAATAGGTGACGTTTCGGGTCGAGACCCTTCTTCAGACTGGGGGTGGGGGGGGGGGGGCGGGAAGAAGAAAGGAAGAGGCGGAGACAGTGGGCTGTGGGAGAGCGGGGAGGGGGAGGAGGGAGAAAGCAAGGTCTACCTATAATTGGGGAAGTCAATGTTCATACCGCTGGGGTGTAAACCACTCATGCGGCATATGAGGTGCTGCTCCTCCAATTTGCGGTGGGACCCACTCTGGCCATGGAGGAGGCCCAGGTCAGAAAGGTTGGATTTGGATTGGGAGGGGGAGTTGAAGTGCTGGGCCACCGGGAGATCAGGTTGGTTGATGCGAACTGTGCGGAGGTGTTGGGCGAAGCGATCGCCAAGCCTGCGCTTGGTACAGCATGTTGACAACTAGAGCAGCGGATGCAATAGAAAATGATCAAATCATCGCCGATTCCTTTGCTCCACAGTTGCTGCCTCACCCGCTGAGTTTCTCCAGCATTTTTGTGTCTACCTTTGTACGGTGAATTCAATGCTGTAAACCTGGGCAAGGGTGTTCCATCAGTACGAATGAAGCAATCAATGACATTTACATTGATCTCATTTCATATCTTCATACAACAAGCTCATTGTTGTAATTGTTTCCTCAAATTAAACACGTCGGATCTTGCAAGAATTTCAAGGCAAACATCACATTCTATTCACATCCACTCTTTATGTGGATGGCTCTGTAATTAGTATGACATGTGTATTAACATATGAATAGCCCTGAACTTTTGAGTTAATCTTTTAATCCTGATTCACCTGTTTGACATTTCTCCAGACGTCAGATTTCTTTTAATATCCCCTGCTTATTTTTATGCATCTGTCTCCTTTTGCCATTGATTGCTGGTACATTATTGTGCTATTCCTGCCCCCTTGTTTCAGCATGCCAAGCGCGACCGGCTTCGTGACGTTGGGAAATCAGACTGACAAAGTTAGACTTGGTGGGTAGACCAGAATGCTGGAGAAACTCAGCGGGTGAGGCAGCGTGTTTAAGAAAGAACTGCAGATGCTGGATGGTGTGGAACAAACGAAAGTCGCAAATGCACTTAGTCAGAGGAAACATAGAAACATAGAAACATAGAAAATAGGTGCAGGAGTAGGCCATTCGGCCCTTCGAGCCTGCACCGCCATTCAATATGATCATGGCTGATCATCCAACTCAGTATCCCGTACCTGCCTTCTCTCCATACCCCCTGATTGATCCCTTTAGCCACAAGGGCCACATCTAACTCCCTCTTAAATATAGCCAATGAACTGTGGCCTCAACTACCTTCTGTGGCAGAGAGTTCCAGAGATTCACCACTCTCTGTGTGAAATATTTTGTTCTCATCTCGGTCCTAAAGGATTTCCCCTCTATCCTTAAGCTGTGATCCCTTGTCCTGGACTTCCCCAACATCGGGAACAATCTTCCTGCATCTAGCCTGTCCAATCCCTTAAGAATTCTGTAAGTTTCTATAAGATCCCCCCTCAATCTCCTAAATTCTAGTGAGTACAAGCCGAGGAAATCCTTGGATGGAATGGTTGGAGGGGGGACCTCATTGAAACTTACTGGAGAGTGAAAGGCCTGGATAGAGTGGATGTGGAGAGGATGTTTCCACTCGTGGGAGAGTCTAGGACCAGAGGTCACAGTCTCAGAATTAAAGGACGCACCTTTACGAAGGAGATGGATTTAAGGCCGATAAATCCCCAGGGCCAGATAGGCTGCATCCCAGAGTACTTAAGGAAGTAGCTCCAGAAATAGTGGATGCATTAGTAATAATCTTTCAAAACTCTTTAGATTCTGGAGTAGTTCCTGAGGATTGGCGGGTAGCAAACGTAACCCCACTTTTTAAGAAGGGAGGGAGAGAGAAAACGGGGAATTACAGACCAGTAGTCTAACATCGGTAGTTGGGAAACTACTAGAGTCAGTTATTAAAGATGGGATAGCAGCACATTTGGAAAGTGGTGAAATCATTGGACAAAGTCAGCATGGATTTACAAAAGGTAAATCATGTCTGACGAATCTTATAGAATTTTTCGAGGATGTAACTAGTAGCGTGGATAGGGGAGAACCAGTGGATGTGGTGTATCTGGACTTCCAGAAGGCTGTCGACAAGGTCCCACATAAGAGATTAGTATACAAACTCAAAGCACACAGCATTGGGGGTTCAGTATTGATGTGGATAGAGAACTGGCTGGCAAACAGGAAGCAAAGAGTAGGAGTAAACGGGTCCTTTTCACAATGGCAGGCAGTGACTAGTGGGGTACCGCAAGGCTCAGTGCTGGGACCCCAGCTATTTACAATACATATTAATGATCTGGATGAGGGAATTGAAGGCAATATCTCCAAGTTTGCGGATGACACTAAGCTGGGGGGCAGTGTTAGCTGTGAGGAGGATGCTAGGAGACTGCAAGGTGACTTGGATAGGCTGGGTGAGTGGGCAAATGTTTGGCAGATGCAGTATAATGTGGATAAATGTGAGGTTATCCATTTTGGTGACAAAAACAGGAAAGCAGACTATTATCTAAATGGTGGATGACTAGGAAAAGGGGAGATGCAGCGAGACCTGGGTGTCATGGTACACCAGTCATTGAAAGTAGGCATGCAGGTGCAGCAGGCAGTGAAGAAAGCAAATGGTATGTTAGCTTTCATAGCAAAAGGATTTGAGTATAGGAGCAGGGAGGTTCTACTGCAGTTGTACAGGGTCTTGGTGAGACCACACCTGGAGTATTGCGTACAGTTTTGGCCTCTAAATCTGAGGAAGGACATTATTGCCATAGAGGGAGTGCAGAGAAGGTTCACCAGACTGATTCCTGGGATGTCAGGGCTGTCTTATGAAGAAAGACTGGATAGACTTGGTTTATACTCTCTAGAATTTAGGAGATTGAGAGGGGATCTTATAGAAACTTATAAAATTCTTAAGGGGTTGGACAGGCTAGATGCAGGAAGATTGCTCCCGATGTTGGGGAAGTCCAGGACAAGGGGTCACAGCTTAAGGATAAGGGGGAAATCCTTTAAAACCGAGATGAGAAGAACTTTTTTCACACAGAGAGTGGTGAATCTCTGGAACTCTCTGCCACAGAGAGTAGTCGAGGCCAGTTCATTGGCTATATTTAAGAGGGAGTTAGATGTGGCCCTTGTGGCTAAGGGGATCAGAGGGTATGGAGAGAAGGCAGGTACGGGATACTGAGTTGGATGATCAGCCATGATCATATTGAATGGCGGTGCAGGCTCGAAGGGCCGAATGGCCTACTCCTGCACCTAATTTCTATGTTTCTATGTTTCTATGTAAGAGAGAGTCCCCTGTCCCACTTAGGAAACCTGAACAGAAACCTCTGGAGACTTTGCGCCCCACCCAAGGCTTCCGTGCGGGTCCCGGAGGTTGCAGGTGGTTGCCGGAGGTTGCAGGTAGTGGAAGCAGGTAGGGAGACTGACAAAAACCTCTGGGAACCGCACGGAAAGCTTGGGTGGGGCGCAAAGTCTCCAGAGGTTTCCGTTCAGGTTTCCTAAGTGAGACAGGGCATAAGATAGAGCTCTTGGGGCTAGTGGAATCAAGGGATATAAGGAGAAGGCAGGCACGGTTTATTGATTGGGGACGATCAGCCATGGCTGGCTCGAATGGCCGAATGGCCTCCTCCTGCACTTATTTTCTATGAGATGAGGAGGAATTTCTTTAGTCAGAGGGTGGTGAATCTGTGGATTTCATTGGATGCCAATTGACAGATTCTTGATTAGTATGGGTGTCACGGGATAGGGGGGGAAGGCAGGAGAATGGGGTTGAGAGGCAAAGGTACTAGATCAGCCATGATTGGATGGCGGAGCAGACTTGATGGGCCGAATGGCCTATTTCTGCCCCTGTCGCTTATGAACTCATAAAAAGCAAATACAGAAATAGTCAAGTCTCATTCGTGTTTTACAGAAGAGATTTTTCACTGCTTCAATCACCTCCTTTGCCGCGTGGGGAAACTAGTACCTCTGGCTAGGAGATATCTCAGACGTGTGCCTTCAAACCCTGCCTAGACTCTATAAACTGTTTTCTCCCTTCCTTCAAACCTCGTACGATTGAAAAGAAATAAAGTGATCACTTAGAGTGAATGACAATGTGATGGCCTGACTTGTCCTGTTGGAACTAGCTATTTGGGGCACACCTTCCTTCAGTATTCATGCATTCAGTTCTAGTTATATAATGTAGCTGTGATATCAATGGCCACTGGCTGCCAAAAGAAGAATTTCCTGCTTTTAATTGATTTTCTTTAGATTTTAGAGACGAGGAAACAGGCCCTTCGGCCCGCCGAGCCCGCACCTCACCGCCCAGCGATCCCCACGCATTAACACTACCTTACACACACACTAGGGACAATTTACACTTATACCAAGCCAATTTACCTACAAACCTGAAGGTAGACAAAAATGCTGGGGAAACTCAGCGGGTGCAGCAGCATCTATGGAGCGAAGGAAATAGGCGACGTTTCGGGCCGAAACCCTTCTTCAGACTGACCTACAAACCTGTACGTCTTTAGAGTGTGCGGGTGCGCGGAAACAGACCACCGAGTCCGCACCGCCCAGCGATCCCCGCACATTAACGCTATCCTACACACACTAGGGACAATTTACACTTATACCAAACAAGTTAACCCACAAACCCGCACGTCTTTGGAGTGTGGGAGGAAATCAAAGCTTTCGGACAAAACCCACGCAGGCCACGGGGAGAACGTACAAACTCCGTGCAGGCAAGCGCCCGTAGTCGGGATCGAACCCGGGTCTCTGGCGCTGTGAGGCAGCAACTCTACCGCTGCGCCCAGTTACTTGAGCAGATTTCCCACTTCTGATGCAGCTGGTGGCACTCAGAAGATCAGGCGGCGTCTGTGGAACGGGAATCTGACGTTGCATCGGGGGAGGTGGAATCGCCCAGGGTGGTGGATTCACGACGGCACGGTGGCGCGGTGGTCGATTTGCTGCCTCACAGCGCCAGTGACCCGGGTTCGACCCCGACCACGGGTGAATGAAGTTTGTACATTCTCCCTGTGGTCATGCAGCTTTTCCCAGGGTGTTCCTGCCACACTCCAAAGGCGCCTGAAGAAGGGTCTCGACCCGAAACGCCACCCGTTCCTTCTCTCCAGAGATGCTGCCCGTCCCGCTGAGTTACTCCGGCATTCTGTGAAACGTCACCTATCCATGTCTACCCAGGATTAATGAGACCAGCTTAGTGTTCAAGAAGGAACTGCAGATGCTGGAAAATCGAAGGTACACAAAAAAGCTGCAGAAACTCAGCGGGTGCAGCAGCATCTATGGAGCGAAGGAAATAGGCAACGTTTCGGGACGAAACGTTGCCTATTTCCTTCGCTCCATAGATGCTGCTGCACCTGCTGAGTTTCTCCAGCATTTTTGTCTACCCATAGAAAGAACACTGTCGGGCTGCATCAAATCTTGGTTTGGGAATAGCTCTGCCCAAGAGCACAAGAAATTGCCGAGAGTTGTGGATGTAGCCCAGTCCATCACACAGACCACACTCCCCACCATTGTAGATGTAGCCCAGTCCATCACACAGACCACACTCCCCACCATTGTAGATGTAGCCCAGTCCATCACACAGACCACACTCCCCACCATTGTAGATGTAGCCCAGTCCATCACACACAGACCACACTCCCCACCATTGTAGATGTAGCCCAGTCCATCACACAGACCACACTCCCCACCATTGTAGATGTAGCCCAGTCCATCACACACACCACACTCCCCACCATTGTAGATGTAGCCCAGTCCATCACACAGACCACACTCCCCACCATTGTAGATGTAGCCCAGTCCATCACACAGACCACACTCCCCACCATTGTAGATGTAGCCCAGTCCATCACACAGACCACACTCCCCACCATTGTAGATGTAGTCCAGTCCATCACACAGACCACACTCCCCACCATTGTAGATGTAGCCCAGTCCATCACACAGACCACACTCCCCACCATTGTAGATGTAGCCCAGTCCATCACACAGACCACACTCCCCACTATTGACTCTATGATACCACCTGCACTTCATGCTGCCTCAGGAAAGCAGGCAACACAAACAAGGACCTCTTTTTCACCCCTGTCATTTCTCCCTATCGAGGTATGGTGTTGCGTGTTATCCAGTCAGTGGAAAGACTATACATGATTACAAGCAAGCTGACCTCAGTGTACAGTTACAGGATAAAGGGGATAATGTTTAATGTAAGAGAAAGTCCAGTAAACTCTGATAAAAGATAGTCCAAGGGTCTCCAATGAGGTAGATGGTAGCTCAGGACCGCTCTTTGGTGGCAAGAACAGGAAGGCAGATTATTATCTGAATGGTGTCAGATTAAGAGAAGGGGAGGTGCAACGAGACCTGGATGTGCTTATACATCAGGCACTGAAAGTAAGCAGGTAGACAAAAATGCTGGAGAAACTCAGCGGGTGCAGCAGCATCTAAGGAGCGAAGGAAATAGGCAACGTTTCGGGCCGAAACCCAAAGGAAATAGGCAACGTTTTGGGTCGAAACCCAAAGGAAATAGGCAACGTTTTAGGTCGAAACCCGGAAGGGTTTCGGCCCGAAACGTTACCTATTTCCTTCGCTCCATAGATGCTGCTGCACCCGCTGAGTTTCTCCAGCATTTTTGTGTACCTTCGATTTTCCAGCATCTGCAGTTCCTTCTTAAACACTGAAAGTAAGCATGCAGGTACAGCAGGCAGTGAAGAAAGCTAATGGCATTGTTGGCCTTCATTGCGAGAGGATTTGAACTTAGGAGCAAGGAGGTCCTACTGCAGTTGTGCAGGGTCCTGGTGAGACCACACCTGGAATATTGTGTGCAATTTTGGCCTCTTAATTTGAGGAAGGACATTCTTGCTATTGAGGGAGCGCAGCGTCGGTCCACCTGGTTAATTCCCGGGATGGTGGGACTGGCATATGAAAGAATGGCTTGTATTCACTGGAATTTAGAAGGATGAGAGGATATCTCATTCATTCATCACCGTTGACAACATTAGCGACGCAGTGGTGCTGGTTTCTGACGGGAACGGTGACGGACGCACCACACATCCCCGTCCTCCAGTTCCTGCGGACTTCCGCCGCTGGAAGTCTAGGATTTTGGTGTTTGTGTGGTTTATCATCGTTCCTTACAATGCTACGTACGACAGTGATCGCAACTTCTACTGAAGGGTGGATGGCCGTTGGCTCGCTAGAAGCTCATCCGCCCTTTGACAGGTCTTGTTTTTGGTCCTGCTGGGGGTCCACAGCCCCCTCCTCACCTGGCAAACCAGGTGGGGGAGACGGTTTAGTCGCCGACTATCCGACCATGGAGCAGGTAGCACGGGGTTACATGGTACCCATGGCGGGGGGAACTCCCCCTGACCTGACCATATAGAAACATATAAAATCCTTAAGGGATTGGTCAGGCTAGATGCAGGAAAAATGGTCTTGATATTCGGCAAGTCCAGAACCAGGGGTCACACAGTTTAAGAATAAGAGTAGGCCATTTAGGACTGAGATGAGGAAAAACATCTTCACCCAGAGAGTTGTGACTCTGGGGAATTCTCTGCCACAGAAGGCAGTGGAGGCCAATTCACTGGATGTTTTCAGGAGAGAGAAAAGGGCCTGTCCCACTTTCATGACCTAATTCACGACCTTTTGTACTCGTGGACATTTTTCATCAGGCTAGAAAAACGCCCCGACCTACTTGATGCCACGAGTACCTACGACTAGCGTCACGACCTGCTACGACCTACCTACGACCTCGTGACGACCATGCTGCGAGTATGAGTCAAGGGCAAACTCGGCAGAGGCCGTGAATTAGGTCATGAAAGTGGGACAGGCCCTTTAG